>NC_057828.1:68860134-69170234 GCF_910594005.1 Cervus elaphus | reverse complement strand
GCATGCTAGTTACTCAATAAATATTTCTGATTGAATAAATGATATTTTAAAAGTAGTTACCCCTTAGGGGACTATATGTACAGTTTTCCTTTTCTTCTTTGTAATTTCTATATTTGACAAGATTTAAACAATAAGCATGAATTATCTTTGCAATAAATAAGAATATGATAAAACATAATTATGCTGGGAAATGTCATTAAGAATTCTGGAGCAAAAGTTGCAAATATAGACTTCCTACAATCTACTAAGAAAATAACATGTATCTTACTTCCCTATTATGTTTTACTGGTTGCATTTGGCGATAAGAAATATCAGATGTTACAAAAAAATGGCAAGCTTAAGATTGTACAGCTAATTACTATTGGAGTGGAGTCTAGAATGTAGGTCATTTGATTTCCAGGCAAGTAGTTTTTCCATTACACTAATTATTTAGAGTTCTGAAACACTAAATGAATAAATGCAATATTTACTATAAGGCAGTTCTCTTACATGTGAAATAATTTGCTAATTATTTTATACTGTCAGAAAACTCCAAAATTCTAAGAAATACTATGTTTTCACATGACATGAATCATTTGGAGAATCTGAAATTCCTAAAGATGTTTAAAAATTTGTGCATTTTACAGGAGCATATGTCATTATTCGGGGAAGGGGTCTATAGCTTTCATAAGATTTGTTAAAGCGTCTGGGAAAATAAAAAAGAAGGATGAGAATGACTAAAGCTTAACTCTGCAAGCAAGAGGAAGGAAAAAACTAATGGTAAATAAAAGGCATAAGAGAGGAAATGGAACCACAGCTAATTCTGTCTTCCTCTTTTTTATTCCTGGAACATATTTTTTTAATAAGCAAATGATTTGGTCTTTATGACTTTGCTTTCTAAGCAAACACTAGGAATGATGCTGATGGGTTAAAAACACAGGCAAATTACCTCTGTGGGATAAGCTTTATCAGGTACTGTTAGCAAGAAGCTGATAAATGTAGAATGTAAAAAAAAAAAAAAAAAATTAACATTGCAAGTCACTTTTGAGATATTTTTCATTCATGTTTAATTGAGAAAAGGAAAATTATTAAATAGATTTCTTAGTTTCTTGTCCCATGAAATGTGCTTCCCCTACAGGAAGTTTGTAAAGCAGTTTTGAGCAAATGCAGATTAAACACTTCTCTGTGCATTTCACAATTATTGCTTAAATGAAAATTTAACTCTTTCTTTGCACAATGAAAGAATCAAATACCTGTTGGTTAATCCCAATATTCAACTTGACCAGCAAGGTCTAGAGATATCTGGAATATAATTTCAAGACTCTTGAGCAAGATTTGTTTCATTACTCTTCCCTGCAAACATCTCTTAGGCCACAATTTCAAATTTGTGCAACAGAAATACATGTAAATCCATGGCTGATTCATGTCAATGTATGACAAAAACCACTACAATATTGTAAAGTAATTAGCCTCCAACTAATAAAAATAAATGAAAAAAATAAATAAATAAAAACAAAACAAACAAACAAACAAAAAGACAGAAATTCCCCTTGAATCCAAAAGGTTATACATGCAAATATCATAGCGTGAAATTGACATACATCCAGATAGTCTGCCTCCAGTACCTCCATCTCCCTTAGATGAGTAAGTGCTTATGTCATCAACCAACCTGAAGACCATTTCTTGTTTTACTTTTTGAGGTCATTTCTAAGACTAAAATGAGTACAATATAGGAGACTTAAATAAGTTAAACCACTATCATTTCAAATCCAAGTGGCTTTCTAATTTTTTTTTAACAAATGCTTTCAATACGAAATTACTAAAATAGTGTTCACACTCAAAACTTAACTTTCTTATTTGAGCACATCTTTTCCACATCTAGTTTCAAGCTCTGCCCTCCTGGCATGTTCAGCAACTTAGAAGGACGAATCAGAAGGCCAGTCATTGTAAGATTAGTTTTTCAATGTTGTCTGTCTTTTCGCATAACACTGCCACACATTAAATACCCAGGTACGCTTTGCATAAGTGACAGAAATGACGGTGTTTCAATTAAACCTTAAATGAGTCGATAAATTCCTTCGCTCAAGATCCTCAGGGCTGTCAAACGGCAGGTCGCAGGAGTATGGGCATTGGCCACCACCGGGTGGCCTCACGTGGAGCTCTATCTAGAGCCACCTCGCCGCGGTTCTGAACGTTAGCTTTCTTTCCGGGCTGTAAATGAAGGAAACGCCTTATCTCGGACTCCACAGTGCATCTAGACCCCGGAAAGCAAACTGGCATTTGTTAGAAGGAAATTAAGGCCCCCGATCTGCGTCTCATTGCAAAAGGCAGAGGACAGGCAGACTTTCGAGAGAGCGGTGACTCCTGGTCTTCCCTCCGTCCCTTCTTCCTTCCAAGCAAGGTAGGAACTAAAAGTTAGCGAGAGTGGGAGAGAGACCTGGAGCGAGCGGGGGTGGGGCTGGGGGTGGGGGGAGAGTAAATAGATTGCTTACAGTTCCCAGAGTTACAATGAGATCCTTCGGGCTCCTTTACGCCTCTAGTTTTCGGTCAGGATCCTTTCTTAGCCCGGGACCAGAGAGAAGTTCAAGTCTTATCCTTGGTGGGAGGGGCTAAAATGTGGGCTGGTTTCCTCTCGTCTTTGCAGATGCGTTAAGGTGGAATTAAAGAGGAAGGCAGGGAAAGCGCTGTTCTCGGAGGAGCTAACATCTTAAATGTAAATGTTTACTTTTTAGAACTAGGAGTCCGAAGTCAGCCAGCGCGCGCAAGGAAAATGTAAATTAACCAGTTCTAAATTTCATGGATGCTGTGTGTGCCTGTGTGTTTGAAAGTACTTCTTGTCCCTAAGTAGCTACTGCTTCCTCCTTTTTTTTCTAAGCAAGAACTCAATTGAAAAGATGAATAAGCCAGAGCATTTTTTTTTCCTCTTTACAAAGGCAAAGCTTATAACGAACCTAAAATATAGGCTATAGATTTTGGAGATGAACTTTTACACCACTTTAAAAATGAAATCCATTTAAATATTTCCTCCCCAAACATCAAAGGCCAGTTAATAACCACGTGTTTGTAAATTTAAGATTAAAGACACATCAAAGAATGTAATACACATGTTGAGATTTAGGGGGGGGGGAATCAAATCAGGTTGAATCAGAAATATGCAAAGTAAATTCAAATACCCGATGTCACAAAGAAGGTATATAGATTAAATTTATCCAAATTCCGTAAGAATCAATTAGTGTCTTTAAAGACTGACATATTCATTTAATATATCTTGTTTTTCAAACACAGGATCTTCTAATTTGGTCTTTTTAAAATTTCTTTTTAATTGGAGGATAATTGCTTTACAGTGCTGTGTTGGCTTCTGCCATACAACAGTGTGAATCAGCCATAAGTATACACATGTCCCCTCTCTCTTGAAACTTCCTCCCACCGGCTACTGCATCCCCCCTCGGAGGTTGTCACAGAATACCATGTTGAGCTCCCTCTGTTACACAGTAATTTGCCATTAGCTGTCTATGGCATATGTCTATGGCATACTACATATGGTAGTATATATGTTTCAACGCTATTCTCTCAGTTCATCACACCTAGTCCTTCCCCACTGTATCCATAAGCTTGTTCTCTATGTCTGCGTCTCTATTCCTTCCCCCACAGATAGGTTCATCACTACCATTTCTCTAGATTCCATATATGCGTTAATATATGAATTTTGTTTTTCTCTTTCTGACTTACTTCACTCTGTATAACAAGCTCTAGGTTTTATCTTTCATATTGAGCACACCCTTTTAAAACAGTTTCAAAGAATATAACTCCTGCAGATGCTGTCATTAAATCTTCTGGATTATTTGCTTTCTGTAGCCCAAGATCCACCTCCTTTTAGTCTTGATTTTCTCCCATAAATTCAAACTGCTATATCATCAATCTCTCCTTCCTAAAAAAAAGGTCTGTGGTGTCTCAGAAAGTCAAGATCTTTTGCTTTCCAAAGAAGATTCTGAATTTCTGAAAGATTAAGTATGCTAAGTGGAGGAACAGAGAGCACACTACTATTTTTTTTTTTTACCTTTTTCCCAAGGTAAAGAAAGAGTATGTTTCGCAGGGCACACATCCTAAGACTCTTGTGAAGACAGGCTCCTTTGAAAAGCAGCTTCACCATGCTCAGATCAGTTTGATAATAAAAGTTGTACCTCAGTATTTGGAGGGGATAGCCAACAGTGTGTAACCTGTTGAAGATAAAAGTTTTGATTCTGTTGTTCAATCACTTAGTCATGTCTGACTTCTTGCAGCCTATGGACTCCAGCACGCCAGGCTTCCCTGTCCTTCCCCATCTCCCAGAGTTTACTCAAACTCATGTCCACTGAGTCAGTGATATCATCCAACCATCCTGTCTTCTGTTGTCCCCTTCTCGACCTGCCTTCAATCTTTCCCAGCATCAGGGTCTTTTCTAATGAGTCAGCTCTTCGGATCAGGTGGCCAAAGTATTGGAGTTTCAGTCAGCATCAGTCCTTCCAGTGAATATTCAGGACTGATTTCCTTTAGGATTGACTGGTTTGATCTTCTTGCAGTCCAAAGGACTCTCAAGAATCTTCTCCAACGCCACAGTTTGAAAGCATCAATTTTTTGGCACTCAGCCTTCTTTATGGTCCAACTCTCACATCCATACATCTTTAAAAACATTTAATCAAAAAAGTTTTGATTAAATGTTTTTAAAGAGAATTTCAGGATATGTTATGATTAGAGTTAAAACATATGGGGAGGACTTCCTTGGTGGTCCCGTGGTTTGAAATGCTATGCTTCCACTGCAGAGGGCATGGTTTTGATCCCTTATTGGGGAGCTTCCACGTACTACACAGTATGGCAAAACAAGCAAACAAAATGTATGGGCAAACGAAGTAACTGACAAATAATTAATCTCAAAAATAAACAAGCAGCTCATGCAGCTCAATTCCAGAAAAATAAACGACCCAATCAAAAAATGGGCCAAAGAACTAAACAGACATTTCTCCAAAGAAGACATACAGATGACTAACAAACACATGAAAAGATGCTCAACATCACTCATTATCAGAGAAATGCAAATCAAAACCACAATGAGGTACCATCTCACGCCGGTCAGAATGGCTGCTATCAAAAAGTCTACAAACAATAAATGCTGGAGAGGGTGTGGAGAAAAGGGAACGCTTCTTACACTGTTGGAGGGAATGCAAACTAGTACAGCCACTATGGAGAACAGTGTGGAGATTCCTTTAAAAACTGGAAATAGAACTGCCATGTGACCCAGCAATCCCACTTCTGGGCATACACACTGAGGAAACCAGAATTGAAAGAGACACATGTATCCCAATGTTCACTGAAGCACTGTTTACAATAGCCAGGACATGGATGCAACCTAAATGCCCAGTGGCAGACGAGTGGATGAGAAAGCTGTGGTACATATACACAATGGAATATTACTCAGCCATTAAAAAGAATGCATTTGAATCAGTACTAATGAGGTGGATGAAACTGGAGCCTATTATACAGAGTGAAGTAAGTCAGAAAGAGAAACACTAATATGCATATTGGTGTATATTAACGCATATATATGGAATTTAGAAAGATGGTAATGATGACCCTATATGCGAGACAGCAAAGGAGACACAGATGTAAAGAACAGACTTTTGGACTCTGTGGGAGAAGGAAAGGGTGGGGTGATTTGAGAGAATAGCACTGAAGCATGTATATTACCATATGTGAAACAGTTCACTAGTCCAGGTTCGATGCATGAGACAGGGCGCTCAGGGCTGGTGCACTGGGATGACCTGAGGGATGGGATGGGGAGGGAGGTGGGACGGGGTTCAGGATGGAGGACACGTGTACACCGTGGCTGCTTCATGTGAATGTGTGGCAAAACCCACTACTATATTGTAAGGTAATTAGCTTCCTATTAAAATACATAAATTAATTTTTTTTAATGTATGGGCAGATGTTCGCCTCTTTTCAGCCCTACTAAATCAGGCTGACTTAGTGCCATCCTTATAGTGAATAATCTACTGCATGTATGTCTCTTCCTCTCTGGAATGGATGTCAGATCACCTCCCATTGCCCACATTCTATTCAGTTTGGCTCCCTACCTATGATCTCATTGTTTACATAGACTCCTTGATGAATGATGCCTATTCAAACTGGCTATCCTCGCTTTGTCCTAGTTCCTCCAAAAATATTTCCAACATTAGCCTACTAGTTCCAAGAATCTCCACCTTAGGTAATACAGCCCCTGCTTTCATAGCCTGTCTCGATATATAGGATGAATTAGGTGTGAAGACTGTTACTCATCCTATGTACTGGGCCTGCCCATCAAGAAGATTTGTTAGAAGGAATACAGGTGGGCCCATCTGAAACTGAGCAATATTGTATGTAGTAGCCTCTTTAAGTCCAATCCCACCTTATGCATTATTACTAGTTATTAAGTTTCAGATCCTTTACCATTAATTATGAAAATTTTGAAAAATTTAGACTGAAGATAATAAGGTAATTTAATCACTAGATAAGTAAGAAAAAAGAACAGCCTAAGAACTTGCCGAATTAACTAAAAGAAAGTAGCTACTTGTCATAATTCATGGCTTAAAAAGCAGAAAAGAAAACTCTAATGTTTTCATGACTGATTTTTCTTCCTTTATGTGCAGTTGGTTTCTATTCTCTTTTTCACTACTTCTACTTCACCTTTCCTGTATTCTAAGCACATGAAAATGATCTGTCTCCCATGACCTTGGACTTAAGGAATAAGATACTATTTGATAGTTTAAATCCATACATCCAATGAAAATTATTAGCCAACACAGGATGCTTTTAGAGAGACCTGAATAGAGGAATCTAATATAGATTGCAGATAGAACAGAGAAGGTTCTAAATTGTCACCAGTTAACCAATTTACTTATAATAATATTTCCCTCTCATATACTGCTTCACTTGGGTGTTCTAGTCCATAATGCAACAATAGTGATAGTAAAACAATAAATTGGTATTGTCACTGTTTTTCTGTGAATATAATTAATGAGTCATTCCTCTCTTTATGTATTAACAAAATCAAGTTAATAAGACACCGCAATCAAAGAAAATGAAAGTAATTCTCACCTGTGAGGGTTTTTTGGCATCCAACTAATTAACTGACTAATCTTTCATTCAGACTGCCACAGAAACTAATCTCCTAGCACAACTTTCTCTTAAATTCTACTAAAATAAACCTACTTATTCTGCCAGGCTTACCTTAATTATACCTTGGCTGAGAAGTCTCTCTACCCACTCCCTTTTCCAGCAGAATTATTCTTTCAATTTCAATATGAACACTTATTAAACACTGATAAATTTGTATCACACTTGGCTGTCCAAGAAAAAATATTTTATGCTCCATGATGGTAAGAAACAAACCTTAATTTTAGCAAACCCTTTTTCCACACAAAGTCTATAACATATTAGGAACTCAAAGGATGTTTTTTTTTTTTTTTTTTTTTCAAAGGATGTTTGTTGAATTTGTTATTGATGATACTAGGTTCAAAGATGTCTTAAACCTAACACCCAGTTAGCACCCTACTTGTCACTGCCGTTTTCGTCATCACTAAAGAAGAAATAGTTTATTTTTCTGTATGCCCCTAGGTTGTTGTTGTTGTTTAGTTGTTAAGTCATGTCTGACTGTTTGTGACCCCACAGACTGTAGCTGGCCAGGCTCCTCTGCCCATAGGACTTTCCAGGCAAGAACAGTGGAGTGGGTTGCCATTTCCTTCTCCAGGGGATCTTCCTGATCCAGGGATCAAACCAGTGTCTCCTACATTGGCAGGCATTGGCAGGCAGATTCTTTATTGCTGATCCACCAGGGAAGCCCTATACCCCCCACCCCATCCTACCCCCACACACACACTAATAAAATGCCTGGAAATATGAAGCTAATCAGAGACAAGGGTGAAATGAACCCTAATTAAAATACATTTACAGTTAATTTAAAAATTAGATATCATGGGAGTTCTCCGGTTAGTTCTCTGGCCTAGTGGTTAGAATTCTGAGCTTCACCACCATGGTCTGGGTTTAATCCCTGGTCAGGGGGCCGAGACTTTGCATGGTGCAGCCAAAATAAATCAGTATTTTTAAAAATAAATAAAAATTAAAAGTAATGATGAAAGCACAGATATAGGGAGAGTATATTTATGAACAATAAGAATTCTCTTTTAGTAGCTAAATACCTACTAGGGGTTATCATCTATACTTTCAATGTACATTTACTGTACCCATATGTTTGCATCAATATTTTGACCTAAAAAATGAAAGTAATATTTTTCTCTCAATAACTGTTTTTTTAATTGAACATATTAGGCAGATTACTACTACTTTATGAAACTTTTTCCTCCTCAATGTTTTTTTTTTAGAATACATTAAGAGAGCTATACCAAATAATAGTATAGCATTACCGACTCAATAGACATGAGTTTGAGCAAACTCTGGGAAATAGGGGAGGACAAGTAAGCTTGATGTGCTACAGTCCATGTGGTCACAGAGTCAGACACAACTTAGCAACTAAACAACAATAGCAACTATACCAAATAAAGCAGTGGTAATATCATTGCTGCTCCTTATCTAGAGCCAATACTGGGCCACATACTTTGTTTTATCACTACATTTGCAGTATCATTAACACTGTATTCATTAAATTAGGCATTATTGTCCTTATTTAGAACCCTAAGCACACAAAATCAGTAGTGAAACCAGGATTTCAATCCAAATCTGTCTGACAGTTATTTCAGTGTATCATGCCATCTCTTAGAGCAAGTGTTGTTTGACCATCTTTTCAGCCTATCCCAAGTCAGTGAAATCCCTGACTTAAAAATTTATATTGTACAAATGGAATCATATTTTCAGTGATTCGTATGACTTAATACACAGTAGAACCTGTTCAGGAACTTCTGACAAAACCAAGTGGTCCTAATGCATTTTACTTACTTGGGCAATAATGTACAAGCTATTTTCTGCTCTTCAAGATCCCGCTAAATTTGGTAAAGTAAGCTTATGTCTAATTTCAGCCATTCTGTCAGAATGGGCACAAACCCAGTCACGCAGCTCAGAAACTGACTTGCAGACACTTTATAGGGATTTAAAAATTCTTGTGCCTTTGGAATTTAAATGTACTGGCAGTCACACAAGAGGTTGAATCCATGTCTTTTGCTCTGAAGGCAATCTTGATTAGGAAGAATTACTGCTAAGCAAATGTCCAGAGTTCCTCAATTAACTGAGCTCTGATGATGTCAGTAGAGGGTTTCCATTAGAGAATGGTAATAGCATTTCTATATTTATGTTTATAAAACCAGTGACTAAGCATCTCAAAAGCACCTTTGCTATTTGACTTTTTAAATATATTGTCAAGACCAACATTTTCTCTTTGGAAAGATATGTTTCATTCATTCTTTATATAGGTAAAGAACATATATAGTCTTTCTCTGATTGGAAACACAACAAAGACAACTCTTGATCCTCACCCAAATAACAAAAATAGTCACATAACAAATTTTAATTTCATTACATTTATAATTTAGCCTTAAAGTCCAGTTAGTCCCAAGTTTATTTTTTTGGATAGAGTAAAATTTGATCATTTATAACCACAATAACAAAAATCCAGAAGTTATTAAAAAAATGTCTGCTAATCTAACTCATTCCAAATTAACAAAATGATCCAACTGTTTTCTACATATAGACAGGACTATTAAAGAAAACAGTGCTGATTCAACAAATTTAAACATTCCCTAATTAATACCTTACTGAAGTACTTTTGCTTTCCTGAAAATGGCAGTGGTCCAGTAATTGAATTAAAAATAAAATTTTAGGCTAATATCCTAAACAGTTGTATGTCCATTGTCACTTATAAATTGCTAAATCTAAAGAAAGCATTGAAATATCAGATAATATTTTCCTTTATCACTAAAATAGGAAGAAAGAAGAAGGTATGATTATTTTGCTATAAATAATAGTTCTAGAAAAACATTCTCCTTTTCATTTGGCTTTCTAGATAGTTCTATTTACTTTCCTTAACAGCCATTCTGCTATTTGTAATAAACCCATGACTTAAGTTATATATCGTCATTATTTTGGAATGTTCCACCAACTCTCATACATCATTCTCTTTGGATTTAATGTGTGTTTAGTAAACAGCATCAGTTCACCCAATTAATATGATTCATTCATTTGGTCCCTCATTCACAACAGTTTTTAAATGTCCGTGCTAGGAAATCCTTTACAAATTTTGTAATACACTTGGGGAAGCAAAAATTAAACTCAGTAAGCACAGAATTACTATCAAAGTAGCCAAGTCACTTCACCCCTTGGAAATAAGACCCGTTTACCCTGCCTCTATGCCAAGATTGGGCCTGAGAATTCCTGGAAACATAACCCAACTTTACCAAGGGCTCCATAGTCCCCAGAGGTCTTGCCTACTCACCCTGTGCCTAACGTGTGGTTAGGCACTGGATAGAGTGAACAATGTCCATATTTTCATGGAGGTTACATCCTAGTGCATGCAGGAGACAAGGAGCAAGTTAAACATGATAATGACAAAGAAAAATAAAAACATGTCCAGAAAAGGCTGCTCTGAGGATACATTTTGACTTGAAAGATGAGAATATGCCAACAAACCATGAAACCATGTGAGAGGAAAGTTTCAGACAGAACCAACAAGTACAAGCATAGAAACCTGTATTGTCACATGAACCGTGAAAGACATATATGACCAAAAGCAATTACGAGTGTCTTGAACAAAAAATACGACAGTAAGGAAGAGACAAGAAAGCACTAAATCAAGTCTGAAATCCAAACTGGGCCATGAAACTAGGGTTGGATTTTGGTGGGTAGCTGTGATCAATTTAAGCAGCAAAGATAAAGGGAGGAATTAACGATTGAGAGGAAGCATAAAGGTAGTTCTAAGAAAGGAGAAGAGCTTGTGAAGAAAGCAGTTCAGAAATGTACACTAAGGGTCAGACTTTAAAAGTTCATGAAAAACAGATGGAGGAATTTAGACATTTTCCTGTGATGAAGAAGAAACTTCCTGGACTTGTCTGGTGGTACAGTGGATAGGAATCCACCTGCCAATGCAGGGCACACAGGGGACCAAGTTTTGATCCTTGGTCCAGGAAAATTCCACATGCTGAGGGGTAACTAAGCCCAAGCTTGAGGGCCTTCAATCCCTGACCACTGAGCCCAAGCGCCCTAGAGCCTGTGCTCGGCAAAAGAGAAGCCACCTCAATAAGAGGCCCATGCACCACAAGGGAGAATAGCCTCCCCCCAACCCCACTGCTTGCCACAACTAGAGAAAGCCCTCACCAAAGCAATGTAGACCCAGCACAGCCCAAAATGAATTAATCAAAAAAAAAAAAAGAAAGAAAGAAAGAAAGAAACCTTCTAGGTATCACCAAAGTGGAAGAAGGGGGATAATTTAGGAGTTTGGGATTAACATGTACACACTACCACATATAAATAGGTAACCAACAAGCACCTACTATATAGCACAGGGAACTATCCTCAATATTTTGCAATAATCTATAAGGGAAAGGAATATGAAAAAGAATAGATAGACATGTATAACCGAATCACTTTTTGAAACTAGCCAAGACACTGTAAATCAACTATACTTCAACAACAAAGAAAATTTTTTTAAAAAGAGAATAAACAAATGTGGCAAATTCAAAAAAAGAAACTTCTCAACTATTAAATGATGGAAGTAGCTAGTTACACTGTTTTACTTTGAATTTGGTAGTTGATTGTCAGAGATGGGTGTTGGTTTCTTGGCCTAGTAAGGGAATGACATTATTAACCTGGTATTTAGGAAGATAGCAGCAGAGACGGAAGAATGGGGACTGTAATGTGGGGAGGGGAAAACCAGAATTATTACTGTGTCAAAAAGGAATGGTCAACTCCCAAGGGAGGAGACTTATCAAAATGGGAAAGACTAGGTTGAGGCAATTTGACAAAAACTCAGCTACAGGAATAAACCAAGCCATTTGATATGAGAAGATAATCTGTATCAGATGGATGATTCAGACACTCAATCTAGAGACTTAATGTCTTATACATGGTATGTATTTAATAGTGTTTTATTAAGAATTAAGCAATGAGTTGGACACGACTGAGCAACTGAAGATATAATCTCCAAATTGCCTCTTACTTCATATATTTATGCCTGAACAAGTTAAGTCAGTTTATTCTTAGTTGGGATCAGTTTTGCCATCTGAAAGTTGTGAAAAACAATTTAGGGAACAAAGAGATTTAGGATTATAAAATGTATCCTCTGCTTTTAAGTCCTCAGAGGGGCAGACATGATTGCTTAAAGAAGAAACTCTTCTTTAAGACTCTAGGGTACTGAGGTCTTCTGATGGAGTGTAAACCCTGAGATTAAGGGGGTCTTGGCAGCATGACCCCAACCTTGTAAAGTAGATTTACCCAAAATTGAACATCAATGTTTAACCAAATCTTTGACCTCAAATTACATATCTATAGCCATTTCCCATTACTTGTTCACATTTGGTTAAATAGCATCACTGACTCAGTGGACATGAAGTCAAGCCAACTCTGGGAGATAGTGGAGGACAGAGGAGCCTGGCATGCTGTGGTCCATAGGGTCGGAAAAGGGTCAGACACAGCTTAAGAGACTGAACAACAACAAATTCACAGATAAATTAATTGAGCCTTAGAAGCCAAAGAAAAAGCTCCCAAATAAATAGGAAATTGAAACGTTTCTGAGTTTTTGTCTACAGCTGCTTTCTTTGGTCCCTGATAACTTTTTTTAAAAAATTTCACATTAGAAAGGTAACAATTCCATTGTTGAATGTTTAGAAAAGTATATGTTCCATCCTTTTGTGTTTAACCCTCATGATTGTGGGTATTTTTTTCTTTTTTATTCCAAGTCATGATTTTGTGTTCCCTTAATAAAAAAATCTTTTAAGAAGTAAAAGCAACCACCATAAAGCATGGAGATTACTGCTGTGGACTCCCCACTTTCCTCCATGCCTTTTCCCAACTATGTTTGAAAAGCACAAACTCTTGTAGGGAATTATGAAAGGGAGCAAACATGAAGACAAGGTAGAAGGGATCCAGTTGATTTATCTATTTACAGAGAATTGGTAGACCCATGCCTCAGATAAAGAGCAGGTATCAAGACTTCTGCAGAATGGCTACCTGGCAGCATGATATAAGATCATTTGTGTAGGATTGCTGGTTCAGAGACTCTATTTATTTTTTTTAATTTTTTTTTTCATTTATTTTTATTAGTTGGAGGCTAATTACTTCACATCGCAGTGGGTTTTGTCATACATTGACATGAATCAGCCATGGAGTTACATGTATTCCCCATCCCGATCCCCCCTCCCACCTCCCTCTCCACCCGATTCCTCTGGGTCTTCCCAGTGCACCAGGCCCGAGCACTTGTCTCATGCATCCCACCTGGGCTGGTGATCTGTTTCACCATAGATAATATACATGCTGTTCTCTCGAAACATCCCACCCTCACCTTCTCCCACAGAGTCCAAAAGTCTGTTCTGTACATCTGTGCAGAGACTCTATAAGGACTTTAGCACCTTATACATAGTAAGTAATAGATATTATTACATAGTAGTACATAAGTAATACACAGTGATACACAATAGTATGCATTTGATCATGTATTTTTAGATTTTATCTTTAAATTTACACACATCATGAATTAATTCTTAAACAAGAAAGCCAGTTTATTCTTGGTGGGAGCCACTTTTACCATGTGAAAATGAGAAAAACAGGACTTCCCTGGTGGTCCAGTAATTAAGATTCTACCATCCCAGGGCTTCCATTGCAAGGGGCATGGGTTCGATTCCTGGTCTGGGAACTAAGATGCCACATGCCATGTGGCACCACCAAAAAAAGAAATGAGAAAAACAATTTGAGGAAGAATGAAGAGATTTGGGATTACAAAATGCACAATGATGGGGTTAACATTGGACTATATCTGCAGGAGTTCACAGGACTCAAACTTGGCACAGAGGCACGAGAACAATTCTTAGATTTAAAGGCATGCTGGGCTTATCATAGATGATGAGAATATGCCAAAAGCTGAAGATTCTATTAAAAAGTTTGGAACTTTACAATATCCACAGGACATTTGCACAAACTTGGAGAATTTTAAGAGGAAATAAGTTTCAACAGTACTGGAAATTCAACAGTTTGACTATAAAAATAGAAGAAACGTGATACTTCTTACATCCTGGCTTATAGAAGTCATAGCCACTGGCCTAGTTATACAGAAGAAAAAATTAGAAATCATACACCCTAACACCCAGAGTTAACAATGGTTAACATTTGTTGTATTATCATTCTCGTTTTTTATTCTATGCCTGTACATGTGCTTTTTCATATCATTATACTGTATACATTGTTTTATTTCTATTTCTCCCTATTCACAGCATGTTGGAAATATTTAACATGACAATTTTTAACAATTGTGTAGAATTACAATATATGGTACACTAGAATTTTTTAAAGGATAAGTATTTTAGGGTATGCTGTTTCCAACTTTTCACTGTTATAAACAGTGCTTTGATAAATTTTTTGTAACTAAAACTCAATTGAAATCCAGAATTAATCAAAGAGGCAAGCTTTGATTTGAGAAGCAATGGGAAAATTAACATTTGCATGTTTCCTTGTGGAGAACATTCTAGATCAGGCAGATGGATGTCCACCATCCTATATATTCAAAGGGATCTAAGTGGAAATGAAGCATTAGATACTAGAACTGGAAGAATGAACTTGAGAAGAGAATAGCAATCATTTATTGAGGGTCCAGAAAACATACTGATGCTCTTTCATTCATGTTCAGTTGCATTGCGAAAAGGTATTATCCACATTAATTAATAATTAATAATATGCCCATATAAATGAAAGACTAAGGCACAGTTTCCCTAAATTGCCCAAGGTTAAGTTACTAAGTGTTAGAGTGGAGATCCAGATTCAAGTCTTCCTGATTTCAAAGCCCATGGGTTTTTAATTGTTTTTTTTCTCTTTCTTTTAACATGGATAACTTAAAACAAGTTTGACCAACATTGTACGTAGGCATGATTTTAGCTAATAATAATAGCATTTATTTTGCTCTAAAATATGTAAGAAATGATGAAGGAAGCAGGAAGTTCAAATTTCTGGAAATACTCTTCTTGGTGGGCTAGTAGAGGGATGCTTGTATGTTCCTCTCCAGGTAAAGACTAAACACATAGACCTTCTTAAGCCTGCTTTATATAGAGATGGAAATTACATGTTTATGTTTCCAAAGCTCTTTTCCACCAGATGAACTATTTTAGCTAAGAATAAAAGGAAAGTGAAAATATAATGTCAATAAACATTTTCAGAGATGCTCACTCACTGGATCTTTATTTTCTAAATATTTTCAATATAAATTACTATATATGCAGCTATTTTATGTGTCAGTTCCTTAGAAAAATGCCACAAGTCACGGAAGTCTTAAAATAAGAGGTTTTAAGTTTCTGTTCCTATTCTGGGATTACTTTTCAGCACCCTTAAATGAAAGCACGATGACTCATCAGAATTGTGTTGTGTCTCCCAGAGGTAAATTTACAAATCTAGTAGCTATCAAACAAAGGAAAACTCAGAAACATCTGATGTTTTCCAGCGCATAAGCAACTAATGCTGCTTTCTGGGTAAGAAAGGTTAATCCCCTGGTCGATGATGCTATTTAGTGACTCAGTCATATCTGATTATTTGCAACCCCATGGCCTGAGACCCCATACATAGCCCGCCAGGCCCCTCAGTCCATGGGATTTCCCAGACAAGAATACTGGAGTGGGTTGTCTTTTCCTTCTGCAGGAGATCTTCCGGACCCAGAGATCAAACCTGCATTCCCTGCATTGGCAGGCAGATTTTTCTATCACTAAGCCACCAGGAAAGCCCCAAGCCCCTTCTAGTCTATCCTAAAAGACACAGCTGTGGACCTAAGGTGTATTTCAAGCCCTTAACTGACTTAGGGTATGTTTGATCCACAAGTAAAGGCAACACTGGTTTTTATCCTGTCTCTCTGGTAGGTAGAACTGAGGCATACACAAATTCAGTTTTTGGGCCATTGTGAATAAGACAAAACATTATAGCTTTGTGAACTATACCATAACTAGAAAAATCATATACACAAAAATGTTATTAACTGTCCTTTCACAGGAATAAGAAGCCTTACTATTTACTGTGAGATTTTATACTCTTTGAATTTTGGTGTTAGGGACTTTCCTGGCCATCCGGTGTCTAGGATTCCACACTTGTGCTGCGTGGGGTGTGGGTTCAGTCCCTGGTTAGGGAACTGAAATCCTGCATGCTGTGGGGTGTGGCAAAAAAAAATCCAATATAAAAATCATTAATAAAGTAAATTTTTTAAAAAATTAGCGTTAAAAATAGCAATCCAAATTTTTATTGGGGTTATTGCTTTGTTTTGTTTTTTGGAGGGGAGAGATAAATAATTTTTGATCCCTGATATCCAAAGGTCTGAGAACCAAAATTTTGAACCCTTTCCAGAAAGGCTAGAAAATCTTGCTTTCTTAAAATGCTTCTAGCAACACAAACATTTACAATCTCACAATGAGTGTTGTCATCAAGAAAGAAGACTTTCCAGGCTACATAAACTCCCAGAGTCTACCCAAACCAATGTCCATCAAGTCGGTGATGCCATCCAGCCATCTCATCCTCTGTCGTCCCCTTCTCCTCCCGCCCCCAATCCTTCCCTGCATCAGGGTCTTTTCCAGTGAGTCAACTCTTCACATGAGGTGGCCAAATTATTAGAGTTTCAGCTTCAACATCAGTCCTTCTAATGAACACCCAGGGCTGATCTCCTTTAGGATGGACTGGTTGGATTTTCTTGCAGTCCAAGGGACTCTCAGGAGTCTTCTCCAACACCAAAGTTCAAAAGCATTAATTCTTTGGCGCTCAGCTTTCTTTATAGTCCAACTCTCACATCCATACATGACTACTGGAAAAACCATAGCCTTGACTAGATGGACCTTTGTTGGCAAAGTAATGTCTCTGCTTTTTAATATGCTGTCTAGGTTGGTCATAACTTTCCTTCCAAGGAGTAAGTATCTTTTAATTCCATGGCTGCAATCACCATCTGCAGTGATTTTGGAGCCCCCCAAAAATAAAGTCTGACACTGTTTCCCCATCTATTTCCTATGAAGTGATGGGACCAGATGCCATGATCTTAGTTTTCTGAATGTTAAGCTTTAAGGCAACTTTTTCATTCTCCTCTTTTACTTTCATCAAGAGGCTTTTTAGTTCCTCTTCCCTCTCTGCCATAAGGGTGGTGTCATCTGCATATCTGAGATTATTGATATTTCTCCCAGCAATCTTGATTCCAGCTTGTGCTTCTTCCAGCTCAGCGTTTCTCATGATATACTCTGCATGTAAGTTAAAAGAGTTCCAAAAACATCTACTTTTGCTTTATTGACTATGCCAAAGTCTTTAACTGTGTGGATCACAACAAACTGTGGAAAATTCTGAAAGAGATGGGAATACCAGACCACCTGACCTGCCTCTTGAGAAATCTGTATGCAGGTCAGGAAGCAACAGTTAGAACTGGAAATGGAACAACAGACCAGTTCCAAATAGGTAGGAGTACATCAAGGCTGTATATTGTCACCCTGCTTATTTAACTGATAGGCAGAGTACATCATGAGAAGCGCTGGGCTGGATGAAACACAAGCTGGAATCAAGATTGCCAGGAGAAATATCAATAACCTCAGATATGCAGATGACACCACCCTTATGGCAGAAAGTGAAGAAGAACTAAAGAGCCTCTTGATGAAAGTGAAAGAGGAGAGTGAAAAAAATTGCCTTAAAACTCAACATTCAAAAAACAAAGATCATGGCATCTGGTCCCATCACTTCATGGCAAATAGATGGGGAAACAGTGGAAACAGTGAGAGACTTTATTTTTGGGGGGCTCCAAAATCACTGCAGGTGCTAACTGCAGCCATGAAATTAAAAGACACTTGCTCCTTGGAAGGAAAGTTGTGACCAACCTAGACAGCATATTAAAAAGCAGAGACATTAGTTTGTCAACAAAGGTCCGTCTAGTCAAGGCTATGGTTTTTCTAGTCATGTATGGATGTGAGAGTTGGACTATAAAGAAAGCTGAGCACCAAAGAATTAATGCTTTGAACTGTGGTGTTGGAGAAGACTCCTGAGAGTCCCTTGGACTGCAAGGAGATCCAACCACTCCGTCCTAAAGGAGATCAGTCCTGGATATTCATTGGAAGGACTGATGTTGAAGCTGAAACTCCAATACTTTGGTCACCTGATGCAAAGAACTGACTCATTTGAAAAGACCCTGATGCTGGGAAAGACTGAAGGCAGGAGGAGAAGGCAACAACAGAGGATGAGATGGTTGGATGGCATCACCTACTCAATGGACATGGGTTTGGGTGGACTCCGGGAGTTGGTGATGGACAGGGAGGCCTGGTGTGCTGCAGTTCATTGGGTTGCTAAGAGTTAGACACAACTAAGTGACTGAGCTGACTGATAGAACCAATGTAAAGCATGATACCTAAATAAGTTGATATTAACTTATTTATTAAGTTAACTCAATAATTTATTAATTAACTCTATAAATATTTTCAATGAATGAATTCTCTGTTCTTAGCTTTCTAAGCTCTTTTGTCAGATTATTTTCTATTCTATTAGTTTTAATAACTGATCTTAATTCATCCAGGAGACAATGTGATGAATCAGTATCCCATTTTCCAAGGTTTACTACTCTGCATTTAATATATGATAACATGTTTTCCTGTAACATTTCTTCTTCTTTGTGTTACCAAATTCTGAGTTATGCTTCCAAAATTCTGGTTTATTTTTTTTAAGATAAGATGCAATGAACACAGGACCATAAATGACACAAGCTAGTATGCTTCTATTTCTCATATTAAGGTTCTAGAATGAAGTCTTAAGACTCTGCCACATACCTCAACAGGATGATTGATGACGGTAGGGCTTCTTAGTCATTTCTGAGGATGTGATATGGTGAAATGGTTGCAAGTAAACAGAAAAAGTGTTTTGTCAAATAATTACTGTGGAGGAAAAGGAAACCACAATAGAAGACCATCTCATAACTATGGATTAAGTTGTCATTTAAATTTAAATGTTTAAATTTTTAAAAAGAAAAAATGGTAGGCAGTTGTGTGGAGCAATGCTTACTGAGGAGAAGAAGCAATCACAAACATTTTCAGGCCTTGAAAACTAAAATAATTCACTATTGTGTGTAAAACCTGGGGGAAATTTCTGATTATATACTTGTTTTTAAACATATTTGTTCATCCAGATAATGGTCACTTTCAGGATCATCATTTTGAAATAAAAAGAGGGAAGGAAGGGGAGGGGCATGTAAAAGAAGGAAACTGCCTCAATTCACAAGAAACTTACAAATTTAGGGGACAATGACCTTCAAAATCACCTAAGAAAATTCTCATCAATTTGAATATGAGGAACTGAGACATGAATTGTGCTCTAACTTACATTCACCCAGTCCATGATATATAAAGAGATCATTTTATTCTTTAGTCACTAAGTCATATCCAACACTTCTGTGACCTTGTGGACTATAGCCCCCCAGGCTCTTCTGTCCATGGGATTTTCCAGGCAAGAATATTGGAGTTGGTTGCCATTTCCTTCTCCAGGAGATCTTCCTGACTCAGGGATCAAACCTGCATCTCCTGCATTGCAGGCAAGTTCTTTACCATTGAGTCACTGGGGAAGCCCAAGTGAACCATTAGGATACCTTAAAAATGTACTGAATTTTAAGCAGCCCTTAGCACATTCCTAAAATTGGATTCTATTCCAAATTCCCTAGTGCTCTTAAGATCCATAGGCTCATATTCCTAGAGTTAAATTTGTCAGAACTCTCTCCATGTTATCCTACATTTAATGAGATTCTGTCATTTTTTTTTCCCTACTTAATATCTTCTATATTATTCTTTTCTTTTCTAGTTCTACAGCTTCTATTCTAATTCTCCATAATTCCTCATATAGGAGATCTGTGATAAGCACCAACTGATCTCTCTATTGGGTCAGCCTGTACAAAGTAGCCAAAGCAATGAAAATAATTATCTCAAAGATCATTTCCATCATAGCATATTACATGTTATTGTATCACTTAAAATCTTAAATACTTCTCCATTGCCTAGTAAAATGAAAACATTCATAGCAATCAGGAACTATCTGCACCCGGGACAGAAAATTCCCCTGCTTGCACACATGTCTGTGAGTTCAACACCATCCTTGCTGTGACCTTGGGCTAACTGGATAAGATAAGCACAGCAGTGGAAAGAACCTAGACATTGTTTCCCAGCCTTGCCCATACACCTGTATGACCTTGCTGCTGCTCTTTATTCGTTCTGAGCTGCAGTTTGTAAATGATTTCCCTCTCCACCACATTGACTTGCTGTGAGAATTAACAGACATAATGAAAGTATGAGATTTTTGGGTGGCATCACTGAATCAGTGGACATTCGTTCTAGCAAACTTTAGGAGACAGTGAAGGACAGGGAAACCTGCAGTCCATGGGGTCGCAAAGAGTCGCATGTGAACAACAACAACACAAGTATAGCACCTGGCATGTATTAAACATACTCACACTTTTAACAGCTTTAATCTTATATATTTGCCCTGCTTGATTTTACAAAGGATTTGAATAAGCCATCATCTACTCATTTTTAAATTCATTTATTTAAGCAAATATATTGAATACTTTCTTGTGCCAGACATTATGTCAGCTGTTTGTAATATAAAGAATAAAACGTAGTCCCTCACCCTGAAAAAACTCACATAGTATCAAAATGTAAAAATATAAACATAAAGCAATGCACCTATATGAGAATGGTAGTACACTGTGCGTTAGTGGATCCCTGAGGGTAGAATCTTAAACTCAACTAAAATTCGAAAGTTGAGGGACTTCCCTGGTGGTGCAGTGCTTAAGAATTCACCTTGCAATGCAGGGACTCAGGTTTGATCCCTTAGGTCAGGGAACTAAGATCACACATATCACACATACCCAGAGCCACTAAGCCCAAATGCCAGCACTACCGAGCCTCTGTGCTCTGAAGCCCGCGAGACACAACTAGAGTCCGTGCATTGCGACAAAAGAGCCTGCGTGTCATAACTAAGACAGTGCAGCCAAATGAGTAAGTAAATAAATGCTTAAAATTTTGAAGTATGGGTCAAGAGAATGGGACACCTGATTTTAATCAACAGGAAAAAATGAGTTAAAGTTGTAAAGGCAATCAGAGAGCAAAAGGCTGTCAGAGGTATATGGGTAGATTACTGTGACAATGTGGTTGTCAGTGTGGTTATTATTATAGAGATCTCCACCGGAAAACACTGCCTCAGATCCAAGTTAACTTCTGCTTCCTTACTTATAGCAGGCTGTACTGAATTCTAACTTTGCCCGGTTTATCCGTGACTGAACCCCACACCTACCCCCATACCCAGCTCTGGACATATTCTCTCTGAACTGGTTCTCTGCTTCTGTACACCTCAGAATCGTGGTTTAAGTTCCTCCCTTCCTTCCTCACAGGGTCCTTATCCTGCTTGCTTAGCCGTTTGTTTCTTGTCTACTCCTTCTTGGCCACGTTGGCCTCCCAGGGTTTCGGAATTAGTCTGTCTGCTGGAATTTTTCCACCAGACTGGGTTCATTTCAGCCCCACATCCCTCAGGGTATGTGTGTGGCTCCTTCTTGACATCAGGTCTTTGCTTAAATATCACATCTTCAAAGGGCCCTCCCCTACTCACCTCCCTTCTCCATCCCCAGATTTAAAAGAAAAACTCAAAGTCTCTTTCATAATATTCACTTTAATTTCTGCATTGCAATTGTTATCTGGTATGTTTTCCCCATGTGTTTACTGTCTGTTTCTGACTCTTTCCACTAAGATGTAAGTTCCATGAAGTTTAAAGCTATGTCTGTTTTACTCCCTGTTGCATCCACAGTGCCCAGACCATTTTTTGAAACATAGAAAATTATCAGTAAATATAAGATTAATGAATGGATGAATGAATATCTCTATCAACTGACTCTAAAAGCCAATAAGCTCTCCAGACTCTCAAAGCCAATAAGATTCCCTTTTTCTTTCAGTTAACTCCTAGTTTTCTCTTTATGATCTACCCCACTGGTTGCCATAAAAGACCCTAGATCCACATACGCCTATAACTGAAGATCATCCATTATCTTCCCCATCCCAATCCTTAACTCATACTTTGTTAAATAAGCAATTCCACCCCTCTATTTTAGCCAACAGCATTTAGTTGTCATCATTCAGCCAAACTTACTAATGTTTATCCTTGTCCCTTAACACAAGTCATTATCTTAGCTTTAGAATATGAATTTATTTTTAATGTCACTGAAGACCAAAATAAATTAATCATGTTTCCAAAGGTTGTTGTGGAGCACAGCTTAGCTCTTTCACTCCACCAACAGCTTAGACTGTGACCCTGAAGTGCTGGACCCACTGCTTTGGCTTCCGTGGAATTGTCACAGAGATGGACTGTGCTTGCTCAGTGGGTCAGTTCTAGATGGCTGTGCTTGTGGGTATCATTGCTTCAGCACCAAAATATCAAAGGTCCACTGTTCTTAGCTTTCTTTTACTTGTTATTACAGAAAGTCCATTCTTTCTTCAATAGGCAGAAAAGCAAATTTGTAATATTTTAGGTGCTTTTTCAATGTAGCTTGTTTACAGTTTTGTAATTTATTTTCCCATATTGTGTGGCAGGCAAAAAGACCCCAGATTTAGAAGAATCAATGATATGTTTGTGACAGATAAGTGGTGAAAAGTAACGTGTTACTGTATAAGACCCCAACTCAGCCAGGGCTTAGCAGGAGGGGAAACAAAGGAGGGGCCCACTTCAATCATAGTAAGAGGCAGAAGAACTAGGTAATTCTCAAAGTCAGAGAGAAATTAGCAACATTTTTTACTGGAGGCTGACCTAACAAACTATTATTTTAGTGCTTATTATGTTTTCCTTAATTTGGTTCCAGAGTCTGAAGCAGAGCCAAGCAGTAGGTGTCAAAAAGGTCCAGCTATTAAGTTTGTAAAAAGGCAATGAGAAGGAGACAGGCAGGATATTATTCTGTTGGGTGCATCCTCTGGTTGGATCATACTCATTTGATCCCTGTGTTTATGAGGTCCATTTGCTCTTCTCTATTCCCACTTACATACACATGTATGGTGCTGTACTCCTTTTCTTATAAGCCTGATCTTAACCTTGAATATTCTCATTGGATCAGAATTTAATTTTAGTTATATTAACTCAAGATGGTATTTTCTTATTAGAAACTTAAGACGATTTCTTGTAATTCTGAAAGCACTGAAAATTTATTCGTCTAACATTGGTTTCCTTATAGAACCATAAACCTTCATTGTTGTTGTTCAGTCGCTCAGTTGTGTCCGACTCTGCAACCCCATGGACTGCAGCATGCCAGGCTTCCCTGTCCTTCACTATCTCCCAGAATTTGCTCAAGCTCATGCCATCCAACCATTTCATCCTCTGTCATCCCCTTCTCCTCCTGCCTTCAGTCTTTCCCAGCATCAGGGTCTTTTCTAATGAGTTGGTTCATCGCATCAGGTGGCCAAAGTATTGGAACTTCAGCTTCAGCATCAGTCCTTCCAGTGAATATTCAGTGTTGATTTCCTTTAGGATGGACTGGTTTGATCTTCTTGCAGTCCAAAGGACTCTCAGGAGTCTTCTCCAACATCACAGTTCAAAAGCATCAATTCTTGGGTGCTCAGCTTTCTTTATGGTCCAACTCTCACATCCATACATGACTACTGGATAAACTGTAGCTTTGACTAGGTGGACCTTTGTTGGCCAAGTAATGCCTCTGCTTTTTAATATGCTGTCTAGGTTGGTCATAGCTTTTCTTCATATAACCTGCCAATCGTTCAGTTGATTGAGTATTAAGAGCTTAACTATACAGACCCGGCTTCCCAGGTGGTGCTGGTGGGAAAGAATCCACAAGCCAGTGCAGAAGACACTACTCACAGGAGCTTGAAACCTGGTGTGAACTGCAGCTGTGAGAGATCTAGATTGCGTGCTCCTTATGAAAATCATCCCAAGAGCGTTACCCTCATTCTCCAGTCCGTAGACAAGTCGTCTTCTGTGAAACCAATCCTTGGTGCCTGGAGGGTTGGGGACCATTGATATAGATGACTTGAATCTCTTTTACATTATTTTGTATGAGAGGTAAACTACTGTCCCGGAATTTAGCTAAACTTATTTTATATTATGGGCTTCTCTCATAGTTCAGTCGGTAAAGAATCTGCCTGCAACACAGGAGACTCGGGTTTGATTCCTGGGTCCAGGACTCGGGTATTCTTGCCTGGAGAATCCCATGACAGTGGAGCCTAGCAGGCTATAGTCCATGGGATTGCAAGAGTCAGAGATGACTTAGCAAGTAATCCCAAACCACCATTTTCTGTTATAGTTCTATTTTTCATGTTGATTCATACTCAAGTCTCTTCTTTTTGGGTTCATTCTTTCCCTGTAGAATTTTGACCTCAGTCTCCCTTAAGGAGCTATGAATTATTTATCTTGGAATCCTTTAAAAATTCTTGTGGCTCAAAAGATTTCAGTAGTAAGACTACTTTCATCACAATGAGGCAATCTCTCAACGAAAGGAGTATAATCTTCACATTACTAGACTGCCACCCTGGATTTTCTCTCTTAACCCAACAAAAATGTATTTATGTATTGCCACAGCCCTCTTAATTCCGTTTTTGCAAAAATTTATTCATGCATTCAATAAGCCTTATTCAAATTTTTATTACATACCAGTAACCAAGGAGGAATATTGAAGTAAAGAGTGACTCAATAGTTTGCTTTCAAAAGCTTGTAATCTAATTGAGGATATAAAAATACATACATGCATGAAAAAAAAGTAATGATAATAGTTATAACAATAATAATAACATTCTTATGGATATTTACCATTGTTAGGGAATGTTCTCTTCTTTGATCCTACAATGATCCTGTGAAATGGATGGTATTACCTTGCCCATTTTACATATGAGGAAACCAAAGCATTTGCCACTAAAACAGAAACATTTAAGACAATTATCTATATATTCATCTAAAAATAAGAATAATAGCTTCATTAATAAGAACATAAATATATATTTTAGGGACAAATAAGATTCTCCAGCCAAAAAAAAAATTAGTGGGAAGAGTAGCATTATTGGACATTTTTGCAAATTTCTGTACTGTCTGGCTGAAGAGAGGATGTCTAGATTCTTGTACTATCTCTGGTCTGTCCATTGCAATATATTGCTTCAGTTAGGGTAGATGAAGAAAATCCAGCTTCACTCAGATATGCCATTGGGAAAAGAGAAATATTTTAATAGCTCTTTAACAATTACCTTTGGACTTCCCTGGTTGTGCAGTGATTAAGAATCCACTTGCCAATGCAGGTCGATCCCTGCTCTGGAAAGATTCCACATGCCATGGAGCAACTGAGCCCTTGTGCTACTGAACCCACTCTCTAGGGCACTTGCTCTTGCAAGAAGAGAAGACACCACAATGAGAAGCCTGCGCACTGCAACTAGAGAATAGCTCCTGCTCACCAAAACTAGAGAAATTTCATGTGCAGCAAGAAAAAAAAAATAATGAAAAACACGGCACAGCCAAAAACACATAAATAAATGAAATTAAACAAACAATTACCTTTGCTACCACACCACAATATAGGAAGTGGTAGTTTCTTAAATGTGAGTTGAAATGTGGACTCTGAAACCAAAATCAATAAACTTTTTGTACTTTTTTAAATATTCAAATGTATTGGCTTGTCTTATGTTTGAATAGGTTTTTCTACTCATGCATGATTTTGTGGCACATGTGTTTGTCTTTGGAAAATATTGGTTGATTGAGTCACACACTCTGTAAAACATTGGCACACTTCATTATAGAAAATGAAAGGTCACATTTGTTAATATGACTACCTATCTCATCAGAAAATTGTTTAAGTATTTGGAAACTGTTAAGCTCACAGTGCTGGATATAAGTTTTCCAAAATTCTGATTTTCATATGAAACTTCAAGTGTTATTGTCAACAAACACTGTTAGCTGTTTTCCTTGAGGTGATGGTGTCACTTCATTAATTTTTGAGAGAGTGAATGCCGAAAATTAAAGTCAAAATAACCACAATCTGTCAGTCAGTGGGCCTTTCAATTAAAAAAATGGTAGTTTATTAAAAAATGTGACTATTTTATCTCAAAACTCAGACAACTGTATGCATGCTTTTTCCTTGAGACACCATCATATTCAGGGAATAGAAGTGTTTTATGTGTTCTGTTTATATCATGCAAAATATTAAAAAGGAATATACTCAAAAGTTGAGGTTTATTAATAACAAAATCATTATGTTTTACTACTTCATAAAGGGCATTTTTAAGTAATGGTGACATTTTTTTTTAACTGAGATTGTGTGGCAGTAAAGGATTCAGTGACTATAATGAGTATTAGTCCTAGCGGTGAAGAGTACAGTGATTTCTAGTAATGGTTAAATAGGGCTTTGCTGGTGGCTCAGCAGTAAAGAATCCACCAGCCACCCTAGATGCGGGTTTGACCCCTGGGTCAGGAAGATTCCCTGAGAAGGAAATGGCAACCCACTCCAGTCTTCTTGCCTGAGAAATCCCATGGACAGAGGAGCCTGGCAGGTTTCAGTCCAGGGGGCTGCAAAAGAGTCAGACCCAACTTAGTGACTAAACACAACGGTTAAATGAATGATGGGCGATTAATACCCTAGCATTGTTATGAAAATGTTTCTCCTTGTGGACTTCTATATAGGATTTTGGGGACCCCCTAAGTACTGTTGCTTTAGAATATCTGATAGTAGCTGATGCTTATGGACTTTTCCTACATGCCAGGACCTATTCTAAGCACTGAGTTATTTTAAATCTGGATGTGATGTCATTTTTACTTCAATGAGAATTTTAATTGTGTTGAAGTGGAAGAATGTAATACTTTTTAACAAAATACGTCCAGTAAATGCTCTCAGCAACTCTTTTCCCGTACAGTTTCATTGAGAAAATGGACATACAGCCCTGTGTAAGTTTGAAGTGTATGGTATAATGATTTGACTCACATACATCCCAAAATGATTATCATGAAAAGTGTAGAGAATATTCATCATCTCATATGGATTCAAAATTAAAGATATAGAAAAAATACAGATTTTTTTCCGCTTGTGATGAGAACTCAGGATTTGCTCCCTTAAATGTCATATAACATACAGTAGTGTTAATAATATTTACCATGTTGTACATTACATCCATAGTACTTGTTTATCTTATAACTGGAAGTTTATGCCATTTGCCCACCTTCATCCAATTCTCCCGCCTCTTACCCCATGCACAGTTATGTCCAACTCTTTGCAACCCCATTTACTGCAGCCCACCAGACTCCTCTGTCCACAGGATTTCCCAGGCAAGAATTCTAGAGTGGGTTTCCATTTCCTCCTCCAGGGGATCTTCCCTACCCAGGGATTAAACCCATATCTCCTATGTCTCCTGCATTAACAGGCATATATCTGATCTATTTATGTATGAGTTTTGTTTGTTTTTGCCTTACAATTGACCTACGACACTATATTTGATCCTAGTATGCAACATAGTGATTCAATATTTCTGTCCATTTCAAGATGATCACCATGTTAAGTCTAGTTACCATCTACCACTATACAAAGATACTGTATAAGTATTGACTATATTTCCCATAATGTACATTTTGTAGCCATCATTCATTTTGTAACTGGAAGTCTGTACTTCTCAATCCCCCTTACCTATTTCTCTCCTCTCTCCAGCCCCTCCTGTCTGGCAACCACTTACTTGGTCTTTGTACCTATGATTCTGCTTCTGTTTAGTTATGTTTGTTCATTTGTTTTGTTTTTTAGATTCACATGTAAGTGAGATCATGCAGTATTTGTCTTTCTCTGTTAAACTTATTTCACTTAGGATAATACCTTCTAGGTCTATCTATCATGTTTTCACAAATGGCAAGACTATGTTTTTCATGACTGAAACTATATAGTCTACATCTTCTTTATCCATGTGTCTATTACAGCCACTTAGTTACTTTCCATATCTTGGCTGTTGTAAATAAAGCTGCAGTGAACCTAGTGGTGCATGTATCATTTAGAATTAATTTTTTTCCCTTTGTATAAATATCCAGGAATAAATTGGCTGGATTGATTCTCTGGCATTAGTCTTAGCAATACTTTTTTGGATGTATCTCCCCAGGCAAGGGAAACAAAAGCAAAAATAAACAAATGGGACTACAGCAAACTAATTTTTTTAGGAACTTTCATACTGTTTTCCGTAGTGGCTGCACCAATAGTCCCACCAACAGTGTACAAGAGTTTTCTTTTCTCCACATCTTCGTCTATACTTGTGATTTGTTATCTTTTTGATAATAATCATTACGACAGGTGTAAGGTGATATCTCATTGTGGTTTTGATTTGCATTTCCTTGATGATTAGTGATGCTGACCATCTTTTAATGTTCCTGTTGTCCATCTGTGTGTCTTCTTTGGAAAAATGTCTATTCTTTCCTTTTACTCATTATTTAATCAGGTTATTTGTTATTTTGATGTTGAATTATATGAGTGTTCTGTATATTTTGGATATGAACCCCTTATTGCATATATCATTTGCAAAAATCTCCCATTCAATAGGCAGCTTTTTTGTTTTGTTGATAGTTTCCTTCACTGTACGAAAGCTTTTTAGTTTGACATGATCCCATTTTTAAAATTTTCACTTTTGTTTCCCTTTCCTGAGGATGTATATCCAAAAAACTATTGCTAAGATCAACACCAAATAATGTGTGCCTTTGTTTTCTTCCAGGAGCTTTAGGGTTTTAGATCTTACATTTAGGTCCAGTTTGAGTTTATTTTTATGCATGGAATAAGAAAGTAATCTTGTTTGATTCTTTTGCATGTTGCTGTACAATTTTCTCAACACTGATTGCTGAAGAGTTTTTCTTTTCTCCACTGTACATTCTTGCTTCCTTTGTTGGGGATTAACTGACTTTGTCTGTGTGGGCTTATTTCTGCCTCTCCATTCTGTTCCATTAATCTGTATGTCTGTTTTTGTGCCAGTACCATGCTATTTTGATTACTGTAGCTTTGTCGTATTGCTCTCTCAGTAACTTGAAATCTAAAGTATATACTTTTAAATGATATTCACTGGTAAACTGTAATAAACCAACATTTTTGTGGGACTGTAAGTAGAATGAAATTTCCCCAGTTCTTAGCACCAGTTTCTCCCACTGGCAAAACAATTAACCAAGGATTTTAAAGAGAATTATGCCTACTTGGCGTTACAACAATTTTCAGTTCAGTTCAGTTCAGTTGCTCAGTCGTGTCCGACTCTTTGAGACCCCATGAATCGCAGCACACCTGGCCTCCCTGTCCATCACAAACTCCCGGAGTTCACTCAAACTCATGCCCATCGAGTCGGTGATGCCATCCAACCATCTCATCCTCTGTCGTCCCCTTCTCCTCCTGCCCTCAATCCCTCCCAGCATCAGGGTCTTTTCCAATGAGTCAACTCTTCACATGAGGTGGCCAAAGTACTGGAGTTTCAGCTTCTGCATCAGTCCTTCCAATGAACACCCAGGACTGATCTCCTTCAGGATGGACTGGTTGGATCTTCTTGCAGTCCAAGGGACTCTCAAGAGTCTTCTCCAACACCACAGTTCAAAAACATCAATTCTTCAGTGCTCAGCTTTCTTTATAGTCCAACTCTCACATCCATACATGACCACTGGAAAAACCATGGCCTTGACCAGACAGACCTTTGTTGGCAAAGTAATGTCTCTGCTTTTTAATATGCTATCTAGGTTGGTCATAACTTTCCTTCCAAGGAGTAAGCGTCTTTTAATTTCATGGCTGTAGTCACCATCCACAGTGATTTTGGAGCCCCCAAAAAATGAAGTCTGACACTGTTTCCACTGTTTCCCCATCTATTTCCCATGAGGTGATGGGACCAGATGCCATGATGTTAGTTTTCTGAATGTTAAGCTTTAAGCCAACTTTTTCACTCTCCTCTTTCACTTCAATTTTAGGAAGACCCAGTTTCTAGCCTCAAGAAATGTATTTAAGCTTAGAATTAGATTCTAGTCCACGGTTTGCTATTTTGTGGTGCATAATGCAAATCACTAACTTTTGGGGTGCTGGAGTATTAAAGGAAGAATTTTAAAGTATGTAAAATGACTTCAGGTCTGGGACCATTAAAAGAAAACCCAAAACCTGCTCAAATTCTACGGCAAGAGTTATTAAGAAGGATTGTTCAGTCAGACATTCTCCTATGGAAGTGGCTAGTAAGAGGGCATTTGGAAAAAAGGCACTTTTTGCCATTGGAAAATAGAAGAGTTTTAGGTCTCATGGAGACATCAATGAGTAACAACCACACTAATCTAGATAGTCTAAGTAATAAAGAAAAAACAACAAATGGAAAACGTTTCTCTAGACTTGGCTCTATACCATTTTATTTATCTTGTTTGCTAAAAGTTAGTTTCTTGTTCTGTAAAACTGATCTAATAATACTGGCCTAAATGACTTAAGATTATCTAGAGCTGTCAGTATAGTAGAATTCCAAGACAGCAAATTCCTGGCTAGAATGAGTCAAATTACAGGACAGTTTTGGTGTCATAGACTCTAAGAGCAAAGGATCAGAATAAATCATTAGAATATCAGAAAAAAGGATCAAAGGTCCCAATCAACCTCTAAACTTACCTGCAGTTACTGATTTTCATTGTAACCTGGGAGGATGGAACATAATGTGTCCTCCATCATCATCATCTCCAGGAAAAAGGCCTGTCAGATGAAACGCAGGGAAATGACATAGCATTCTCTCACAGGTCAGCAGGGGGTGTCACTTCACCAGCCTTCTTGACGTCCTTTAAGCTCCTGTAGTTGGAGAAGAGATCTTTGAATGAACAAAGCATTCCAATGAAATTCATCCAGGACAACCATGACCCTTCTCATTTTATTCCCTTCTAAAATGGCAACCCACTCCAGTATTCTTGCCTAGAGAATTCCGTGGACAGAGGAGCCTGGTGGGCTGCTGTCCATGGGGTCGCACAGAGTCGGACACGACTGAAGAGACTTAGCATGCATGCATGCATAGGAGAAGGACATGGCAACCCACTCCAGTATTCTTGCCTGCAGAATCTCAGGGACAGAGGAGCCTGGTGGTCTACCGTCCATGGGGTCGCACAGAGTCGGACACGACTGAAGAGACTTAGCATGCATGCATGCATAGGAGAAGGACATGGCAACCCACTCCAGTATTCTTGCCTGCAGAATCTCAGGGACAGAGGAGCCTGGTGGGCTACCGTCCATGGGGTCGCACAGGGTCGGACACGACTGAAGAGACTTAGCAGCAGCAGCAGCATTCATCTAATGTGTCCTTATGGTTTTCAGAACTATCTTTCTAGACTTCTGTAGAAAATTAATATATTGCTGCATAAATAAATTTTGTTCCTGGACTCAGTTCCCATCTGTGTGTGGGCAGGGTGGGGGTTGAAGGGCTCTCCCAAACCAATGAGCAATTCTCAGATGAATTGATTTCTGGCCCTATCTAACTGGAGATTGAATCAGATTCCACTGGTAAAGAACTCAGTTCCGCAGTAACCCCCTCCACTTCAGATGTCAGCGTCAGGTCCAACTGGTTACCTGTGCTTCTGCCCAACTGGTAATAAATCAAAGGTTCCTACGACCCCATCCTTGGGTTTCATTAGCTTGTTAGAATGGCGCACAGGATTCAAGAAAGTCCATTTACTCACTCAATCACTGATTTATTACAAAGGATATTAAAGGATATGAGCCAGCCAGACAAAGAGCAACATACAGTGGTAAGGAGGTGGGGAGGGGGTCCCACACAAGGAGGCGTTGTCCTTGTGGAGCATGGGGCCTGACACAGTGGTACATGGAAGTGTTCTTATAAGAACTTGTTATGACCGGATAAGGAATGTGTGATGAACAGAGGGCTTTCAGAGATTTTTAAATTTTAATTGTTAAAAGAACAAATTTAAAATGCTTATTTAGAGCCTGTTGGGAATAGCAAGACACCCATTTTACCCATTTCACCTTTGGGTCAAAGAAGCATTTTCAGGAACTGAGCACAAGAGAGCAATTATGATTAACAAAGATACTCCCAAAGATACTCTTATTTTTCAGGAAATTTCAAAGGGTTTGAGAATTATGAGTCAGAAACCATACATGAAAACAAAATATATATGAGAAACATATTTAACCAAAAATATATATATGACCAGGGTTCGATCCCTGTGTCAGAGAGAGTCCCTGGAGAAGGGAATGGCAACCTATTCCAATATTCTTGCCTGGAGAATCCCATGGACAGAGGAGCCTGGTGAGGTATGGCCCATGGGATCGCAGAGTCAGACATGACTGGAGTGACTGAGTACACAGCACTCACACACATATATGACCAAATATAAATATTTCTTATAAATCACAATATTGCAACAAAATTATTTAAAATTCTCAGCTTATATTTTACAAACGTGTCCTTAGGTTTTAATCACTGTCACAAAAATCAACTTATTTTAAAACAGAATCGAAGCAAATTTCTCATTCTTTAAAAAAAATTTTTAAAAAGCAGAAAAAAATCAGTCAGCCCAGGAAAAACTATAGAATTCCTCAAGTGATATGTAGCATTACAGACTGTAACTATAGAAGAACTTTAGAATAGTGGTTGTTGCTAATAAATAAGCAAAGTTTTCCTCAATAAAATTTAAGTCAAGTATTAAGAGACACAAATCATGCTATAGAGTTGCATCTTGGCACAACATATCGTATGGGAGGCTGGTAAAGAGTCACACAGTCAGGGCAAGTGTATCAGTTCAGGTAAGGAATGAGTGTGGAAGAGATGGCTTTAGGAGATTTTGCCATTTTTAATTGCTTAAAAAAAAAGAAGATATTTGAAATGCTTATTTAGAGGCAAATATAAAACAGCTTGCAATTTGTTTCTTTTTAATTTTATTTTAAAATTTATTTTTTAAAATATTATTAAAGTATAGTTGATTTAGAGTGTACAGCAAAGTGATTCAGTTATACACACATATACATTGTTTTTCATATTATTTTCCATTATGGTTTATCAGGGGATGTTGAGTATAGTTCCTTGTGCTATACAATAGGACCTGGTTGTTTACCTATCCTGTATATAATAGCTTGCATCTGCAAATCCCAAACTCCCAATTCTTCCCTCCCCAACCCTGCAATTTTTTAAAGTCTTAAAAAAATTCATGGGGCAAAAAGCTATTTGAAGGAGCTAGTAAGGGGAAAGCCTGCACTCTTCTACTCACTCTGTGCACTAATGGAAACCAGGATGCTGGGCTATGCTTTCTGTTGTCACAGCTAGGATCTGGACAGTTGTCCTCACCAACGACTGATTCCCCCAGATGACTGCAACTCAATCAACTTTAGCAACTCCTGTGTTTAAGAGAATGTAGAAATTAAGTTAATTATGTACTGTCTTCTGCGTTTATAGATAAACACAGCTCTGACCCTGTCATGACTTTGACTGCAGAAGCAGTTTTCATCAGCTTGGTTATTTTCCTCCTCAAGTGGGCCAGGCAGTCTGGATCCAGGGGTGGCTTGGTATAATTCATGAACTTTTAAACTGTCAGGGAGGGAGAAATTCTTCTCTTTCTAGGTTCTTTTGACAGGTCTAAAAATTAAAATGACATGAAACGGGGACTTCCATGGTGGTGCAGTGGGTAAGAATCTGCCTACCAATGCAGGGAACATGGGTTTGATCCCTGGTCCAAGACATATCCCACATGCCTTGGAGCAACTAGGCCTGTGCTCTGCAACAAGAGAAGTCACCACAATGAGAAATCCACACACCGCAACCAGAGAAAGCCTGCACAAAGCGATGAAGACCCAGCACAGCCAAAAATAAAATCAATCAATCTATGAAATTATTTTTTTTAAAGACAGGAGACAGATTAACTAACAGAAGTTTAATAAGGTGTATTTATGGGAAAGATACCCCAAGACTGAGCAAGTTACTAAAATGGATAAGCAAGTCACTTAAATACTACCTTCAGCTAAATACAAAAGAGGAAGTAGTGGTTTGGAACCTCAAGTAGGAGGAAGGTAATTTACATGGAGGTGGACAAACAAATGTTTGGTAAACAAAAGCATGCTGAGCCATGGGAGACAAGGAGACACAGAGCGGCCTCTGATCTCCAGGCCCTACCTGAAGTTTCCCCCACCATATTTAGTCCCTGTTGGTGGTGGTGGTGCTTGTTCACGAAGTCGCATCCAACTCTTTTGCAACCCCACAGACTCTAGCCCACCATGCTCCTCTGTCCATGGGATTTCCCTGGCAAGAATACTGGAGTGAGTCGCTATTTCTTATAGGAGATCTTCCTGACCCAGGGATGGAACCTACATCTCCTGCATTGGCAGGCAGATTCTTTACCACTGAGCCCTCAGGGAAGCTCATTTAACCCAACTCTTTGCAAATATGTCCAGGGGTAGCTCTATTTGAGGAATAGACCTTCTTTCTAAATTCTTCTAACTTAAATTCTAACTTAAATTCTTCTAAGCAGTTAGAGGGGAGATCAAAGTTTCTTTCTGTTTTTTGGCCTTGATTATTTTCAGCTCAAAATATTATCCATACTGAAAAGATATTTGGGGGTGGCAAATTTCGCTTCTCTACAGAACAAAGGTGAATATTTCCAAAGAAAAGGAATCTATAAGTATGGCACAGAATTGTTTTAATTTTATCCTACCTTTGCATCCAATAATTTACCTATATACACACAGTCAACCTAAGTAATATATATTTTCTATCTATTCAACATAGATGACAAAACCTGAAACTGTGAAAAGTAAAAATATTAGGTGCCTGGTGATATTATAATGACAAATTGATTCATTATATGTTTGAAAGAAAGTTCACATCCTGGGTGATTTATGTTCACGTTGCTAGAAACTAGTTATTTCAAAGCACTTATATTGCACTCAAAATCTCCACTCTTATGTGTGTCCAGTGTGGATATTGGTTAAAATACAACAACCAGGGGCTAGGGAGAGTAGGTAATCAAGAGGCAATGGTGTGAATAACCTTGTATGCCCTTCAGAAAATGACTGCGTAATAACCATGTCCAGCCTTGAAACAGCATAGTTGATTATGTTTCTGAAAGCTCTATTCAGTCATTTCAAAACTTGTCCATGGTTAAAGAGTAACAACATTATTATTTCCTTTTTTCCCAAGGGAATTACCAAATTGCAAAATCCTGTTACGAGGACCCAGGCCTCTGACAACATACTGAGTAGGAAAACCTCACTCAGGATAATTGTGCAGGCGGCTCCCTTGTTCTGAATGGGGTCTCTGGTGCACTTTCGTAAATACTTTAATTTATAGACTATTTTGGAAAAAAATGTGGCTTATTCATTTCCAGCACATTTTATGATACCCCAAGACATCAGTGAGTTCAGATACTCGTAGTTCACATCATGGTTTCAGCGATATTGTTTCAGAAAAGCCAGACAAAATTATTTTTATCTCCAAAAGTTAACAACAAACAGCAATGAGCAAAATTTCCAAATGAGAAGCTTAGATGTTTGTTTTAAAGGCTCTCCAAACTCCTATTCATTATTATCCCCTCAACTTCAGCAGTATTTATTCTTTCTGGTACCCACTGGGACCACACAATTTAATCTCATCTCTCATTAAGGAAAGAGGAATAGACCTGAAAATAAGTAAAGAAGTATATGCACTCATTCCCATCAATCTCTTCACTTCTACGAGTAACCAATGTAATCCATAGATGGCCCCTTCTTTGAAAAGTGTTGTAGGCAATAAAAAGTAGAATGCAAAGGAATTAGAATGAAAGATGTTAATGACTACACACGTTTCACCTGGGCTGGGACTTCCCTAGTGGTCCAGTAGCTAAGACTCTGAGCTCCCAATGCAAGGGGCCAAGATTTGATCCCTGGTCAGGGGACTAGATCCCACATGCTGCGACTAAGAGTTCCAGTGCCACAACTATAGATTTTGATCTGGTGCAGCCAAATAGATAATTTTATTTTATTTTTTTTTTTTTGATAATTTTATTTTTTTAAGTTTCATCTTCGCCAGTGCCTCCCTCTCCTCCGTTCAACTCCACTATTTCTTCTGCCCTAAGGACTTTAGGCTGAAGGAATCCAAAATCTGCTCTCATTTCAAAGCTCTCCCTGATCTATGTGTCTTGAATACTCATACTTTTTCATTTATAGAATGTTAAAGTATTCCATCTGAGAAGTAAGGAGCTGGACCAGGTGGTAACAGCAGGAATAAAGACATAGCCACACTCGGCACCTGCCTTTAACAGCATGATCCCATGATTGGAGAAATGTTGTAGGTGCCCAACCAGTGTATGTCAGACACTCAGCAAAGCGTCTTGTCCCAAAGGGTTAGTACAAAGTGACAGAAATGTTACTTTCAAAACTTCAATTAGGATTGACATATTCACACTATAATAATACATAAAACAGACAACGAATAAGTACCTATTGTATAGCACAGGGAACTCTCCTCAATACTGTGTAATGATCTATGTGGGAAAAGAATAAAAAAGAGTGGATACACAGATTTAGAGAACAAACATGGTTACCGAGGAAAGGGATGGGGGAAGGAAATTTGGGATTGTCACGTACATACTGCTATGTTTAAAATGGATAACCAAAAAGGACCTTACTGTAGAGCATAAGGAACTCTGCTCAATACTGTGTAACAACCCAGATGGGAAAAGAATTTGAAAAAGAATAAAATAAAAATATAAAAAATTAAAAAGAGTAGATGTATGTATATGCATAACAAATTCACTTTGCTATTCAACAGAAACTAACCCAACATTGTAAATCAACTATGCTTCAGTGAAAATGAAAAATACATACATAAATGAATGGATGAATGAATAAAACTTCCCTCATGGAGGACAGATCAAGGCAATGTGAGCAGTGGCTGGAAGTGAACAAGAGTTATTTCATAACATTACTACCCAGGAATGTCTGGTCTCCACATCTCTGCATTGGGAGATATTCCAGAAGACTCTTAGAAAATTCCATCAAATACATCTGTAGCAACGGTCTCAGCCATTTTCTATACAAGTTTCTTCTTTCACGTGGAAGAAGAGGAGAACAACAAGATGTCACTGGCTGATCTAATATTTCTATGGGAGAAAAGAAGAGGCCTGTCTCTCAGAATCCCAAATGAGAAAGAAAAGTTATAACTGGTTGGAAAAAACAAAAAATCTTTCCAATAAGGAAAGCAACCTCACAGTCAGAGAGCTAAGGAAGAAGTAGGAGTGATGTTTGACAATTATTCTTAATTTTATCTTGAATAAAATATACAAGAAACAATGGTAAAAAACTATTTTTGCTTGATACTTTTTTCTTAGAGTTCTTAATATTTTGATATCTTTAAAAAAAAACACAAAACATATTCTCTTCGAGTTCAATAAAGATAAGACAGTCTCTCCTGACCTTCCTCAAATATGCCATCAAAAAGGAGATTTAGGATATATCCCAAGTGAAGTATTCCTTTGGTCTGCAGGGCAAGTGAGGAACATAAAGAGACTACATCATCAGTATCTTCCAGCATTTTACAATCTATGGTCATGTAGGCACTTTATTGGGCATTTCTTTTGTATGTGCTTCCATGTTTTGCCTGTAATAACTTCCTCTCCATTCAAGGTTTGTTATTGTTGTTATAATAATAATATAATAAAGTGAAGGAAACAAATTGATGGACTATGTGGTGAATCCAACCTAATTAGTAAGTGATCACTGATTTCTTTTTTTTTAGGCCATGCCATGAGGCATGAGGGATATCTTAGTTCCCTGACCAGGGATCAATACCATGCCAGGTGCAGAGGAAATTTGGAATCTTAACCACTAGACCATCAGGGAAGTTCCAATATGTTTTTAACTAACTAAATTTAATTCTTTTTCTTTTGATGTACCAGCCATGTTTCATAATTTCTTCTCATTTATTTATATTCCTTTTTATTTTATTCAACTGTTCAACTGTGGGCTTGTTTAGACTCCAGAAGACAACCAAAGAACATGTTTCAATAAATAATTTTAATGTTGCATGGTATATTAATTTTATATTAAAACATAATAAATCCTCAAATTTTTCATCATAGGGAAATTTTTTTTTCCTATTGCTTTGATGTTGTTTCTATATGAGATGATGAGTCCTCACTAAACCTACTGTGGTAATCATTTCATGATGTATGTAGCCAAATTACCATGTTGTACACCTTAAAGCTATTAGTTCAGTTCAGTCACTCAGTCATGTTCGACTATTTGCAACCCCAGGGACTGCAGTACGCCAGGCTTCCCTGTCCATCATCAACTCCCAGAGCTTACTCAAGCTCATGTCCATCGAGTGGGTGATGCCATCCAACCAACTCATCCTCTGCCATCCCCTTCTCCTCCTGCCTTCAATCTTACCCAGCATCAGAGTCTTTTCCAGTGAGTCAGTTCTTCGCATCAGGTCATCAAAGTATTGGAGCTTTAGCTCCAGAATCAGTCCTTCTAATGACTATTCAGAACTGATTTGACTGGTTTGATCTCCTTGCAGTCCAAGGGATTCCCAGGATCTTCTCCAACACCACAGTCAAAAGCAGCAATTCTTCGATGCTTAGCTTTCTTTATGGTCCAACTTTCACATCCATACAGAAGTACTGGAAAAAGAACCACAGCTTTGACTATATGGGTCTTTATTGGCAAAGTAATGTCTCTGCTTTTTAATATGCTGTCTAAGTTTGTCATTGCTTGTCTTCCAAGAAGCAAGCATCTTTTAATTTCATGGCTGCAGTCACCATCTGCAGTGATTTCAGTTCAGTTCAGTTCAGTTCAGTGGCTCAGTCGTGTCTGAATCTTTGTGACCCCGTAGACTGCATCGCACCAGGCTTCCCTGTCCACAATCAACTCCTGGAGCTTACTCAAACTCACATCCATCAAGTCGGTGATGCCATCCAACCATCTCATACTCTGTCATCCCCTTCTCCTCCTGCCTTCAATCTTTCCCAGCATCAGGGTCTTTTCAAATTAGTCAGTTCTGTGCATCAGGTGGCCAAAGTATTGGAGTTTCAGCTTCGGCATCAGTCCTTCCAATGAATAGTCAGGACTGATCTCCTTTAGGATGGATTGGTTGGATCTCCTGGCAGTCTTAGGGATTCTCAAGAGTCTTCAACACCACAAGTCAAAAGCATCAATTCTTCGGCACTCAGCGTTCTTTATAGTCCAACTCTCACATCTGTACATGACTACTGCAAAAATCATAGCTTTGGCTAGACATACCTTTGTTGGCAAAGTAATGTCTCTATTTTTAATATGTTCTCTAGGTTTGTCATAGCTTTTCTTCCAAGGAGTAAGCATTTTTTAATTTCATGGCTGCAGTCACCATCTGCAGTGATTTTGGAGCCCCCAAAAATAAAGTCTCTCACTGTTTCCATTGTTTCCCCATCTATTTGCTATGAAGTGATGGGACCAGATGCCATGATCTTAGTTTTCTAAATGTTGAGTTTTAAGCCCACTTTTTCACTCTCCTCTTTCACTTTCATCAAGAGGTTCCTTAGTTTCTTGTTCGCTTTCTGCCATAAGGATGGTGTCATCGGCATATCTGAGGTTATTCATATTTCTCCCAGCAATATTGATTCCAGCTTGTGCTTCATCTACCCTGGCATTTTGGGTGATGTACTCTGCCTTATTTAAGTTAATATAAGTTAAATAAGTAGTGTGACAAAATACAGCCTAGATGTACTCCTTTCACTATTTGGAATCAGTCTGTTGTTCCATGTACTGTTCTCACTGTTGTTTCCTTGACCTGCATATAGATTTCTCAGGAGGTGGATCAGGTGGTCTGGTATTTCCATCTCTTAAAGAATTTTCCACAGTGTGTTGTGATCCACACAGTCAAAGGCTTTAGCGTAGTCAATGAAGCAGATATAGATGTTTTTCTGGAATTCTCTTGCTTTTTTCTATGATCCAACAGATGTTGGCAATTTGGTCTCTGGTTCCTCTGCCTTTTCTAAATCCAGTTTGAACATTTGGAAGTTCTCAATTTACACAGTATTGAAACCTAGCTTGGGAAAATTTTGAGCATTACTTTGCTAGCACTTGAGACGAGTGCAATTGTGCAGTAGTTTTAGCTTTCTTTGGCATTGCCTTTCTTTGGGATTGGAATGAAAACTGACCTTTTCCAGTCCTGTAGCCACTGCTGAGTTTTTCAAATTTGCTGGCATATTGAGTTCAGCACTTTAATGCATCATCTTTGAGGATATCTCAATAAAACTGGAAATGTGTATATACTTATTATGTATATATTTATTATATACACATGTAAAATACATACATAATATATATGCTTATATTTATGTGGCTTTCCTTGGTGGCTCAGACAGTAAAAAATCCACCTGCAATGCCGGAGACCAGGATTCAATCCCTGAGTCAGGAAGATTCCCTGGAGAATGGAATAGCCACCCACTCCAGTATTCTTGCCTGGAGAATTCCATGGACAGAGGAGACTGAAAGGCTTTTATACACTGTAATATTTAAATATTTGTAATTTTTTACAGTTTAGTGAAGTAACCTTACATTTTACAAAAATACTTGAAAAGACTAATTAAATAACATTGAGTTGATAATCTTCAAGGTCTGGAGTATTAGGTAACTATTCAAGAATCAAATATCTTTCTAAGTCTCTAAAAGATAACACTCAACATCATAGGACTGTTAGGAGTACAGACTCAAGAGTTTTTAATATTCTTGAAATAGTGTCTGCTATAAGCCAGGGTTAAGGAGGAAAGGGATTTGAAATGTAGAGGAAGTTGAGAATTGTTGGAATTTTATCACATTACAGCTGTGTCTAGAGATTTCCCAAAAATATAATCAGTTCAAATTGTACAAATTGAATGTCATCAAGCAGATAAAATCTTACCTGGCAAGCACAAAAATAGCATGAGAGATATTGTCTTAAAATATTTTTTAATTGAACTCAGTAAACATGATAGCATCTTTAGTTAGACTGGGCAGCTTGGAGTCTTTGGTGTGAATTTGGGGATGTAGATATCTACAGTCCTAAAGACAATGGGGAGAAGAGCTGGAGAATATGAATAAAAATGAAATGAACAGAGCAATAACATCTTATATGCATGATAAATCTCTACACGTTTCCTTCAGTCTAATTGTCCTTAAAACAACAAACTGGTAACAAGTAAAAACAACTGGAATGAACTAGTCTTTGTCATGTTTTGATACACAAAAAAATTTGCAGGTGTGTTGACCAAAGTCCAACATTACGATCTACATTTCAATGCTTTGAATATCATGCAATAACTATATAATATTGCAATTAAAATTGCCTTCATCTATCATGTACTATTTGTAGAATATGTGTCTATGGATTGTGCTAAAGTATTACAAACTCATTAGACAATAACACCCTTGGTTGCATTGTAACATGAAGACTCATGAAATAAGAATATTCATGATTTTTTTTATAAAGCTGTAATAAAAATAAAAGGTGTTTTCTTTATTTTACTATCTTTCACATAGAATATTTTCTACATACAAGAAGGGGAAATATAGGCAAAAAAAATAAACAAGAATCTATGAATAGACAAATAACTTGACATAGTGTGATTGTAAGAGTAGATCAGTTCAAGAAAAAAGAGGAGGAGAAATGGAGAGGGAATAAATTGGAAGGAGAAGAAAGGGAAGAGAAGTAAAGAAAAGCACAATAAGGCAATTCAGAGACAATAAACAGGAATCTTTTAAAAAATAAGGCAGAAACTTCATAACACTATAAATTATAGTATTGACCTTATAATACTATGAGTAAATAAAAATGTATTATTTACTCAATGGCTATGGTCAACTTCAAGATGTGAAAAGACACTAGGCAACTCCTGAATCTTCCAGCTCAGTAATTACTGATCATGTGGCATTATTTTAAAATTATTTAACAGTAAACTTGTGGTTCCCATAGGGAGAAGAGGAGAGGAATAAATCGGGAGATTGGTACTGACACATACACACTACTATATATAAAATAGATAACTAATTAGAACTTACCGTATAGCACAGGGAACTCTACTTATACTCTGTAATAACCTATACAGGGAGCAAATCTGAAAAAGAGAGGATATACTATATGTATAACTGATTCACTTTGCTGTACCATGAAACTAACACAACATTGTAAATCAACGGTACTCCAATAAAAATTTAAAAATAAACAAATAAAAAATTATTTAACAATAATGTCATCAGTGACTCCACATGAATAAATTTTTTTTTTCTTTTTATTTTGTGTTGAGGTATAGCAAATTAACAATGTTGTGATCGTTTCAGGTGAATGGTGAAGGGACTCAGCCGTACATATGCATGTATCCATTCTCTCCCAAACTCCTCTCCCGTCCAGACTGCCACATAACATTGAGCAGAATTACATGTGCTATACCGTAGGTCCTTGTGGGTTATCCATTTTAAATATTGCACTGTGTACATGTCCATCCCAAACTCCCTAATTACCCCTTCCCTCTATCCTTCCCTCTGGCAGCCATAAGTTCCTTCTCTAAGTCTGTGAGTCTGTTTCTGTTTTGTAAGTTAATTTGTATTATTTCTTTTTAGAGAGATGAATATTTTTTATCTACTCCACTTTCTCTTTTATTGCATCCTTCTAATAGTTGAACATGTTTCACATGTCAATGATGCAGAGTTAAATCATCAGATCAGTTCAGTACAGTTCAGTCGCTCAGTTGTGTCTGACTTTTTGTGACCCTATGGACTGCAGCATGCCAGGCCTCCCTGTCCATCACCAACTCCCAAAGTTTACTCAAACTCATGTCCATTGAGTCGGTGATGCCATCCAACCATCTCCTCCTCTGTCATCCCCTCCTCCTTCTACCTTCAATCTTTCCCAGCATCAGGGTATTTTCAAATGAGTTGGTTCTTCGCATCAGGTGGCCAAAGTGTTGGAATTTCAGCTTCAGCATCAGTCCTTCCAATGAATATTCAGGACTGATTTCCTTTAGGATGGACTGGTTGGATCTCCTTGCAGTCCAAGGGACTTTCAAGAGTCTTCTCCAACACCACAGTTCAAAAGCATCAATTCTTCAGTGCCCAGCTTTCTTCATAATCCTACTCTCACATCCATATGTGACTACTGGAAAAACCATAGCTTTGACTAGACAGACTTTTGTTGGCAAAGTAATGTCTCTGCTTTTTAATATGCTGTCTAGGTTGGTCATAACTTCTCTTCCAAGGAGCAAGTATCTTTTAATTTCATGGCTGCAGTCACCATCTGCAATGGTTTTGAAGGCCCCCAAAATAAAGTCTTTCACTGTTTTCATTGTTTCCCCATCTATTTGCTATGAAGTGATGGGACCAGATGCCATGATCTTAGTTTTCTGAATGTTAAGTTTTAAGCTGACTTTTTCACTCTCCTCTTTCACTTTCATCAAGAGGCCCTTTAGTTCTTCTTCGCTTTCTGCCATAAAGGTGGTATCATCTGCCTATCTGAGGTTATTGATATTTCTCCCAGCAATCTTGTTTCCAGATTGTGCTTCATCCAGCCCAGCATTTCTCATGATGTACCCTGCATATAAGTTAAACAAGCAGGGTGACAATATATAGCCTTGACGTACTCCTTTCCCATGTCCAGTTCTAACTGTTGCTTCCTGACCTGCATGCAGATTTCTCAAGAGGTAGGTAAGTTGGTCTGGTACTCTCATCTCTTGAAGAATTTTCCATAGTTTGTTGTGGTCCACACAGTCAAAGGCTTTGGCATAGTCAATAAAGCAAAAGTGTATATTTTTCTCAAGCTCTCTTGTTTTTTCGATAATCCAGCGGATGTTGGAAATTTGATCTCTGGTTCCTCTGCCTTTTCTAAGTCCAGCTTGAACATCTGGAAGTTCACAGTTCATGTACTGTTGAAGCCTGACTTGGAGAATTAGTCTGAATGTATAAAATCTCATTTGCTTAAAAGACATTTCCATCATTACCAAATCTGTTATGGGAACAGAAACAAAGGGTAAGACCTCTGGTTCTCTGTTATTTCCTCTCATAATATCTGCTCAAAATGTTCTGTATTTCTTAAATGGAAGGATGTTTCATCTGACATGATATATGAGGTCATAGTGAGAGATATTTGCACAGAGCTTATCTGTATCTGTTTTATGAATTGAGTTGTCTGTGAGGCTCTTAACTGGAGGTCGTGGAATATGGAAATTGATAAAAGATGAAAAGATTTGTGAGGAATGTGCTGTATAAGAAAATTAAAGCCCTGATTTCAGGCAAGATTACTGTGAAGCCTGTCCACAGTCACCTGATCCCCTCTGCACTTGTCCTCATTCATGGTGCCTCTTTCTCTGATCTGGCTTCCTCACCACCCCAGCAGACACTTATTTCTTACCATCTAGTGGTCAAACAACTCCATGAGGATATTATCTGATTTATAGAGTCACATAAAAGTGTATTGGAAGGATTGTGTGTGCTCAGTCGCTCAGTCGTCTCTGACTCTGAGACCCTTTGGATTGTAGCCACCAAGCTCCTCTTTCCGTGGGATTTTTCAGGCCATTTTCTCCTTCAGGGAACTTCCCAACCCGGAGAGTGTACCTGTGTCTCCTGTATCTCCTGCATTGTAGGCGGATTCTGTACTAACAAGCCACGATTACCATTCCTGAAAGCATTTGCATCAAGAAATATATCCTTTTGGGGACTTCCCTGTTGACCAGTGGTTAAGAATCTGCTTTGCAATGCAGGGCCTGTGGGTTTGAGCCCTGATTAGGGAACTAAGATCTCACATACAGCAGGGCAACTAAGCCCATACACGTCAATTAGAGCACAGACGAAGACCCATTGCACAAAATATGTATATATGTATATACACTCATTTTTTTTCAGATTATTTTCCTTTATAGGTTATTACAAAATACTGAGTATAGCTGCCTGTACTATACAGTAAGTTCTTGCTGGTTATCTTTTATATATAGTAATGTTGTGTATATGTTACGTCTAAGCTCCTAATTTATCCTTCCCCACTTTCTTTTCCTTTTGGTAACCATAAGTTTCTTTTCTGCATCTGTGGGTCTATTTCTATTTTGTAAATAAGTTCATTTGTGTGCATATATATATATATATATATATACACACACACACACACATATACATATATATAAGATTCCACATATGAGTGACATTGTATGGTATTTGTCTTTCTCTGTCTGGTTTACTTCACTTAGTATAATAATCTTAGATCCATCCATGTTGTTGCAAATGGCATTATTTCATTCTTTTCATAGCTGTGTAATACTACATCATATAAATATATCACATTTTTTTAAAATCCATTCATTTGTTGATGGACATTTAGGTTGCTTCCATGTCTTGGCTATTGTAATTAGTGCAGCGGTGAACATTGAGGTGCATGTATCTTTTTAAATAATAATTATTTTTTGGATATATGCCCAGGAGTGGAATCATGTGACCCATGATCACATCATAGTTCGATTTTTAGTTTTTTAAGGAAACGCCATACTGTTCTCCATAGTGGCTGTGTCAGTTGACATTCTTTTTTTTTCTTTAATTATTTTTTTTCATTTATTTTTATTAGTTGGAGGCTAATTACTTTACAATATTGTAATGGTTTTTGCCATACATTGACATGAATCAGCCATGGATTTACATGTGTTCCCCATCCCGATCCCCTCTCCCGCCTCCCTCCCCATCCCATCCCTCTGGGTCTTCCCAGTTTCTTATCAACAGTGTAGGAAAGTTCCTTTAAAAAACACAAACTTGAGTATAAAGAAATGAAATAGAATGACATTTCAAACATCGTTTGGGTGAAAGGGCTTGGGACTGGTAGAAGCAGTGGCGAAAATACCAAGTGGTAGCTTGTGATGCACTGTGTAGAGATGTATCTAACACATTTATACACAGCCCCTAGTCTTTATGCCACAGTCTTACTAATTATTGAAACTGTTTGGCACTATGGAAAGAGTTTTAGATCAAGAACGAAGATCTGACATATAGTTCTAGATTTTCTCACCCGATCTGAATGACTCAGACTATCTTACTTGTTTCTTCATTTCCACAGCAACTTCCTTTAGCTGTTTTATTTTTAAACTATAGAAATTGAGTTATTGTGCAGTATAAAATAAAAACATCCTTCCAAATTAACAAATACTGAAGTTTAACAGAACACTCTATTAGCATCTCTTGGCTGAATTAAAATGCTGGCTTCCTGTGAAATTTCCTATTGTTGAACCCTGTCAAGAGTTCCATTTGTAAATCCAAATGACATAATTTAAAATGAGTTATGACTTCCTATTCAAACTCCCACAGAGGCTCTGAGCTGATAAGGAATCTTTTGAAAGGGACTGTTCCACCCAAGGGATTTAGAACCTAACAAAGAATAAGGTAAGTAAATGTTTACTGATGTTTTGGAAACCAGAAAGCAGTCTGAGTTCAGTGAGCGAGCAGATAGTCTAAGTACAATAGTAATACAACTATAAAGATTCTTGAGATACACAACCTATTGGATTTCTGTTTAGTTTTACTTTGAGAAATTCTAATTTTTTGCTCAGGGGTCTTTTGCTTATTTATGATTACATAATTTTATTAGTAAGTAGAAACTTTTGCTACTCTATACTCCAGTTTATAATAGAAGGAAAAAGTGTGAAAAACACAAACAGAAACACACATGACCCAAGCACAAACTCATAAATGACCACAGCTCTGGAATGCAGCATAAAAATACTTGGCCATCAGACAAAGAAAAAATTAGCGGGTTGGGAAGAGAAGTTGAAGGAATTTTCTACAGTCGTGATTAAAGTGACAGAGCCAAAACCTGGATGGAGGGGAGTTTGGGGGAGAATAGACACACGGATATGTGAGGCTGAGTCCCTTTGTTGCCCACCTGAAGTTATCACTACATAGTTAATCAGCTATACTCCAATACAAATTAAAAAGTTTAAAAAAAAAAAGAAAGAAAGAAAGAGACCGAGCCAAACTTGGTCAAAAAGTTTGACCAAGCTCTCTGAAGGAGTTAGGTAGTAATTTGTAATAGTCTTCTTTTATTCTTACATCCTCACATGAAAGCGTAGAAAATTTGTTATAACTTTGTAAATGACTATAGTCCTGTACTTAATTTTGATAAGATACTCTTTGTAATAAGCAGGGTGTTTTTTTTTTCTCTTTAGAAGATTTTATAGACTAAAATTCTTTCCCCCAGATTACCTTTCACGCTATCTAAAATTTGAATTTTAGATACATAGTTGGACCTATGTATCCAACTTTACTTGACATCTCTTAGATTTCTCAAAGGTACCTCAAACTCAGTGTGACAGCACTTAAAACCACAACGTTCGTCTCACACCTGATTAGTGCCGCCTTTCTCAGTGAATGACGTATGCATTCGATAGTCATCCTTGACAATTGTCACCATTGATACCTCCATTTTCGGGTCTGTTGATATTACTTTAAAAATATCCCTTAAATCTATGTATACCTCTCTTGCTTTCCATTGTCACCACCTGTAATTCAAACAAGGTCTCATAGAGTACCCCCCCAATCTGGTTTCCCATATAGTTTCTGTTTGTTTCTTACCATTGATCCAGCCATCTGTGGGGGCTCATTAGAATATAAATCTTATCACATTATCTCACTTTGGGAAACTCTTCAAAAGTAATACATTTCTTCTCAAGTAAAGAGAAGACTCCTTGACATGTTCTAGGAAGTTCTGACTGACCTAACTCCAGATCACCTCGGCTCTAGCCTTCTTAACTGCCCTTTTCTTCCTCACAGTCCTCATTCAAACTTATGGCTTTTTCTGATTCTGAATATGACAACATGTGTTGACAAGGGTGTGGAGAAATCAGAACTCTCATATAATGCTGGCTGAAATGTAAAATGAAGCAGTCCCTTTTTAGAACAATTTGGTAGTTTCTCAAAATGTTAAACTCAGAGTTCTCATATTACCTAGAAATTTCACTCATAGGTATCTACCAAAAGAAATTTTTCAAGAGGTTCACAAAAGACTCGTACATGAATATCCATACATATTCATTCATAAAATTCATACATATTTAGTTTTATTCATTACAGTCAGAACATGGAAACAGCCCAAATGCCCATCAACCTGATAAATGGATAAACAAAATGTGGTATACAATGAAATATTATCCAGCAATGAATGTGAATGAAGTGATACATGCTACAACATGTATGGGTCTTAGAAATATATTAAGTGAAAGAAATCAATTACAAAGGACCAAATAATATATGATTCTATTTAGATGAAATGTCCAGAATAGACAAATACATAGAAACCAAAATTAGATTAGTAGCTCTAGAGGCTGGAGGAAAAGAGGAATATGAAAAAAAAAAAAAGAGGAATATGTAGAGTGACTACTTAATGGGCAATGGGGTTTCTTTGGGGGATGCTTAAAATGTTGAAAGTTAGGTTCTAGTAATTGTTACACATCTCTCAGAATGTATGAAAAACCACCATGCATGTACACTAAAAGAGTGAATTTTGTGGTATATGAATTATATCTAAAAACTGTTATAAAAATAAATACAACATATTAGCTAGTGGAAATCTAATAATATGTACAAAATGTAGGGGTGCAAGGACTGAGGAAAGGCATGGAACAGAGTTAATGGGATAGATGATGTGAATGAAGTCTAAATTACTTGCCTTTCACCCAACCTTATCTGTCGACACCTTGGGAGTCAGTTTCATCAGGTTTTGGCTGCCCAGACACATAAATATTAAAAAAAAAATAACCATAGTGTTTAGTGTTGAATGGAAAATATGTTCCAGAACTTTCAAGCATATAATTCCCAGGAGTTTAAGCTTCGGGCAAATCCAATTTCCCCAACTAGATCTCTAACAGAGGTCATTACAGCAGGTCAGCTACACCTGAGTTTATTCAGTGATGTATTTTTTATTTTTTAATTTTTTTCTCTCTTCAAAGACTCATAAATACAAGAATTGCCAGGAGACAAGAACCTCTCAAACATTTTATTCTCACAGGATGTTGAATAAGTAGTCTTTAAAACCCACTTCATTTATCTGGTTGTTAACTGTGTAACCAAAACAATTCAGGTCTCCAAATGTTTGCTCACATACTGAAAACCTAAACAATATTACGTAGCGCACTAAAGACAGGAAATGCCTCCTGGAAACTGTTGTAATACTGAGCACTTTGGTACCATAGTCAAACTTATCCAGTAGGAAATGCGGTCTCTTTTATCAATGCCTATGCTCAGAAATTACAGCAATCAAATTCCCAATCTTCTCTCTATAGACTAAATCTGTGCAAAATGAAAAAAGAAAAAAAGGTTTAGACTGTCCAAGACAGAGTTCATAAATACCATTAACCTAGGGCGCAGTTTTTATGGCGCTGCTGGCCACTTGTTAGTACTGTTCCATCAATCTCACACAATGAGTAAATAATAACGTGAAAAATGTAATTTAAAAAAAATGTGAGAGTGTACTAAAGTCGAATTTTTATTGTAATCCAGGAAATGAAAAGCTTGCCATTCATTTCTCCTTGCACACCACTGGATCAAAGTAACAAGAACAAGTTGTTCTATTAATAACAAAAACCTGCATCACAAACTATACATATGTTTAGTGACCTTAAAATTTCCGGCAAAAGAAATGTCATGTCAAAAGACCACTGTGATCACGAAAGAGTAGCAATCTATGGACCAGGAAGAAATGTGTCTTAGCAGACTCAGTGACCAATCCCTGGATAATATTGGGCAACTGCATTTTGTAATATAATAGAGGTGTGCTGAGTCAGAGTTGAAGTTAGCTTGTAACGATAGACTAGTAGAATCAGAAAACAATATGAACAAATGACATAATCCTCACATTTCCACTGACTCACTAAAGTGGACTATATCTTGACCTCCAGTGGGGATGTCAGCTGTACTGTCTTCTGCATAGGTCTCATACTGGACAAGAAGAAAGGAAAACAAAATCCTGAAAGGTTTGGAATGGGGGAAGTCAAGCATTTTTGTGGGGTGCTCAGTCGCTCAGTCGTATCCAACTCTTTTTGACCCCATGGACTGTAGCCTGCCAGGCTCTTCTGTCCATGGGATTTTCCAGGCAAGAATCCTGGAGTGGGTTGCCATTTCCTCCTCCAGGGGATATTCCCAAACCAGGGATCAAATTGGCATCTCCTGCATTGGCAGGTGGATTCTTTACCACTGGGCCACGTGGGGAGGGTCAAGGAAAGTTCTTTGTGACAGTTTGCCTGCCTAGTAGAATATCTACAGAAAAACTTATCTTGTATTGTGAATGTCAGTTTGCCATTAGTATTTGGTTTGTGCTATTAAACCTTTTTTATTGAGATTTATTTTACTGTAGCAAAGTAGATAGACTTCAAAGATACAGTTTTGACAAATGGATTAGCTCATGTAATCTACACCCTATCCAAATATAAAACATTTTTATGGGTCCGGAAAATTCTGCTTATGCCTCTTTCTAGTCAATCGCTTTTCGGCAGGAATAGCTTTTTTTCATATTTTTCATCACCATTAAAAAGTATTTTTTTGTACTACCAGTTTATGTAAACATATATTCCTTTATGTCAGGATTCTTTCATTCTGTATAATACTTCTGTGTGCATCTGTAATTTATTCCTTTTTATAGCTGAGTGGTATCCCATTGTATATTTGTCTATCTATTCTTCCATTATTGGAAATCTAGTCTGTTTCCTGGTTTGACCTATTAGAAATAAAACTACTGTGAATATTGTTGTACAAGTTTTCTTAGACATATTATTCTTTCTCTTGAATAAAACTGGACTTGCTGGATCATAGGGTAGAAGTATGTTTAAGTGTTTCAAAAACTGCCAGTTTTCCAAAATAGATACACCATTTTACACTTCCACCAACAATATTCTATTATTTGCTTTACACATTCATCAACATTTGATTATGTCTTTCTGTTTTAGCGTTTCTAGTGAGTGAGTGAGTGTTAGTCACTCAATTGTGTCTGACTCTTTGCAACCCCACGGACTGTAGCCCACCAGGCTCCTCTGTGCATGGAATTCTTCAGGCAAGAATACTGGAATGGGTGGTCATTCCCTTCTCCAGGGGATCTTCCCGACCCAGGGATCGAACCTGGGTCTCCCACATTGCAGGCACATTCTTTACTGTCTGAACTACCAGGGAAGCCCAACCTTTCTAGTGGCTACATGTAATTATTTCACATGATAGTTTTAACTGGCATTTTTCTAACGATTAAAGATGCTGAACATATTTTCGTGTGCCTATTGACCATTTGTATACCTTTTTTGTGAAGTATATGCAAGTCTGCTAGTCATTTTTATACTTAGCTGGTTATTTTTGTATTATTGAAATGTAGCTAACTTTCTATATTCTGAATACCAGTCCTTTTCTCAAATATATGTGTTGCAAGTATTTTTCTCCTTGCCTATGGTGTGTATATTCATCTTCTTAGTGATGTCTCCTGATGAACAGAAATTTTGAATATTAACATTCAATTTATCATTATTTCTTTTAAATTTACCTTTATTTCTGTGTCATTTCTGAAAATACTTACTCAATACAAATTTGCAAGTATACTCCCCTTTTTTCTTCTAGGAGCTTCATAGTTTTGGCTTTTGCATTTAGGACTATCATTCATTTCAAATTAATGTTTGCATATGACTTGAGGTAAAGGTCAAGTCTGTTTTTTGGTGTTTCTTTTTTTTTTTTTTAATTTTCCCCACATGGATACCCACTGGTTTTAGCACCATTTATTTTAAAAGTAATTTTTGCTTTTTTTAGGTTCTTTGAATTACTTTCACAAATTTTACAGTTATCTTCTCAACTGCTACTTTAAAAAAGTCTGCTAAGAATGTGATTACAAAGATCAATAGACCAGATTTTAACAGTGGTGCAGTGGATAAGAATCTGCCTGCCAATTCAGGGAACACAGGTTCAATTCCTGGTTTCGAAGATTCTACATGCCACAGAGCAACTGAGCCGGTGTGCCGCAACTACAGAGCGTGTGCTCTAGAGCCCTTGCACCACAACTAATGGGCCCCTCTGTTGCAACTACTGAAGCCTGTGCACCTAGAGCCCATCTTCCACAACTGATGAAGCCACTGCAATGAGCAGCCCATGCACTGCAGCTAGAGAGTAACCCCTTCTCACCACAAGTAGAGAAATCCCACTGCAGCAACAGACCCAGTGCAACCACAGATCAATAATGCAGTGTATATTTGTCAAAAAAAAAAAAGATCAATAGAACAATTTGAGGACAACTGTACATTTAGTCATGTTGAATCTTACAGTTCATTATTCCTAAGTATTTATAATTTTGAAATAAATGCTATCTTAAATTTTACTCTCCAATGTTAAAAACATGAAAATGCAGTTTAGTTTTGCATATTGGCTTTGATACTAAAATATTGCTAAATTTACCTGTAAGTTCTAGTAGATTTTGTATAGACATAGGAATTTCTACAAGTTCAAACATGTCACCCAGAGAGAGGTTTATTGTTTCCTTTTGTATCTGTATGTCTTTTATTCCTTTTTCTTGCTGTATTGCACTAGATAGGACCTCAATTACAACTTTAAATAAAAGTTATAAAAGTGGACATCCTGTAAGAGACTAAGAAGGCAGATTAGACTGGGAGAAAAATTTGAAAAAGATGTATTTGATAAAGAACTATTATTCAAAATATACAAAGAAATCATGGAACTCAACAATAAGGAAATGAAAACCTCACTTTAAAAATAAACAGAGAACCTCAACTGACACCTCACCAAAGAAGATATATGGATGGAAAATAAGCATATGAAAAGAGACTTAACATCAAATGGCATTTGGTTCAGCTCAGTCGTGTCCGATTCTTTGTGACCCCATGAACCGCAGCACGCCAGGCCTCCCTGTCCATCACCAGCTCCCAGAGTCCACCCAAACCCATGTCCATAGAGTCGATGATGCCATCCAACCATCTCATCCTCTGTTGTCCCCTTCTCCTTCTGCCCTCAGTCTTTCCCAGCATCAGGGTCTTTTCCAATGAGTCAGCTCTTTGCATCAGGTGGCCAAAGTATTAGGGAATTGCAAATTAAAGCAATTAGATATCATTACATACCTATAGGCATATTATACCTATTATAACCTACTATACCGATTATAACCCTAAACACTGACAACTCCAAATGCTACTGAGGATGTGCAGCAGTGGGAACTCTCATTCACTTCTGGTGGGAATGCAAAGTGGTGCAGTCACTTTGGAAGACAGTTTGGCAGTTTCTTCCAAAACTAATATGATCTAGCAATTGCACTCCTAGGCATTCACCAAAAATGAGTTGAGAATGTATGGCCACATGAAAACCTACACAAGAATGTTTATAGCAGTTTTATTCATAATTGCCAAAACTTGGAAGAAACCAAGATGCCCTCGTCCTTCGGTAGATGAGTGTATAAATAAACTGTGATACATCCAGGCAACTGAATATTATTCAGGCTCAGACAGTAAAGCGTCTGCCTACAATGTGGAAAACATGGGTTCAACCCCTGGGTCGGAAACATCTCCTGGAGAAGGCAATGGCAACCCACTCCAGTATTCTTGCCTGGAAAGTCCCATGGACGGAGGAGCCTGGTAGGCTACAGTCCATGGGGTTGCAAAGAGTCGGATATGACTGAGTGACTTCACTTTATTTTCTTTTCAGTGCAATAAAGAAATATGCTCAAACCATGAATAGAATACAGGAACCTAAAATGCATATTGGTAAATGAAAGAAGACAATCTGAAAGAGCTACATAGTATATGCTTCAGACTATATTACATTCTGGAAAGAGGAAGACTATCAAAACATTAAAAGGACCAGTGGTTGCCAGGAGTTTGGGAAAGGAGGAAGGATGAATAGGGAGAGTACAGAGGATATTTAGCCATGAAATTATTCTGTACACTGCTACAGTGATAGATACATGTGATTATACTTTCATCAAAATCTGTAGCACGTACAACACCCAGAGTGAATTCTGATGTAAAGCATGGGCTTTGGGTGATATGATGTGTCTGTGTAGGTCTATGAATTGTAACAGATCATACCTTTCTGGAGGGAGGTATTGCTAATAGGGGAGGCTGTGCATAAGTCAGCACCAGGGGTATATGAGTCTCTGTAGCTTCCTCAATTTTTCTGTAAGCCTAAAACTACCTTATTTTAAAAAAAAAAAAAATGTGGCCACCCATGCCTTCTCCCTATGCTTGAGGAAGAGCATCCAGTATTTCATCAGTAAGAATGATATTAGAAATTTTTATATATGCCTTTCTGATAACTTTTTCATCTATTCTTATTTTGCAGAGAGTTTTTATCATAATTTAGAGCTGAAATTTGACAAATGCTTTTTCTTCATCTTTTGCATTATATAACTTTTCTTCTTAATTAATATTTAAAATCACATTGTTGAACTTTTACATTAAACCAACAATGTATTATGCCTTTTCTCTGTCGCTATATTTGATTTGCTTATATTCTGTTAAGAATTGTTTGTATAAGAAATGTTAATATATAATTTTTCTTTTCTTGTAATGTCTTCAGCACTTTTGGTATCAGAATTACACAGAGTTCACAAAATTAGCTGGGAAATACTACCTCTATTATCTTTTATTATCTGAAAGAGTTTGTGTAATATTCATAATATTTTTCTTATTTTTTCTGTATTTTTTTCCTTTCCTGTTTTTAGTTAGTACTTTACAAAAAGCCCTCTAACTTAGCACCTAAGAACTCTAGCTCTAGATCTGGTTTATGGCAGGTAGGTCTTTGAGTTGTAAGAGGAAACACGTCTTGCGTGTATACATTTTTTAAAAAGACTCTTTAAACCTCTATCATTTGACAGATGTGTGTGTGTGTGTGTGTGTGTGTGTGTTTCACGTTTAGGTGAAATTCTAAATCCTTCCACACATCTAAAATGAACATCACAGCCTGGCTAGCTCAGCAAGTAGTGCATTAGACTTTTAATTTGAAGGCCCAGCGTTCAAGTTCCTGTCTAGTTGCCAAAAATAAAGAAAGAAAGTAAATTTTATTAAAAAAATAAAAGCAACAATGCACACATTTGTGTGCGCCAGATTAATAGATTGTTTAAGACCATGATTTTTGAAATGCCTTACTTCTGCTGGTATAATAGCCATTGTTTTAGCTTTAGCTATCTTCTTCTTGAAAAGTAAGTTGTGTAGATACTGAGGGAAAGCTAAGTTATGCAGAAAAAATTTGCCATCTAGTGAAAGGAATGCTCCAGACAGTTATTGTTTACACAGGTGAGAAATTAAGATTGCATTACAGCTGGTAATATTGACATTTCTAAGTTTTCTACAGATTGAATCTCAAGTGAAATTATTTTCTAAAGAGATAAAAGACCGCATAAACTAGAGACTTTAGTTGTATTTTTTAAATTTTTTTTAAAGTGGACCATGTCTAAAGTCTTTTATTCAATTTGCAACAATATTGCTTCTGATTTTTTTTGCTTGTTTTAGGCCAGGAGGCATGTGGGATCTTAGTTCCCCCACCAAGGATCGAAGGCAAATTCTCAACCACTGGAGCACCAGGGATGCCCCTAACTGTATGTAAGTAGCAATTTTCAACGCACTGGGCAGAGGCACTGACCTAGCCAAGTTACACAGCAAGCATATTGCAGCCCTGAGATTCAGTTCCGACTCTAAATTCAATGCTCTTACACATGCAGTATCTCCTTATTGATATATTGATATTTTGATATATTGATATATATATATTTTGATATATTGATATTAAGTGCCTAAAGCACTCAATTGGCAGAGCACTTTATCTGTTACATATTCTACCTTTTAATACCCAATCTCAGTCTAAGCTTTGGCATATTTGCTTAATATTCTTAATCTACTTCTAAAATGCTGTATTGTCACAACACTGCAGGAATCCATACAAATAAGTAATTAACATTACACATCAAAAAAAATTATACATCAAAAGTATCAATGACAATTAAAACTTTTACAACATATAGTATAAAAGATTACTATCTTTAATACTGAATACATAAAGAATTCATTTAATAATTAAAAAAAGCACTCAATAAAACTATGGGTAAAAGGTATTCAAAGGAATTTTTTTCATAAGATAGATAAGTTCTTCAAAAAGATTGAGTTATCATGTGATTGTAAAATAAATGTCATGGGTGTGGAATCATTTTCCCTCCCTCTATCAGACTGGAAAGACAAGAGAGAATCTATGCTCTTTTTGTTGCTTTGAGACACTGGATCTTTTGTGGCAGTACACTGCCATATCTACGTATACCAGGCTTTGTTTATTTTTTGCAATAATCACTATAAAAATAATACAGCTTCCCAGGTGGCACAAGGGGTAAAAGAACCCACCTGCCAATGCAGGAAACAGAAGAGAGACATAAGACATGAGGTTGGAAAGCAGAGAGTTCTTACTCACTTCCTGCTTTGTGCCTTTAACCCTTGAGTGGATCAAGGCTCTTTTTGTTTGCAAGTGACAGAAACCTGGCTCAACTGGCTTAATTTTAAAAGGGGATTTATTGAATTATAGAGCTGAGAAGTCCAGTAGAAGAGCCAGCCTGGGAAACTCTGGGAAATCAAATCATCTTATCAGTTCCCCTTTTCTCCTCCCCTACTCCTTCCTCCCCCACCTCCTCCCTGCACCCCCGCTCCGTCCTCCTCTTCCTCTTCCCATTTTTACAGTGAGGGGGATGGTGACCAGAGTTAATAATACTGTTCAGCAGATTTGAAAGTTGCTAGGAGAATAAATCTTAAAAGTCTTTATCACAAGAGAAAAGAAAAATTGTAACCATGTTCTTGCCTGGAGAATCCCACGGACAGAGGAACCTGGAGGGCTACAATCCACAGGGTCGCAAAGAGTCAGACACAACTGAGTGACTAGCACTCACTCTCACTTGATGATGAGTGTTATGCGCATGCCAAGTTTCTTCAATTCTCCGACTCTTTGCGACCCCATGGACTGTAGCCCACCAGGTTCCTCTGTCCAGGCAAGAACACTGGAGTGGGTTGCCATGCCCTCCTCCAGGGGATCTTCCTGACCCAGGGATGGAACCCCTATCTCTTGGGCTCCTGCATTACCACTAGCGCCACCTGGGAAGTCTGGTGATAACTGGTAGCTGGGCTTATTGTGATTATTTTGCAGTTGCCTTTGACTCGTGCTTGATTTATACATTAATTTCCAAACATGTGGGGATTAAAAAATAGCTATTATTAACTGTATCAATAGCTTAATATGAGGTCAGAGGATATGTTTTAGTATTTGAAATTTTGAGATTCTTTTATGACCTAGAATACAGTGAACTTTTTGTACTTTATGTGTACTTACAAAACATACATTATTCTGCACATGTGTGCCGTGTTCCATATTTGCTCAGTAGGTAATTTTTAACTTTTATTATTCAAATCTTGTATCTCCATACTGATTTTTTTGTATGTGCCTGTTTGTTTTACAAAATACTGTGAGAAATGTGTTAAAATGTCTTCCTGTGGTTGTGGACTTTTCTGTTTCTTTATAGTTTCGACTTTACTTTTTCTGTTGTTGAGGTTACAGTTTGCTTAGCATGATAATTAAATATTAATACATTTTTCTGATGGATTAAATCAAGAAATTAATTCTAATCATTATAAAATGAACTTTAATCTCTAGTGTTATTTTATCATAGAATTTCATCTGATATAATATAAATGTAGCTATATGTGTTTTATCGTGTTGTTGTTTGCATACCGTTGTGTGCAATTAGCTAAAAAATGTGGAAGAAACTACTCATTAGATTTATTTGGTTCATTTTAAAATAACTTCTAGGGGCTTCCTCATGGCTCAGTGGTAAAGAATCTACCTGCCAATGCAGGAGACGTGGGTTCAATCACGAATCTGGAAAGATCCCACATACCACAGGGCAACTAAGCCCGTGTGTGCGTCACAGCTACTGAGCCTGTGCTCTATAGCCCAGAGCTGTGATAAGTGAGCCCACACACCACACGTACTGCAGTCTGCTCGACTAGGACCTGTGCTCCACGACCAGAGAGGCCGCCGCAGTGGGAAGCCCAAGCACCACCACGCAGAGCAGCCCCTGATCGCCGCGGCTGGAGGAAGCCTTCCAGCAGCAGTGAAGACAGCACAGCCAAAACTAAACAAAAATTTAAAATAACTTCTAAAACTTTGATACCATTATAATTAAGTCTTTGGACATGGAACAAAGTTTGCAATATATTAATGAAAAAACAGTACCAAGTATAATAAATAGCATATTCTCATGGGGGGAGGAGGAGGATGTACGAGGGGTGTGTGTGTGTGTCTGTGTGTGTATGCTCATAGTGGACTGCTTTGGGTAGTTTGTCTTAGGTAATGGAATGTGGGTGATCTTTGTTTCTTTTTGCTTCTTTATATTTTCTAAAATGAGATTTGGGGTTTTGTTTTCAAGAAAAGCTTTCAAAAAAAAAATTAAGAGAAAGGGAAGAGTGTCAAATGCACAAGGAGAAAGCAACCTGTAAATGGACTGGAGAGACTCATTGGCAATAGCAGTGTCTCCAATATCTAACAAGCAGAGTTTAGTGGAGGGTTTGAGGCTGAGGTTAGAGTATTAATGGACTTCAGAGTAGGAAAAACAAGGGAAGGACATAAAAAAGATGATGCATGAATGGTGTGTGAAAGAAAAGGGAAGGCTTAATTTTATTTTTGCTTAGATTAAATGAAAAGTTAACCTGTTCCTTGGCAAAAGGGAAGAAAGAAGATGAAGACATAAAGGCCAGCTGATGGAGCCAGACAGAAGAAAGCCTTAAGACACAAGTATCTTTTAAGAAACAGAAACTGAGTAGAAACAGGTAAGGATTGCATTCTGTACATTCCTTTCAAATCAAGAAACAATAAATCAGTACCCAATGTTTACAATCAAAGAAGCATGCAAGACCTTCAGGCATCCCCTGGGGATATTGTGGGTTCAGCTTCAGACCACCGCCCTAAAATGGTTATTGCAAAGAAGTGAATCACATGAACTGCTCCGTTTCCCCATGCACGTAAAAGTGTATGTTTAACTGCATTGTAGTCTATTAAGTATGCAATAGCATTACATCTAAAAAACAATGTACATACCTAATTAAAAAATGTTTTGTTATAAAAGTTTTTAAAAAGCTCACTATCATCTGAGCTTTCAGCAAGTCATAATCTTTTGGCTGGTGGAAGGTGTTGCCTTAATGTTGACAGCTGCTGACTGATCAAGGTGGTGTTTGCTAAAGGTTGGGGTGGCTGTTACAGTTTATTAAAATTAGACAACAATGGAGTTTGCCACATTGATTGATTCTTTCTTTCATGAGCAATTCCTCTACAGCACGCAATGCTGTTTGAGATCATTTTACGCACAGTAGAACTTCTTTCAAAATAGGAGTCAAGCCTCTCAAACTACTGCTTCTGCTTTAAGTGTATGTAATATTCTAAATCTTTTGTTGTCATTTCAAAAATCTTCACAGCTCCTTCGCCAGGAGTAAATTCCACCTCAAGAAACTGCTTTCTTTGCTCATCCATAAGAAGCAGTTTCTCACGCATTTAAGTTTTATCATGAGATTGCGGCTATTCAGTCACAACTTCAGGCTATACTTCTAAGTCAGGTCTCCTGTTATTTCTACCACATTTGCTGTTACTTCCTCCACTGAAATCTTAAACCCTTCCAATCTTAAACCTAATCCAAGAGAGTTGGAATCAGCTTATTATAAATGTCTGTCAATGTTGATATTGTGACCTTTTCCCATGAATCACAAATGATCTTCATGGCATCTAAAGTGGTGGATCCTTTCCAGAAGGTTTTCCACTAAACTTGCCCAGATCCATCAGAGAAAATCACCATCTATGGCAGCGATAGCCTAATAAAGTGTATTTCTTTAATTAAAAGACCTGAATATTGAAATAACTCCTTGGTCTTGGGTTACAAAATGGACTTTGTGTCGGCAGACGTGCAAACAACGTTAATCTCATTGTACATCTCTGTCAGAGCTCTTGGGTGATCAGGTGCCTTGTCAATGAGAAGTATTTTGATAAGGACCTCTTTTTTTCTGAGTAGTAGGTCTCAACAGTGGGCTTAAAATAGTAAGTCATGTTGTAAACATGTATGTTGTCATCCAGGCTTTGTTGTTGCATTTATAGAGCACAGGCGGAGTAGATTTAGCATAATTCTTAAGGGCCCTAGGATTTTCAGAGTGGTAAATGAGGATTGACTTCAAGTCACCAGGTGCATTCACCCCAAACAAGAGTCAGCCTATTTTTTTGAAACTGTTTGAAGCCAAGCACTGACTTCTCTCTAACTATGAAAGTCCTACACAACTTGCTCTTCCAATAAAAGCTGTTCTATCTATATTGAAAAATCTGCTCAGTGTACCTCTTCATTAAGGATCTTTGTCAGATCTGGATAACTTGTTGCAGCTTCTGCAATAGGACTTGCTGCTTCACCTCGAACTTTTATGGCATGGAATTGACTTCTTCCTTAAAACCTCATAAACCAATCTCTGCCACCTGCAAACTTTCCTTCCGCAGCTTTCTCACCTCTGTTTTGGGAGAGTTGAAATTTAGGGCCTTGCTTGGAATTAAGCTTTGTTTTAAGGGAATGTTGTGACTGGTTTGATCTTCCATCCAGACCACTGAAACTTTCTCCATATCAGCAATAAGACGATTTCATTTTCTTATCATCCATGAGTTCACTAGAGTAGCACTTCCAATCTCCTTTACAGAACTTTTCCTTTGCATTTAAAACTTGGCTACCTGTTTGGTCGAAGAGGCCTGGCTTTCAGCCAGCTAGGCTTTTGACATAGCTTCTTCACTAAGCTTAATTGTATTTCTGGCTTTTGATTTAAAGTGGAAGACATATGACTCCTGCCTTCACTTAAACACTTAGATACTATCATAGGGTTATTAATTGACCTAATTTCAATATTGTGTCTCAGAGAATAGGGAGGCCTGAGGAAAGGGAGAGAGATGGGGGAATAGCCAGTTGGGTGGAGCACCCAATGTCCCTTTGATGACATTAACATCAAATATCACTGACCATAGATCACCATAACAAATATAGCAATAATTGAAATAGTTTGAAAATTACCAAAATATGACAGAGATATAAAATGAATAAATGCTGTGGGAAAATGGTACTGATAGACATCCTGAACTCTGGGTTGCTGGAAACCTTTGATTTATTTAAAAAAAAATACAATAAAGGGAAGTGTAATAAAACAAGGTATGCCTAAAGTTTCAACTTGCTTAATGTTGGCATTTTTTCTGAGAAAAACAACACAAATTCCTAAAACATAGGAGCTTATTAAAGGAATTAGAAGAATCTAGACTATGTCTTGGAGAAGGCAATGGCACCCCACTTCAGTACTCTTGCCTGGAAAATCCCAGGGACAGAGGAGCTTGGTGGGCTGCCGTCTACGGGGTCGCACAGAGTCGGACACGACTGAAGCGACTTAGCAGCAGCAGCAGGCTTTGTCTTGCATTTATACCTGAATAATTAAACCATTCCAGTTGCCTTTTATAACTAGACTCAGGGTCACTTATACTACAAACTCAAGCAAAAAACAGAGCAGGGATGTTTTCTCTCAGCCTTGTCTAAAATGAAAATGTGCATTAATTATTAAATGATTATTTAGAAGTATAGTTCCCCTTAGATTTATACCCAAGGGCAACCATTTAAAGTAGTATATTCATAACATTAATGTGTTTTGTTTCAAGAAGCTGTGACAAAAGACATGGAACTTTGTGGAGGGGAAACAAAGCGAGGGAAGGAACCAAATCATACTGAATATTCTGGATTGATGGAAACAGTAACTCTGATGCTTATATTTTATATATGATGAAACTGAACCTAAAGAGATAAAGTTATTTACCCTAACTCACACAGCTAGCAAGCGGCAGCACTAGAATTTCACTCTAGAATCCACAGTTTCCACTATGCCAGCCTGGCTAAAGATCTGAATTTCCAATAGATACAAGGGTGATTGCTAACCTCAGAGCTGTCTTCCACAATTATGAAACCAGCCAATAGATCCTTGCAGAAGATGAGTAAACAAAAATGGCAAAGGAGGAGAAGACTAACTTCCAGAGAAGAAAACTGGCCTCGAGGCTCATGTCAGCCCACATACTTTCCATGTGGCTGAGGGCAACTCATTACCTTCTCTGGATCTCAATCTCCTTATCTGAGAAATGGAGACTTTTACTAAATTACTCTAAGATTCCTTTCAAGCTTCAGAGTGCAAGATCTCATAGTACTTGCTCTGTGCTGAAAGTCCTGACTGGTTTTCATCATTTTATGTGGTTCTTAAGATCCCTCAGGATAGATGGCTTGCCTACAGAGCCCAGAGAGCAAGACAGGAAAAGATACAGTCCTTCAGGTCAGAGTCTGTCTGCAATCAGCCTTTTGTTGTTGTTGTTCAGTTGCTAAGTCATGTCCAACTCTTCCTCCTGCCTTCAGTTATTCCCAGCATTGGGGTCTTTTCCAGTGAGTCAGCTCTTCACATCAGGTGGCCACAGTATTGGAACTTCAGCTTCAGCTTCAGTCCTTCCAATGAATATTCAAGACTGATTTCCTTTAGGATTGACTGGTTTGATCTTCTTGCAGTCCAAGGGACTTTCAAGAGGCTTTTATCCAGCACCTCAGTTCAAAAGTATCAATTCTTCAGTGTTCAGCCTTCTTTATGGTCCAACCCTCACTTCCGTACATGACAACTGGAAAAACCATAGCTTTAACCATATGGACCTTTGTCAGCAAAATGATGTCTCTGCTTTTTAATATGCTGTCTAGGTTTGTCATAGCTTTCCTTCCAAGAAGCAAGTGTCTTTTAATTTCATGACTGTAGTCACATTCCACAGTGATTTTGGAGCCCAAGAATATAAAATCTGTCACTGCTTGCAGTTTTTCCCCATCTATTTGCCATGAAGTGATAAGACCGGATGCCACAATCTCTTTTTGGAATGTTGAGCTTTAAGTCTTACATAAGCAGCAAGAAACAACCAACTTCCCACTGTCTTTCCAAGTGAGGAACTGCATATGTTAGCAAGGACACCTTTTTCATTAAAGGAAATTTTATTGCCTAGTCTCTGCCTTATTTTTGATTATGCAAAGATAGAAAAGAAAATAATACATTTTGAAAAACATTTATTTATTTTATTTATTTCTTTGGATGTGCCGGGCCTTAGTTATGAGGGAGTTAACCAAATAGATGACTAAGTGGGCATGTCTAGTGTGCTGCAGGAAGAGGAAAGAGGTTAGTGTGACCTGAATGGAGATTGAAGGAAGGAAAGAGGGAAAGAGAAAGGGGAAAAGAGAGGAAGAACAATAGAAGGAAAGACCTTATCTCAAAAGTGATTTACATAACTGCAAACATAATTTACATTAACCTGAATCTCTGGAAGGATTACTTCCCCCAAAGCAGCACTTGTTCGTAAATGGACCTGTACTACAGAATTTCAGTACTCCAGATAAATGTAGCGTACACTCAAATAAAAATTTTACATTTATATTTTCAATTGGAGAACTATTTGGGAAAGGGGGACATGCATTTAACTGGCTTAAATAGCTTTGTTCAGTAACAGAGCTGAAGGGCTTCTCTGGTGGTACAGTGGATAAGAATCTGCACGGTGATACAGGAGACACGGATTCCACCCTTGGTCCAGGAAGATGCCACATCCTGCGTGGCAATTAAGTCCATGTGCCACAACTCCTGAGCCTGGCTCTAGACCCCCTGAGCTGCAACTACTGAAGGCTTATTGACCTAGAACTGGTGCTCTGCAACACGAGAAACCACTGCAATGAGAACCTCGCACACCACAACAAGGGAGTGGGCCCCACTCACCGCAACTAGAGAAAGACTGCACGCAGCAGTGAAGAGCCAGCACATCCAAAAATCTGAAATAAAATAGCGGAGCTGAAAATCTGTCTATCTATCATCTATCTATTTATATTTAATCCCCCAGGGCAACACACATCTGTCCACCTTCTTAGCACACTGCAGGTGATAAAGGGACAGAAACACCAGATCTGGAGTGGTTTGAATGAATCTGGGATGCAGCGACCTGCATCTGTCTGATACCCCAGACCAAAATATTAGTTTCAAGAATAGGAAAATGTTGGTTTCTAGTAACAAAAGCCACTCCTACTGAGTAGGTGAGTAGCTCTGTATGGAATGCTAGTTTAGTCATTGATGATTCCTTTCTGTAGCTTCTTTTTGCTTAGAGTAAGGTCAATAACTTTAATTGGAGTTTAATAAATGTCAACAATAAAAATGATAAATTTATTTGAAAACATTGGAGTTTATTTAAATACACACATATCAACTTGCCAACTGCAAAGAAAACAGCAATAAAACTGGTCAGGCTTAACTGTAATGAGTACTCAACCCTGGAAAATATCTTGAGCATCTCCCCAAACAAGAAGCAATTTTCAGTTATAACAAATTTACTGAGCATTTTACAAGCATTAATTCATTTATTCTATACAACAATTCTATGAGGCGGGTACTATTGTGGTCCCAATTTTAATAGATGAGAAAACTAAAGCACAGAGAATTTAGGGAAGTTGCCCAAGGTGGCGTAGTCAGTAAAAGGTAGAGCTGGGATTTGAACTCTGGTGTCATGGGTCCAGAGTTGGGGTCTATACCAACACCCATTCTACCTTTCCAGTGGGCATAAGTGTTTACTGTAAATTTAAACAGTTTACCAAATACTGTTCATCCATTACATCATTTAATCCTTTTAACAAACTGTGATACTCTGAAGTAGGTACTATTATCATATCTATTTTTATAGATAAATTAACCTGCCTAAAGTACCACAGCCAAAAAATTAGGAGGTTTAGACTTAATCTTGGGTAGTCTGGTTTTAGCCTCAAAATTGTTACCACCAACTGATGTTGCCTGTAAACCATGCTCCATTTTTTTTTCTTTTTATAAAAACTGGCATACAATTTACTTACAATCCATTTTTCTTTTGTTTTTATTTTTTTATGTTTCTTAAAAGTTTATTACAACAGTCAAGATTTATATTCATTCTGGGAATCCCCTGGCAGTCCACTGGTCAGGACTTTGCACCTGCACTGTGAGGGTTTGGGTTCAGTCCCTAGTTGGGAGACCATTTGCTTTCTTCCACTAAACTGTCTGCCAAGATTTGAGTTTGGCAGCTGAAGACCCTTTTAGAAGCGTATTTCGGATGTTATCCTTAGTTTCATGCAAGAAATGAGCGAAATTCGATAAAAAAGAGGTATTGTATTATCCTTTGATTCTTCAAAATCACTTAGTTCACAGATGAGAAACTGTCCAATTGAACCACAGGTTGACCAGAATCTCCTGAGGGGCAGACTTGTATACTCATATTGAATTTCAAATACTCCCGAATTAACTCATTAATTAGAAGATTTTCATGAGACAATGATGGTCAGGGTTCCCTTTTATCAGCAAGGGCATTGAAAACTTCAGCTCAAATCCTCGCCCTTAAATACCGCAATACTTCTCTTTTTCCCCGGGTTTCCTTTAAAATGGCCTTCAGCTCCCCAGCAGCTGCCAGTTTTCAATGGCCAGGGGTTTGCCTGCAGTCCATTTTTTTCTTGACAACATTTGTTTTTGCTTCCAAGAAAGCTGTTTCACTGAATGCTACATGAGACAATCATCTCCTGTGGGATCTGATAACAAAATCATGTGGGATTTGGTAGCTTTGGGGAAAAAGTTCCATCCTTAGTTATTTATGGGGCTGTTTTGTAAAACCAAAACAAACAAAGAACAAATGCATGTTGTTAGTGCAAATAAAATAGTTCCTAAGACACTATACAATCATCTATAAGCTGAATTTTATTCATATTGTACCTTTTTTTTACAAGAATTTTGAAAATCAGAATAATTAATATGTGGGTGTGGAGCAAAAGTGTTTAGTAAGCTCCAAGTTAACAGAGATCTACAAGGAAGGCAAATACACAGAACCTGTCTGCGAAGCTGAACAGAGGACGAGATGGAGACGATTTATGATGCCACAGCCAGATAAGACAAGTCCTGAAGCATAAAATCAAGAAAATAAGGGAGCAATTGTCCTTCTTTTGAGGCTTAGTCATCATGACAAATTTTTCTTGAGGGATGAAAAATTTGACTGAATCAGAACATGAATTCTTAAATTACAGGTGGCTAACAATATGCTGAATGGAATAAAATAGAATAATGTTGCTGGTCATTCACTGGTTTGTTGAATATTTATTGAACAATCACTCTGCCTGGATTGTATAAAACATCAGGGTCAGATCCATGGGTGATAAAAAGAAGTAGATGACTTCGATTGGTCCTAGCCCTTGTAGACAGAAGACAGACGTAAAAAAATACTTTCACCCCAAAGCTGTCTATGAGTGGTAGCATATTGAAGGGAAAGTGAAAGTGAAAGTTGCTCAGTCGTGTCTGACTCTTTGTGACCCCATGGACTATACAGTCCACAGAATCCTCCAGGCCAGAATACTGGAGTGGGGAGCCTTTCCCTTCTCCAGGGGATCTTCCCAACCCAGGGATGGCACTCAGGTCTCCTGCATTGCAGGTGGACTCTTTACTAGCTGAGCCATAAAGGAGGATGGAAAAGACACTGAATATTTTTTTGCAATGTTAAGATAAACTTCCCTGCTAGTCCAGTGGTTAAGGGTCTGGGCTTCCAACTCAGCGGGTACAGGTTTGGTCCCTGGTCAGGAAACAGTGATCCCACATGCCTCGTGGTGCTGGCCCCCAAAAAGATAGGAAACCCCACTGTGAATTGGGAGAAAAAATTTTCTCTTAAAGAGAGGCCAAATAAAATAAAGGCCGACAGGGAATACCTGACTATTGGCTGCAATCCTGACACCCTTTCAATTTCTTTTCCCAGAACTTTCCTGGACCTAGCTTTATTATTGTTTCAGGGTCCATAAGATAATAAAGAGCCCTGTATAATAAGTTCCCAATTTTTCCAAAGTTATCTAGAGCTAGTATTATTTACAGCCACAGTATTTTAACAATGGTAGGGAGAATCAGGTCATAGGACAAGTCAGAATGTTATTGCAGTATTCCAAGTGAAAGAGGATGACAGTCTAAACAAGCTTGAAGACATGGAGAAGGAAAAGAAGATGGATCAGTTACTGATATCCAAGGCAGAATCAATAACTCTTACTGATCTATTTGATAGGACAATGTGGCAAAGATAATTGCTATATGTTTACAAAACCATTACGTTCTTCTGGGCACACTGCTAAATATTGGTACAAGTATCGAGGTGGTGTCGTATGATGAATTCTTACTGTGGAATATAGGTAAAAGTTATGTGTCAGTCTAGTCCAAGGTAATTAAGAGCAGATGGTGGTTCAGAGGTAAAAAAATCCGCATGCTAATGCAGAAGTTGCCAGCTTGATCTCTGGGTTAGGAAGATCCCCTGGAGAAGGAAATGGCAACCCGCTCCATTATTCTTGGCTGGGAAATTCTCATGGGAAGAGGAACCTGGCAGACTGTAGTCCATGGGGTTGCAAAAGAGTTGGACATGACTTAGCAACTAAACAACCACAACAAATACTTTCTCCACTCCCACTTTTGTCCATCCAGTTGAAAGAACAGACTCTTAGGATGGTAGTGTTTCCAGATAGATGAATCTTGAACCCCTGAGTCACCAGTTTGTGGTTTGTTAGTTTTATAGTGGAACTGTCTTCAGTAGGACTTGTTTTCTAAGGAATCCAAGGTACCCCTAGTTTTTGAAATGTTGCAATAATTTCCTTATTTTACTGTTCTAGAACCAGTTTTTACTACTTCTCAGCTGAGGTACTACTGCACCATCTGTGTTCCACATGGCAAGTTTACAATTCCCATGTGTGTCTGTGTTTTTCCTGCTCTGTTCCCTTTCTCATCAAGGCGGTACTCTCTCCAGTGTCCTGCTTATAGGCATACATCTCATTTTCAACTGCTTGCTTGCCTCATGCAGGTTCAAGGCTTTATTTGTTTGCTTTCTTTCTTCTTTTCTTTTTTCTTTTGGCTATACCATCAGGCATGCAGGAGCTTAGTTACCAGACCAGGGATCAATTCCAGGCCCCCTGCAGTGGAAGCACAGAGTTCTAACCACTGGACCGGTAGGGAATTCCCTGCTTTCTTCATAGACATTAAAATAACAGCTAGTTATCATTAAGCAAATAGTCAGATTCAAGATCTTCTAAGGACATATTGGAAAAGGCATGAGCTTGTTATTACTGACGGTGAATGCTCTTTTCATTTCTTGGATTTTCTTTTTATTTGTTTTGAGCAGTCATGTATAGAGTACGTTGATATATTTTTTTGTATTCTATACCACATTTTTTTTTTAAATTAAGAGGGTTTCCTACTAACTCAGTCTGCTGTGTTATCAGAGACAAAAATACAGGAAGTCTCTTTTGGCTATGCTTACTTGAGGGCTCCATTGGACATACAGTAGATATGTTTAATATTCAGTGGGCCATCTTGGCCAGAAGTTTGGAAGACAGATCTGGGATGGAGCCATAAAAACAGAATAAAAACAATGAGTTTGCCTGGATTGATGATACAAAGAAAGAAAAGGAGATTGTTAAAATAATGGGAACTTTGAGAAAAACACTTTGAGAAAAAATATTTAATAAGTCTAAAAATAAAGGATGATTAAGGGAAAGTTGGGCTCCCCTCAGATGGCTCAGATGATAAAAAATCCACCTGCAATGCAGGAGACCAGGGCTCAACCTCAGGGTCAGGAAGATCCCTTGGAGAAGGGAATGACTGCCCACCCAGTATTCTTGCCTGGAGAATCCCATGGACAGAGGAGCCTGCCGGCCTATGGTTCATGGGGTTGCAAAGAGTCAGATATGAGTGAGCAATTAACACGTTAAGGAAAAGTTAGAAAGAATAGTGGTAGGATGAGGGGAGGGGAGGGAGGCTCAAGAGGGAGAAATAGGTTGCAATCATTGTCAGTTTCAAATGTAAAGTCAAGCCCTTCAATTTACAAGGAATATTTAAGTGAGAAGTCAAGATTGATGCAGGCTTGAATAAATCATATGAGACTCTTGGACAGAAGGAGGTCTTTAGCAGTGGCAATAAATTTACTAAAGAAGATAAATCCAATGTCTTTGGTCATAGGTAGTATAATTTTACATAGTTTCCATGAATTTGCTGTGGGGGCCATAGAAGCATCTTTGTGGCCCTGGGGCGTTATATTGGCACCTGGGTGTACCTCGGCTCACCCTAGACTAACAAATGGAATACAAAGTGAAAAGTGAAAGTGTTCATCACTCAGTCATGTCCCACTCTTTGTGACCCCATGGACCATAGCCCACCAGGCTCTGCTGTCCATGGAATTCTCCAGGCAAGAATACCGGAGTGGGTAGCTACTCCCTTCTCCAGAGTGTCTTCCCAACCCAGGGATTGAAACTAGGTCTCCTACATTGCAGGTGGATTCTTTGCCATCTGAGCCACCAGGGAAGCCCATAAATAAATAGAACAGAAAATAATCTCACAAATCACACGCATACAGTTTCTCGATTCCCTTCCCCTACCAGGTTCTCTTTTCTCTTTTCCATGTTCTCTCCTTTAGGAACATGAAATCAATCGGAAAATGAGAGGGGTGGCTTGGATGCTGCAAAGGCCACACTAGGACAGATGGCACTGCAGTCCTCCGTCCAGTTGAGTGTGGTATTTTATCAGCAACCATTTGTCCTACCATTTCTGATGGGCCTGAATCCAGAGGCATTGCCTTTTACCATTTTAAGGGCCAAAATCAAGAAGTAGGGGTGTTATTCATAGTATCAAGTTGCTGTGGAGGGCAGAAGAGGATTCAGATAAATTTCCTAGCTAATGGAAATAAAAGATGTCCATTTAAATTACTGACCACAGTTTCAGCAATAAAAATAGGTGAAAGGCAGACTATAGGGTGTGGAAAATTAAAGGAAAGTTGAGGAGATATAGAAGACTGAGAAATGTTGCCGTTTTAGTAAGTATGGCTCAGGAGAAAAAGGAAATAGGCTGGTGACCAGAACAGAAAGTAGGGACCAGGAATGTTAGTTTGTCGTTATTTGATGATTGGGTCACTTGTATATGTGAGCAGCTAAGGGGAAAGTCAGAAAAGAGGATATGGTGTCAAGAAGGATGGGTGCAGAGAAAAGTTTCCTAAAGGGAGACGGACACCAAGAGAAAAACACTGGGAGAGACTCAGAGTGTCATCTGGTCGATATTCTCCTTTTTCAAGGGTCAGTGTTAGTCGATCAGTTGTGTCCAACTCTTTGTGACCCCATGGACTATAGCCAGCCAGGTTCCTCCATCCATGGGATTTTCCAGGCAGGAATACTGGAGTAGGTTGCCATTTCCTTCCCCAGGGGATCTTCCCAACCCAGGGATCGAACCCAGGTCTCCTGCACTGCAAGCAGATTCTTTACTGACTGTGCTACTAGGGAAGGACCTTTATTTTTTGTTTGCTGTGCCACACAGCCTGCATGCTATTAGTTCCCAGATCAGGGATCGAAACAGGGTCCATGGCCATGAAAGCTCCAAGTCCCAACCACTGGACCACCAGGAAACTCCCAAATCAGACTCTTAAAGCAATAATAGGTTTGGGGAATTCCCTGGTGGCCTAATGGTTAGGATTCAACTTTCACTGTCATGGCCCAGGTTCAAGTCCCAGGTTCAGTTCCCTGGCCAACTGTGTGGTGCAGCCAATATGGGAAATAAAGAAGGTTTCAAATCTATTTTGTTAACTAATTAGTTGGCTTTAATTTTCTACCTAATAAGTTTTCTTAAATTTTCCTGTGCTGTTACTTGTGTAATTTGAGTCCATTAAAGAAATTATTTTGATATATATTAGTAGAAAGCCCAAATTATCTCATTTTGAAGAGTTTATCTTTATAACCTTAAGTTCCTATAACCACTTTTCTCCTACCACAAATGTTCCTCTTAAGTTAAAGTTTTATTTAAAAATAGGTTATAATTCAAAAATCAGGTAAATTAGCTTAAAGGAAGAACAGGGATTAATTTATGTTTGTGTCTTTATATTATTAGTCCCAAAGTTGTAACAAGATATGAAATTTAGAGAAACTGAGTTATCTCTAGAAAGCACTTTGGGACTAACGGAACATTGTTATTTCCAAGAACAGAGATGTTAAAATGTCAAGCTAATTCTCCATTATTCACAGAGTTTGAAATAGGCTTGAGCCAAGAATCTAAAACGGTAAAAGAATCATGCATTTAAGACACCTTTATTTCTGGAACATAATCATGGAATTTACATTTGTATATAGAGATTCTGATGCTTGGGAGCATGTAGATTTTTCCCCAAAATGAACCTACAGTGTAAATATCTACCTTTTAGTTAGATTCACTTTGGTGCTGCTGCCAAAAACCAGGCTTAGGCAGAGCTACAGCTGCCTCATTTCAGGAAATCAATTATCTTGCTTGTTTATGCTGGTACCTAAGGTAGGCAATTGCATTGGCTAAAATGGGAGTTGGTTTATTATGTAAAAAGTGTTTGTTTTATCATGTCAGTGAAGAATCTACCTAATTAAGTATAAGAAGTAACAGCATTGGTCAGAATTTTTAGGCACTGTTGAGAATTAATTTTATGCTACTATCCGATTCTTACAAACTCTGCAGATTTTTCTATGTTCCCACTGGATCCTAAGCATTTATCTGTTATTGAATTATTATTATATGGTGGAAGTTCCTCAGAAACATGTTTTTGTACAAGGTATGAGAGGGGATGGGTTTTCCTGGTGGCTCAGTGATAAAGAATCCTCTTGCCAATGCAAGGGACATAAGAGATGCAGGTTTGATTCTTAGGTTGGCAAGACCCCTTGGAGGAAGAAACGGCAACTCAATTCAGTATTCTTGCCTGGGAAATTCCATGGACAGAGGAGCCTGGTGGGCTACAGTCAGTCCATGGCGCTACAAAGAGATGAACACGGCTTAATGACTGAACAACAACAGCAGCGTGGAAGAGAATACATAGCTGCTATTTGGAGCAGAAAGGAAAACAAACCAAAAAAACAAACACGAAGGGCAAGTGAGGGCTCCAGGAGGAAGGGCCCTCTAGAGCGGAATGTGAAGATTCTGCACTCAAGAGGAGTTTGGGTAGTGGCTCTAGGCTCTAGGAGGGGCTTCCCTGATGGCTCAGTAGTAAAGAATCCACCTGCCAATCCAGGAGACACGGGTTCACGCCCTGGGTCAGGAAGATCCCCTGAAGGAGGAAATGGCAACCCACTCCAGTATTCTTGCCTGGAAAATTCCATGGACAGGGGAGCCTGGAGGGCTACAGTCCATGGGGTCATGAAGAGTCAAATATGACTGGGCAGCTAAGCGCGCGCGTGCACACACACACACAGACACATTAGACTCTAGGAAGGGACAGTGGAATTCATGGCCCTGGTGTGGCAATCTGTAATTAGACCCAGCTTTCAAGCTAATGTACCCTAGTTAAATTGCTATGTTGTGAAAGAGTTACAGATATGTTTGAATCCTGATTCCCTTACCCTTGAGGGTTCTAGATGAGATCTCAGCCCAGTTGTCCTAAGACACAAGTAAACGTGTCGGTTCACCACGATGTGCCATACATACAATATCACTTTCTGCATATTATAAAATTTCTTGGGAAGTATTGCCTTAAAATAAATAGTTTAAGGTGTAGCTACCATGTGGAGTAAAAATTAATGAGTGGAGAGAAATGAGGATAACAGTGGTAAAGCATAGAAATATCGTGAAAGGTCTGTAAATCATTAGAAAGATTTGGGGGGAATCATTTAATAGATATAGGCAAAGAACTAACATGAAGAGATTTGCATTTTTGAAAAAACACTCTGTATACTGTGCAAGGCTAGCCTGGAAGGTCAGCCAAGGAAGACTAGTCAATATGCTATCATAGCAACTCAGGAAAGAGTAGTGGTTCCTGGACAGGGAAAAAGGTAAGGGGATGGAGTGTGAATCAGTTCCAGGATGTTAAGGAAATGGAAACTATAGAACTCAGAAATTAAGGAAATGCTAGAGAGAAAATAAATAGAGAAGGGAAAGATTGAGGTCACGAGGGGAAGGGGGCGACAGAGAATGAGAAACTTGGATGGCATCATCAACTCAATGAACATGAGTTTGAGCAGAGGCCGGGAGACAGTGAAGGACAAGGAGGCCTGGTGTGCTGCAGTCCATGGGGTTGCCAAGAGTTAGACACAACTTAGCCACTGAACAACAGAGAGAAAGGAGATCAAAGATGACATGCAGGCATTTGGTTTAATCCATTAGGTAGATGATAATAATAGTGGATGTTTACCAGGCACTTTTTAACTTTATTTATTCATTTTTGGTTGTGCTGGGTCTTCATTGCTGCATGGGCTTCTTCTCTAGTTGCAGACAGCATGGCTACTGTCTAGTTGGGGTGCACTGGCTTCTCACTGTGGCTTCTCTAGCTGCAGGGCCTGGGTTCTAGGTCATGCAGCCTTCAGTAGTTGTGTGGCACATGGGTTCAGTAGTTGCAGCTCCCAGGCTCAAGAGGACAGGATCAATACTTGTGGCACAAGAGCTTAGATGCACGGCAACATTTGGAATCCTCCCAAACCAGGGATTGAACCTATATCTCCTGCATTGGCTGGCTGATTCTTCCCCACTGAGCAACCTGGGAAGCCCTGAGTGCTGTTTTCCTAATTAAATCCAGGTGCCTGGCACTGTTTCAAGGATTATACCAACTCACTTAATGCTATAAGTGAGCAATTATAACTCACTTAATGCTCATCATACTCCTATAAGACAGATACTATAAAATAATCCCATTCATGGATGAAAAACATGAAACCCAAGGGCAATTTTGTTAGTATAAGATAAGAACCTGGATTTGAGCCCAAGAAGACTGGCTCTAGCAACCACTTCTTTATTTCTATATTATACCATCTCTGGTGCAGTTCACTAAAATTGAGAACATAGGAAATGGATCAGATTTTAGTATGAAACTGATGAGTTCAGTCTTGGACATTGTTTTGGACTGAATTATCCCCCTCCTCCACACACCCAAATTCATATGTTAAAGCTCAGCCTCCAGTGTGGCTGTATCTGGAGATAGGGCCTTTCCTTTGTGGAGATGTTTAAGATTAAATGAGAATATAAGGGTAGGACCTTAATCTGAAGGACTGTGGCTTTATAAGAAAAGGAAGAAAAAGATTCTCCAGATCACCATCATAGATCATCCAGAACCTAGTGAAAAGATATCAGCAGATGAGCCCACTGGGACCCAATCATGTAGACACCCTGATCTCAGACTTCTAGCCTCTACTACTATAAGAAAATAAATGTGTATTGTTTAAAAGAAGCTATTCAATGGTATTTTGCTATGATAGCAGGAGCAGACTAAGGCAAATACGTCCCTGTGGAAATACAAGGGGAGCTGTGTGCATGAATCTGTTACTCAAAAGAGCTGCTGGAATAGACCTGTGGATTTGGGAGTCATCAGTATACAGATGGAAAATCAAACCATGGAACTTAATGAGATTGACTGGCAAGAGTATCTGTAGTAAAGAAACGGAAGGATAAAGCCCCTAGAGACACCAACATGTAAGAAATGGGCAACAGATGGCAAGCTGGCAAAAGAGACTGCTTAAGAAGAATCAGCAAGGAAAATAATAGAGGAAAAAAGAAAACGGGAGAATGTAGTATCACAGTATCAAGGAAAGAAAGATTCCAAGAGGAAGGAACAAAGGAGCAATGTTAAATGCTACCGAAAACTATATGGAATAGTAATTATCCATTGAATTTAACTATAAGAAATCACTAATTCTTAGAACAAATTTATTATAATAGACTTGTAAAGGCAGAAGCCATATAGAAAAGTATGAAGACTAAGGGGTTGTTGAAAGTGGTGAGAGTAGATCACTCATTCAAAGAGATGTACTTAATAGGAAAGAAAGATAACAGTAGAAGCTTTTGTTGATCTTAAAACAGGAGAGCTTGAAGCAAGGTTGATAGAAAGAACGGAATGAAAATGTGGTAGGAGAGAGGTGGCCCATTAACAGGTGAAGAAGCAAAGGCCTGTCAGGTACAGAGATGAACTTTAAAAAAAGGAACACCATTTCTTTAAAAAAGAATCAAAAGAGAAAAGTGAGTATGGATGCAGACGACTCTTTAGACTTAAACATGATGTTAAGAGGTCTCTTAGTTGATGGCATATATTTCCTTCAGAATTAGGCGTTAAAATGCTCTAAGAACAAGGGGGAAGTTGGGGAGGCATTGAGTAGAAGTTTACTTTGCTGGTACAGTGCTGAAAACGTGATATTCATCCATGCTTGGAATTTCACAGGCAGGGGTAAGAGTAGATTGGGATGTAGATTATCAGCCAAAGAAAATGTTAGAATGTGAATCATGTAATCAGATGGAGGGGAAGGTTGAATTATTGGGAGAAAAATTGATAGGTGAAGACAAAGGAAAAGTGTCCTGGAATTCCAAGTTCTCTGAAGATCCCAGAATGGAAAATGGAAGTGTAAATGACAAAGACATTGTCACCAGAGGGTAGGATGACTGAGTTGAAGATTTCAAGTTCTTCATGGTGACAAGGTCTAGAGGGTGATCATTGGACATGAGTTGCTTTTACAAAAGAAATAAAGAAGAGAGTGTATGAATAGAGAGAGTCTTTTTAAACAAGTAGTCAAAATGGCACCTGAAACTCTCAGATCAACCTCATCCCTTTCTAGTTCAAGCATGAGAACAAACAGAGAAAGCAGTCATTGTCCTCTCACTCTGTAGGAGGGAGCCTCAGAAGGATATTTCAAAATCAAGACACCTGGACCCACACCCTTGAGAAACCTCTGGCAGCACCCACAGTGTCCACGTCTTTAGCATTTTCCTCCGGCCAAACATAGCCTTCGCTTAGCAATAAGGGACTGTACCTGTAGACAAGGGGCCTGGCAGAGTTGAAAGCTCAGTGAAATATCTGAAGCTGTTTGTCTATCACCCCAACTAAGATCCCACCTGTTGACACCCCCAGTGACAACATAACCATCTAGGAGAATACCAACACCTTTGTACTTTTTCCTGTTGTTAAAAAGGCTATCTTCTGACAGTGTTGCAGCCTATAGTTACAAGATAGCAATGTTTCCAAGGCTTCTTTCTACACATGTATGGAATAATATTGACATCAATGGAATGATTCTAATGCAAACAGAAAAGTTAAAATCAAAGTAAGGAAAACGTATGGAAGGAAACCTGGCTTTGACCAAATTTTATTATATCAGAAATCAGAATTATGAATGCAGCCTAATAAACCATTCTTCCACCACCTTCAAAACATGAAGAAGATAACTTTTTTGCTTTTTCCCATTTCTAAAACCACCACTAGAAACTCGCTTTTCCCTGGGTTCCTTCCAGGATATGTATCATTTCTTTTATTTTTAAAATTTATTTTATTGTTATTACTATTATTTTGGTCCCTCCGGGTCTTTGTTGCTGTGCAGGGACTTTCTCCAGTTGCAGAGAGCAGGAGCTACTTGTTGCAGCGTGTCGAGCTTCTCGTTGTGGTGGCATCTCTTATTGCAGAGCGCTAGCTCTAGGTTTTCAGAAGTTGTGTATGAGGGCTTAGTTGCTCTGCAGCATGTGGAATCTTCAAGAATCAAGGATCAAACCCGTGTCCACCTACATTGGCAAGTGGATTCTTATCCACCATACCACCAGGGAAGTCCCATGTATCACTTCTGTCTTGGACCGCTCAATATTTCTTGGGTCAGGTTTGAAGAATACTGCCTCTAGATCTTCTACAAGAGTCATCGTTTTTGCCCATATTTAAAGGTTGGTTCTATGGGCTGCTTCTCATCATGAGCAGGTCTCCTGAATATCATTCTCCATTCACACAGGGGTAACTATCTTTCCCAAACATTACTCAACATGCACTTAAATCCTACCATCTCCTTCTTGAAGTCTTCTCTGGTCATCATGAGCTGCAGAGAATTCTCTTCCCTACAGCATGAGCTACATAGCTCAACATGAATTTATTGGATGTCTAAAAAGATGCAGGCACTGTACTAGGTTCTGGTAATACTTTGTTGAATTATATGGCTTATAAAAACAAAAACATTTTCAAATTGTGATGCTAGAGAAGGCTCTTGAGAGTCCCTTGGACTGCAAGGAGATCAAACCAGCCAATCCTAAAGGAAATCAACCCTGAATATTCATTGGAAGGACCAATGCTGAAGCTGAAGCTCCAAAACTTAAGCCATTTGATGCAAAGAGCCGACTCATTGGAAAAGACCCTGATGCAGGAGAAGCGGGGTGTAAGAAGTTGAAATGGTTGGATGACATCACCAACTCAATGGACCTGAGTTTGAGCAAACTCCAGGAGATGGTGAGGGGACAGGGAAGCGTAGTGTGCTGGATTCCATGGGCTTGCAAAGAGTCAGATGCAGCTGAGTGACTGAACAACAATAATAAGTATAAACAAGGGGCAAAATGCAGAGTAAAGAAATCAATACTTGGTAAGTAAACTTTTTGGCAGAGGTTCAAGGTGGAATAAAATAAATTTTTAAGCCTTCTCTTCTGCAGACCAAGACTTTAATTTTCAGAGTATCCCTTACAGTATCCCCAAAAAACTGGCCAGAAGAGTCTACAGGGAAGGAACTCACATAAAGGTCATGTGATAAATCAGAAATCATCTGGCTCATTCCAAAGCCAAGCTTTGACCACTTTACTGAAGCTGCCTCCATAGGGTAGGACAGGGCTTATTACATTAACAAGCATTTATTGAGTACTTGTTACAAGCCAAGCATCATGTAAGCATTCATTTAATTCTCATGTCCATGGTATGAAGTGGACCCTATTGTCCCTATTTTAAAGATAAAAACAAATTACTGGAGAAGAGGTTAAATAACTTGTCCAGAGTCTGCCAACAATTAAAACACAGCCAGTTTTCTACCTCATTTTCTCTGATGGCAGAATTCAAGATCTTTATTATTTTATTTTACGAGCACTTAAAGGTTAGGAATCTAGACTGTAGTCATGACTCCATCATTATGAGTTGTTTGAACCTGCAAAATTTCATGTGCTTCCAATCCTTGGTTTTTCAAATGAGAAAAATGATATTGTCCATCCTGACATTTTGTGGAACCATGTGAGGGTCCAATGAGAATTATTTCTTAGGTGCTTTATTAATAGTAGATAACAAAAAGTTAAAATTTAGTATAGGTTACTGGCTTCTGAAGAGTTGTCTGTTATCAACTTCTGCTCAAGGAAAAATCTCTTTACTTTAAACTTTAGAGAGGATGACTTATTTTTAATGAATGGCACCCCGGAAATTTAACAAACAATTCAACAGCTTTATTCTCAATGTAGATTATTTTTTTAAAAACTCAATGTACATAATATGGAGAAGTGGGGGGGGGTGGGTAGGGGGTTGGCGGCAGAAGATGAGATGTTTGGATAGCATCACCAACTCAGTGGACGTGAATTTGAGCAAACTCTGGGAGATGGTGAGGGACAGGGAAGCCTGGCGTGCTGCAGTCACTAAGAGTCAAGCACAACTTAGTGACTAAACAACAACAACATAATATGGAAAGTTGTCTAACTGGGAAAGTGAAGGCAGTTCAAAGGCAGAGGTGGGCCTGAGGGATTCTTCCCTACCTGGGGCCTCCCACAGGTGTGTCCTGCCCCTTTGCACAGAATACCAGGGCAGTGGGTCATCTTGTTCAGAGGGAATTTGCATACCAAACCCAGGCAGGGCTCTGGGCCTAGGAGGCTGGCAGGGCAGGGAGCAGGGTCCTGCATGCTCCGGAGCCCCCTGCACACTCATGCCCGTGACTCGGCTCTTTGTTGAATGAGGAGACTGGCACAGAGGGGACCAGATTTGTACCCAGGCATCCTGGGTCTCGACTCAGAGATTCCAAGTTCCAAGACCATTCTTCAAGCAGTCTGGCATCCAGGGTCTTGCTTGTAGTGCCAGAGGTGTGGACAATGATTAAGCGAGATTTTTCTAGTTCTGGAGATGTCAGGTAGTTATCATGGGGAAGGACACAGGTGGTGAAGGCCAGTAGCACTGTGTTATGGACAGGAAGCCAAGGAACAGTGAGACCAAGGGGACGTACTTACAGAAAGCCAGCCAGGTTAGGTGTGGGATCCATCCCTTGTGCACGTTACCAGACATCCCCAACCCATGGTGCTCAGGGCTGTGTACACTTTTAGCATAAACTAGTCTTTTGGGGTGGAGAAGGAAATGGCAACCCACTCCAATACTCTTGCCTGGAAAATCCCATGGACAGAGGAGCCTGGTAGGCTACAGTCCATGACTGAGCGACTTCACTTTCACTTTTCACTTTCATGCATTGGAGGAGGAAATGGCAACCCACTCCAGTGTTCTTGCCTGGAGAATCCCAGGGACGGAGGAGCCTGGTGGGCTGCCGTCTATGGGGTCGCACAGAGTCGGTCATGACTGAAGCGACTTAGCAGTAGCAGCAGCAGCAGCAGTCTTATGGGGACGTTGGTCCAGGGGTTGATGACTTCTGAGCAGCACCTCCCCAACCAAACTGAGGCTGCAGAGCACACGAGCCAGCTCAGGCAGCCTCCTTTCAGGCACCTAGAATCAGTGGAATGACAGGACTGTCCTCTGGGATGTCATTGCCACAGGGGAGGCAGCCCAGGGGATGAGGAGGAAGCTGACTGTATGTGACTTTGGGCATGTCTTCCCTCTTTGGGACTTTGCATCTCTAGTGCTAAGTGGAGGGGTTGAACAGGAAGTCCAGCCCTATGATGGGCCACAAAGCTGGCTCTAGCCTTGTCCCTACCTTCAGTGCAATAGAAGAGACAGGTATAAACAGACTCATAGTCCCAGATGACTAGGGTGGTGACAGAAGCCTGCGAAAGCCCAGAGGAGGGAAAAGCAATGTCACCTGAGATGAGATTGGTATGAAAGAGCCTAGCATACCTGGTCCCTGGGCCTGGCCTGAAAGCAACCCAAGAAATGTTTTATCTCCTTGGTGCTCATCCCGTCTTCGGGGGCCTCCTGGTCATGCAAAGAATGTCTGTCTTTCTCTGAATTTCTGTTGTTTACTGTGGGAGCTTGGCGGCGGGGGGGGGGGGGGGGGAGGGGGCGGTGCTGGTAGGGTCGGAGAGCCTAGGGCTCAGGCTGCCCTGATGGCTCTGAGTGTCCACACACACCCAGATCTTTTCTTGCCCTATCTTTGCTTAAAACCTCTCAAGCCTATCTGCCTTCAGGATAAAGTACAAATTCTTCAGCACAAAAACGCGTGCCTTGCACAATCGGATTCCTCTTGAGATTACATTAGGCTTTCTTAACCTTGGTACTATTGATATTTGGGGTTGGATAGTTCTTTGTTTGGGCTTCCCTTGTGGCTCAGCTGGTAAAGAATCTGCCTGCAATGAGGGAGACCTGGGTTCTTTGTTTAGGGAATGGGGGGGCTGTCCGGTGAGGTGCAGGATGCTGGGGGGGCATCATTGGACTCTACTTACTAGAGGTCAGTAGCACACATACCTCTCCCCCCTTGTGATAACCAAAAATGTCTCCAGACATTGCCAAATGTTCTCTGTGGGTCAAAATCACTCCTGTTTGAGAACCACTATACTAGAGGAGGATCAGACACTCTGGACTGGAACGTGGCTTACTATCTCTTTCCTCATAACACCCTTTCACATTTCTCCCCTCTTGTTGTTCAGTCACCCAGTAATGTCTGACTCTTTGCAACCCCATGGACTGCATGCCTCCCTGTCCTTCACCATCTCCCAGAGCTTGCTCAAACTCATGTCCATTGAGTCAGTGATGCCAACCAACCATCTTGTCTTTTGTCATCCCCTTCTCCTCCTGCCTTCAGTCTTTCCCAGCATCTCCCCTCTACCTGGCTGATAACTTACTACAGATGTTAGACCTCCTCTCCCCCGGAAGCCCTAGCTGACCCCCTCAGACTGGGTCAAGTGCCACCTCTGCCCCCACAGCCTGCCCAGCTCCCCTGATCCAGCCCAGCCCACCTGGCATTACCACTGGCGGGCACCAGTTTGCCTTCCCCACTGGACGAGGCGCCCCAGGAAAGCCGTCTTTGTCAGCACTGTGTCCCCAGCGCTGCCCCGCTCAGGGTTGAGTGCAAAGCAAGAGCTCAGTGTTCATGGAAAGCAAGAGGCTGGGCTGAGGTGGAATTCCCTGATGCTAATTGAGTGTGGATGCTGGAAGCTAGCTGGGACCTGCTGGAAAGCCTGCCTGCCTCCGGGCCCCTGTCTGGCACTGTGAGGAAGTGCTGGAAAGTCAGGCTGTCTTCTGGCCACCTGCCTAGCCCTCAGGTTTCTCAACTGCTTCTTAGCCCTCATGGGTCCCTGAGCAGAGGTTCCTGGGCATTGTTTGATCCTGGACATACCAGATCCAAACGCAAGGACGGTATTTTCGTCACCGCTCTGTCCACAGCCAGCACCACCCTCTCCACCTGTAGCCAGAGGCCCAGACACAGGGCCCAGAGGCCTGCCGTTCATTCCTTCAGCTAATGTTTCTGGACACTGCCACTAATGCTAATGCTGAGGATACAGCTGTGACAAAACAGAGGCCCTGCCCTCCAGGAGTTCTGCTCTAGTTGAAGGCGGGGTGAGGCAGGGCAAGGAGGGACAAGCACACACAGTGAACAAAGCCCAAGTCCGAAACTGTTAGTCACACAGTTGTGTCCGACTCTTTGCGACCCCATGGACTGCAGCCCACCAGGCTCCTCTGTCCATGGGATTCTCCGGGCCAGAATACTGGAGTGGGTAGCCGTTCTCTTCAGGGGATCTTCTGAACCCAGGGACGAAACCCAGGTCTCTCGCATTGCAGGCAGATTCTTTACCATCTGAGCCACCCCTGAAAGTAGAGACATAGTGAACAAGGCAAATAAAAATATATAGCAGGTCAGACGGCAATAAGGCCATGGAAAGAAATACTTTTTGTCAGGGGGACAATAAATGAGGGAGATAGGGTATGAGGTTGTAGTTTAAATTGGGTAGTCTAGGGAATTCCCTGGCAGTCCAGTGGTTAGGGTTCTGTGATTCTACTGCGGGGGGCGCAGGTTCCATCCCTGGTCAGGGAACTAAGAAGCCATATGTGAATGAAAGTGAAAGTGTTAGCAACTCAGTTGTGTCTGACTCTTGGCAACCCCATGGACTGTAGCCCACCAGGCTCCTCTGTCCATGGGATTTCCCAGGTAAGAATACTGGAGTGGGTTGCCATTCCCTTCTCCAGGGGATCGATCCCAACCCAGGGATTGAACCCGAGTCTCCTACATTGCAGGTAGTTTCCTTAACCTCTGAGCCACCAGGGAAGCGCCCCCCGCCCCCCATATGTGAATGGCAAGGCCAAATAATTTTTTTAAATTATTTTATAAATAATATAAATAAAATAAATTATTCTATTTATAACAATGTAAGGTGGTTTGGAAGGGCTTCTCTGAGGGAGTGACATCTTAACAAAGACCTGAAGGTTGTCAGAGAAGGAGTCATGCAGATATGTGGGGAAGAGTGTTCCAGGTGAAAGGGACAACCAGTGCAAAGGCTTGGAGCAGGGAGGTGCCTGGGATGATGAAGGAACAGTGAGGAGGTCTGTGGGGTAGGGAGTGGGTGAGTGAGGAAAGAGGGGAGAGCTCCGAGAGGCAGGGAGGGGACCAGATCATGCCAGGACTTGGGGGCCATGGTGAAGACTTTGCCTTGACAATGAGGGAAGGGGAACACAGGAGGACTGCTTCTTTAGATAGCATCAAACTCAAGGCATAATTTAGATAGAATTCTTAAGATAGGGTTCAGTGGACTTCAGTGCATTTATGTAGCTGTGCAGCACACTCATCACCATCCTGGGAATACTTCCATCCCTGAAGAAAGGTCCCTGCTTCCCTTTTTCACTAACTCTTGGTCTACCCCCAGCCCCAGGGGTTACTAAGGTGCTTTCTGTCTCCACAGTTTTGCTTTTCTAAAGGTTTCTTATAAAATGCGGGAGACCTGGGTTCAATCCCTAGGTTGGGAAGATCCCCTGGAGAAGGAAACGACAACCCACTCCAGTATTCTTGCCTGGAGAATCCCATGGACAGAGGAGCTTGGCAGGCTACTACCCATGGGGTCACAAAGAGTTGGACACGACTGAGCAATTCTCACTCACTCACTCACTCAAAGGTTTCCCATAAATAGAACAACAACAATCTTATCCAATATGGCTTTTTTTAGTACTTTGCCTCTGGTAGTGAACCTCAAAAATAAACAAAGATAGAACTCAAAATCAACAAAAGTATTGCCTTCTGAGGCATGAAGAGGACAAATGAGTCATTACATCATAAAATAAGTCAGTTACTACATGAATCAGTAAGAAAAGAAAAACTTTGTGATATTGAGACTGTGATACTAAGGCTCCAGAATCCTATTCTGTGTTGCTTCTTACTGTTTAAACTTTTCACCCTGTTGAAGCTCTCTCCAATGAAAACAATCTTAGGAGGAAACCCCAATGTTTGTAGACTCACTTTGGAAAAGAACGCCTTGTATGTTTGTGTTTGATAACATTGTTATAGTTACTAAAATATCAGCTCATGTTTCTGGAATTTTGTAGGATTCCCAACTGAGGAGGCAAGGTTATTCGTGGGCCCAAGCTTCTCAGTTCAATATTTTCTCTAACATTGGGTTGCTATAGAACAACAAATCAATGAATTTCCTTGGTATCCAAGCTAGTCTAAGTTGGTTTTCAATATGATTAAATGTGAATGAAAAATACTGTGCAGCAGTATTTTTTTTTATGTTAATCTTTTTTTATTATGTTCTTTGAATCTTTTTAAAATTTATTATTTTTTAAGTATAATTGATTTTATGTTAATCTTTTTTTATTATGTTCTTTGAATCTTTTTAAAATTTATTATTTTTTAAGTATAATTGATTTATGATGTTGTGTTAGTTTCAGGTATATAATAAAGTGATTCGGTTATATATATACATATATATATAAGAATAATATATACTTTCTTTTTCGGATGCTTATATAGGTTATTACAAAATATTGGGTATAGTTCCCTGTCCTATACAGTGGGTCCTTGGCAGTTTTTCTACTGCACATTGTTTTACAAAATAACCAATTTCTCAATCTTCATCCTTCCACTTATATTTTTTGGTACATCATAAAGTTTTACAGGATGTTTCAAGATAAAAGGTAAATTCTGGTATATAGGGTCTATTTTCAGACATGCATAGAATGGTCAAGATATTTTAATCTCACTGCAAGAGGAAGACATCACGCTGATCAAATTGTCAAGTCCAAATGGAGTAAGATCTCATAAGAGTTCTGTAAAAACAGCACAAGAATAAATATTAGTCATATTAAAAAAAATTAATGGCTCACTAAATTTGAGAATGTTGGAGTAATGAAATCTGTTTATGCAGAATTATTGGCTACTGATTTTGATACATGATACATGACCCAGCAAGAATAACACCAAGTGAACATTTTGTTATTAGGGTTTGTTATTAGGGTTATATGAATTTTCATATTTGAGTAAAATGAGATGATTAAGACCAGAGCAAGAACAGACTCGAGTAAATGTTGCATATTTCATTTACATAAATCCAAGTGTTTTGTGGTCCTGACACAATTATTTTTTGATTACAGTATAGTTGGCTTACAATATTATTTTAGTTTCAAGCATACCACACGGTGATTCTATATTTCATATATTCTTCTGTATTTTATGTATTATCTACATTGTGATCACCAAAATAAGTCCTGTTACCAACTGTCACCATACAAGATTATTACACTATTAGTGACTCTATTCTTTATGTTGTACACTACATCCCTCTGACTTATTTATTCTATAAATGGAGGCTTGTACCTCCTAATCCCCTTCCCCTATTTCACCCATCCACCCACTCCTCTTGCCTCTGGCTACCAACCCATTTGCTTTCTGTACCTACAAGTCTGATCCTGCTTTGTTATGATTATTCATTCATTCTTCTTTTTAAATTCCACAAATACATGAAATCATACAGTACTTGATTTTGTCTGAGTTTATTTCACTTAGCTTAATATTGTCTAGGCCCATCCATGTTGTTGTAAATGGCAAAATTTTCATATTTTTAATGGCTGAGTAGTATTCCATTGGGGCTTTCCTGATGGCTCAGCAGTAAAGAATCCACCTGTAATGCAGGAAACACAGATTTGATCCTGGGTTAGGAAGATATCCTGGGGGAGTACGTGGCAACACACTTCAGTCTTCTTGCCTGGAGAATTCCTTGGACAGATGAGCCTGGTGGGCTACAGTCCAGAGGGTAGCAAAGAGTCAAACACAACTGAAGCAACTTAGCACGCATGCACACAATATTTCATTAAGTGTGTGTGTGGGTCGGTGGGGGGGCTTCCCTGGTTTCTCAGATGGTAAAGAATCTACCTGCAGCACAGGAGACCCAGGTTTGATCCCTGGATTAGGAAGATCCCCTGGAGAAGGGAATGGTAACCCACTCTGGTCTTCTTTCCTGGAGTGGACATGGACAGAGGAGCCTGGCGGGCTACAGTTTATGGGGTTGCAAAGAGTCAGATATGATTGAGTAACCAAGCATGCACATGTGTATATGTATACGTGTGTGTATATACACATGTATGTATATATACACATACCATATCTTCTATTTTGTCATCTCTCAATGGACACGTATGTAGAACTAAATATTTTCCTTTAAGATACTGGAGACCAGGGCAGTGATTTATTCCTAATGGAGAGAGGTGCACATAGTATACTGGAAGTGTATGATCTGAGACATAATATCAGATTATGTAAAGTAAATGCACAAAGATTATGCACAAAGTGAAACTGAGACCATTTTTGGGATGTTTGTGTACTAAAAGAAAAGTGATTTCTAGTAATTAATGGAAATGCATTTAAACATCCCATTAATAGCTATATAAATCATGCCAAAAATATATGCAAAATATATTTTTTTCAAATTTTCTTTCTTTTTTTGCATCTGAAAAGAAAAGAGGGGAGGGTACTTCGCAGATGGTCCAGTAGCTAAGAGTCCATGCTCCCAATGAGGGGGGCCAGGGTTTGATCCCTGGTCTGGGAACTATATCCCACGTGCTACAACTTGAGTTTGCATGCTGCATCTAAACACTCTGCATGCCACAACTAAGACTCAGTGCAATCAAATAAATAATAAATAAAAAGACAAAGGTTATTCTACACAAACCATCAAGACTCACACAAGACATATAAACCAGAAGGTAAAACCGTTTGTTTCACTGAAGATATGACTTTCCATCCCAGAGCACACCCTTTCCAGTGTCTGTTTCCAGTGAGAGGGCAATCAAGGGACTTGGCATCTGATAAATCTACACTCAAATCCAACTCTGTAAATCGCCAGCTGATTTCCCAGCAGCCTGTTGTACAAGTTACTATGACTCAGTTTCTTCTTCAATGAAATGGAAAAACTCAGAGTTGTTGGAAAAATAAATTAACTTGCTCAAAGAGCATAGAATAGTGGCTGGCTTATGATAAATAGTCCAAATACATGGTCCAAATACATATTGAAGCAAATCAGTCAGTCAGTTCAGTAGTGTCCGACTCTTTGAGACCCCATGAATCGCAGCACGCCAGACCCCCCTGTCCATCACCAACTCCCGGAGTTTACTCAAACTCATGCCCATCGAGTTGGTGATGCCATCCAGCCATCTCATCCTCTGTCATCCCCTTCTCCTTCTGCCCCCAATCCCTCCCAACATCAGGGTCTTTTCCAATGAGTAAGCTCTTTGCAGGAGGTGGCCGAAGTACTGGAGTTTCAGCTTCAGCATCAGTCTTTCCAAAGAACACCCAGGACTGATCTCCTCTAGGATGGACTGGTTGGATCTCCTTGCAGTCCAAGGGATTCTCAAGAGTCCTCTCCAACACCAAAGTTCAAAAGCATCAATTCTTCAGCGCTCAGCTTTCTTTATAGTTCAACTCTCACATCCATACATGACCACTGGAAAAACCATAGCCTTGATTAGATGGACCTTTGTTGGCAAAGTAATGTCTCTGCTTTTTAATATGCTGTCTAGGTTGGTCATAACTTTCCTTCCAAGGAGTAAGTGTCTTTTAATTTCATGGCTGCAATCACCATCTGCAGTGATTTTGGAGCCCTGAAAAATAAAGTCTGACACTGTTTCCACTGTTTCCCCATCTATTTCCCATGAGGCGATGGGACCAGATGCCATGATCTTAGTTTTCTGAATGTTAAGCTTTAAGCCAACTTTTTCACTCTCCTCTTTCACTTTCATCAAGAGGCTTTTTAGTTCCTCTTCACTTTCTGCGATAAGGGTGGTGTCATCTGCTTATCTGAGGTTATTGATATTTCTCCCGGCAATCTTTATTCCAGCTTGTGCTTCATCTACCCTGGCATTTTGCATGATGTACTCTGCATAGAAGTTAAATAAGCAGGAAACTAATAATGTATTATTAAAAATAATAAATCTAGCAAGACTAAAGTTACAGCAAATGGACCTGAAGAATACTGTCCTCAGGTTATAATACAGTATAGAGTCTCATCCTTTTTTTAACTAGAGAAAACCACCTTCTGAGTGATTGGAACATTTATGTCCACTAGAAATATTTGGTTTGTCTCTATGTGTTTTGGCTTTTTTTTTTTTTTTTTTTTAGTAATATTTAAGAACTGACACATTTTTACTCTTTAATCTCTTTTTTTAAAACAATACATAAAGTGTCGTTGTTTAGTTGCTAAGTTAAAACCAACTCTTTTGCAACCCCATGGACTGTCGCCACCAGGCTGCTCTGTCCATAAGATTCTCCAGGAAAAATACTGGAGTGGGTTGCCATGCCCTCCTCCAGGAGATCTTCCTGACCCAGGGATCAAATCTGCCTCTCCTGCATCACCTGCATTGGCAGGCAGATTCTCTACTACTGAGCCACCAAGGAAACCCACATAAAGAGTACTGCAATCCAATTAAGGAGCATTTTTTTTTTTTTTGCATAATTTAAATTACACTCTTTCCTGAAGATACAGTATTTCACTCTGAATTCAGAAACTGCATGCCCAACACATTTGCAAATCATCCCTCCAGTAAGCTCTTCCATTTTCATTTTTCCTCTCACTGACTTTAATATGAGAGGGTGACATTTTTCTGGCTTTGCTTTAGCTCTTACATGATCTAACATGGCTCTATGTAACTGTGTTTTAGGTGGAGCATCAATAAATAACAAGTGTTTAATTTCCCACCACACCATTAGATTACTTAACAGAGACTGTCCAAACTCCAACTAGACTTAAAATATTTTTTAGACACTTTTGAAGTTACATGTGGCCATATAACTTCCTCTGGTGATGAAATGGGGGCAGAAATGTTGCAAGTCATCCTTCCCCCATCATTTAGCAAAATGTTGATGCCCAGAGAGACTTTAGCTGCTTCACATTGAAACAGGCAAAGCACCATAGACTTGGGACAGGGAGGACAGTGTGGAGCAGAATCCTTCCCCTTCCAAAGACCAGTCTCAACATGAACAAGAAACAAACTACTCATGAAATCTATGGGATCTGAGGGTTTGTCTTTTATAGCCTTTAGCATCATTAAACCATAGAGAAATTCTTATTAGCATGAGGGGCATAGGTGAGAGGTTGGGCATCTAAATATTTGTTAAAGCAGTGGTCTATGATAAGTTGTAAAGTAGTCTTCCAGCTCTAGTGGAGGAAGTTGGATAATAAAAAGCTAAAAATATGTTGATCATTTATGGCCATGTGAGCCTGTTACTAAAAGAAAAACAAACTTGGGCAAGAAGTGGCTCTTTAGCCCGCAGGACATAAAGAGGAATAAAAGTGAAAGTCACTCAGTCATGTCCGACTCTTTGCCACGCCATGGACTGTAGTCCATGGAATTCACCAGGCCAGAATACTGAAGTGGATAACCTTTCCCTTCTCCAGGGGATCTTCCCAACCCAGGGATCTAACCCAGGTCTCCCACATTGCAGGTGGATTCTTTACCAGCTGAGCCACAAGGGAAGCCCATAAAGAGGAATAGAATACCATCTGATGGGGTTTCAAAGTGTTGGAAAACTAGATGTTTCAAGACCCAAGCAGTGGGAACTTCTCATGCTACAAAGATATAGTAAAACTAAGTCTTGCTTAAAAACAAACAAAATAAGGAAAACCTAAGAGTTTGGCCTTTTCCCCAAATTTGATGTCCTATGGATTGCTACCATTAAGTTGAGAGAGCTGTGAGGCCAGGAAAGAAAGAAATTTTCATTTGATTGATGAACATCTTTTCTTGTGCTTGATGACTATTGGTATATCTTTTTTTGGTGAGGTATCTCTTTAATCTCTTGCTAATTTCTTATTAATAATCAGGATGTTTTGTTTTTCAGTTGCAAATGGTTTTTTTGTAAATCTGACGTTCATTGTCTTTGGTAGGCCCATTTCCTTCTTCCCAACCTGTGGCCTTTCTTTTCTTTCTCTTTATTTTTAATAGTATTTTTTGAAGCAGCAATATTTTTAATTTTGATAAATTCAAATTTATCTCTCTTTTTTAAAAAATGATCTTGCTCCTGCTGCCTTGTTTGCTTCCGGGTCACTCAGTTGTGTGAGTGTGTGTATGTGTTTTGGAGGGGGGTGTTGTTTGCTTTTTAAGTTTTATAGTTACAGATTTTACACTTAGGTTTAGAATTTATTTTGAGTTAAATTTTTTGTATGGAAATAAGATAAAAGTAGATTTTTTTTCATACACATATCCAGTTGATTCAGCACCATTTGTTAAGAAATTGTTTTCCCTATTGAACATATTTTGCATTTTTGCCTAAAGAGAAATGATTATATATGCATAGGTGGAATCTAGGCTGCTGCATTGATTTAGATGTCTCTCCTTTCCCTCAGACCACATTGTCTTGATTACTGTAGCTTTACTGTAATTACTGAAACCAAGTGCTGTCACTCTTCTAACTTTCTTCTTTTTATTTTTACTTTTCTGTAGGAGATCTACAGTGAATGACTCTGCATTTTGGGAAGAGTCACAACGTCTAGGCAGGGCTGACATTCCTGGGAGGAGCTAAGAGAATTCACACCAGTCATAGTTTGTAGCGGGTTTCTGATCGCCCATCTGTGAGCTACACTGAGCACATGATTAGCATCGCCTGTGGGGGAACTGACTTGGGAAGGGGAGTAGTAAACTGTAGCCCTGACGCTCAGTTCATGACAACTTCTCAAGAATCTCATCAATAGTCTACACGGCACGGTTTCACAAAAGTAAACAGGTTAAGGCAAGCAGACAACCCTAAATACATTTTCTGGCTGTATTTATGTGGCACTCTCTGGCTACAATGGGCAGTGGTGAAGAGGTTCTTGTTCAGGACAATATGGTCACAAGACTCCAACCGCCCAAGGAGACGCAGGGGAGCTGCCTGATAAAATTTAATTGGTACCGCATTAAATCTCTAGATCATTTAGGTAGAACTGACATCTTAACAATATTGAGTCTTTTCACTTCATAAACATGGTAAATCTTTCCACTTATTTATTTATTTTGTTGTTTAGTTGCTAAGTTGTGTCCGACTGTTTTGTGACCCCATGGACTAGCCCACCAGGCTCTTCTGTCCATGAGATTTCTCAGGCAAGAATACCGGAGTGGGTTGCCATTTCCTTCTCAGAGGAGCTTCCCAACCCAGGGATAGAACCCACGTCTCCTGCACTGGCAGCACCCCAACAAAGATGGGACCACCAGAATCTCAGATCCTATTGGGTACCCCATCAAGGGAAATACCTGACCAACTGAGATCCTGGTAGCAGGAATAAATGGTGGAGAAAGAAGCAATAATTAATAAACTCAAGTCATTTAGTTAGCTACAAAAGCAATAGCTGCTGCCTTTTATGTTGTTTCTTCATCCCCCTCCACTTTTTTAAGCTACTTTGCTTGAATAGCACTGATATGGCTAATATTTAGGTTTGGGATGAGAATATGACAAAATAGCTATCCTCCCATGGTGAAATAATAATAGATTTCTCTATTCTAAATGTCAAGATTGCAATTTTTTTTTTTTTTTTTTTTTTTTTTACCCAGACACGAATTGATTATGAGCAACAAAAAGGGCTGGAATGGATCTCTTGAGATACAACTTATATCTTACTTTTTGGTCAAGGAATCTGACTCATAAGGACTGGCTGGGTGGAGCCCTTGGGAAGCACTGGCAGAGATCCAAAGGGTGTGAGAAAAGTGAACCTAGAATAGTTTTCTTTTGGGTTTCCTCCATGCTAAGCTGCCTCAAGGTGTCTGCTTTCATCTTTAAAGAGGGCCAAGCTTCTCTTGCATGGTCTTCTGTATATAACCCTCTCAGGCTCCTAATAATTCCTTCCATCTCTTACCCCTCCCTTCAGGTCTAAAGATGGAAAGGCTCCCCACAATACCACACTAATCTTTTTGCTTTTCTGGAATATTGCTCATATGTTTATAAATGATCCCTTTATTAGACTCTCCTTCAGTCATTTACTTTTATTGGCAATCTTTTCTTACTGTGATCCACCTGATATGCAAATTAGTTTTGTGTCCTTAACCACAATTCCTACACACAGTTTAGCTCACAGACGTGTATATATGTATTTGAGAGTGTGTGTGTTTGGGTAGCCATGGGTCTGAAGTCAATATTCAGCTGCTTCATCTCCTAAAGCACAAGAAATTGAGCCCAAGAGGTGGGGGCTGGCAGGTCAGCTGGATTTTGTTAGTTTGTGCCTCTGAAGAGGGTTTTTGATGCCAAGCTTCCCTTGCAGGGAGGCCCACTGCTGCCAGTTGCCAGGAGGACTCAAAGGAATAAAGCTGAGTAGTCAAAGCCTTCCAATATCGATGGAATTCAGTGCATTGATCTGCTTTGGTCAGTCTTACTGCTGATACAAATATAATAGCTCCTATCATCTTCTTTAGAATAAAGTTAATATTGAACAAAATTTTAATCATTAAATAAGTTAATAAAATTATGCAAGTGACCAGAAAATAGCCAAAACCAAACCAATTAAAAAGCAGAAATATGACTAAGACTAATGGACAAATGCAACAAGGCCAGATTGGGAAAGCATTAGAAATTTGCTAGTGCTGATTCAAATTTCTACAACTGTAAATAAGCATATTCAAATGTAAAGAATCTGCCTGTAATGTAGGAGACCCGGGTTTGATCCCTGGGTCAGGAAGATCCCCTGGAGAAGGAAATGGCAACCCACTCCAGTATTCTTGCCTGGAGAATCCCATGAAGACAGGAGCCTGGTAGGCTACGATCCACGGGGTCGCAAAGAGGTGGACACAACTGAGCGACTTCACTAATCTGACACTAGAGTTTGTGTTCATAACCACTGCCCCCGGCTGTTTTTTTTCTCCTGAACAGGGCGATGGTTGGTGTTACTGATCTTCCAAAGTCTCTTTTAGCTTGAATTTTCTGTGCCTCTGAATCTGTTTCATTCCCTCCACAGGAGGTTGATAATTTCTCTTTAACATCAACATTAACTTCTCCCATCACCAACACACCATACGGTGCCAATGAGTGTTTTGGGCCCCTACTCTTCCCCTACCTCTGTTGAGGTCATCCTTTACATTGTGGTAATTTGCACTTGAACTAACTACTACTAGATTTCGAATCCCTTTGTTTCTCTCTTTACTTCTTCTTTCACTCTTTTGGCCATGCTGGGTCTTGGTTGTTGCACACAGGCTTTCTCTAGTTGTGGTAATCAGGGGCTACTCTCTAGTTGTGGTGTGCAGGCTTCTCACTGAGGTGGCGTCTCTTGTTGTGGAGCATGGGCCCTAGGGTGCTGGCTTCAGTAGGTGCAGCTCGTGGTTTCTAGAGCACAGGCTTAGGAGGGTTTCACACAGGCTTAGTGGTCCTACTGCATGTGGAATCTTCTCAGACCAGGAATCAAACCTGTCCTCTTGGATTGGCAGGCAGATTCTTAACCACTGTGCTACTAGGGGTACCCTAAATTGCAAATTTCTGGGGTCATGAGCTGTTTATCTTCTTCGAAACTCACTGTGGAAATGTCCTTAGGCACTTAACCTCAACTCTTCCTAAAAACCTTACCATTCTCAGAGCTAGAGCTGACATGATACCAAATTTCCACTGTAACTTAAAGGTCTACTCATTCCATGATGACACAGATGCCTGTGATACTTAGTCAGTGTCCAGATGTAGTCATTTTGGAATATCCAAATTTTTCCTGTTTACTTGATCTCTTCCTTTTCTAATGTCTTTCCACCTGTTCCATTCTTCCCTTATTTCCTCCTCCAAATCTTTCTACTGCAACCTGTAAGACTCTCCACTCAGCTAAGCAAATGCTCCTGCCTTCTCAGTCTCAGTGGAGCAACTGATTTTTTGAGATGGTCATCTTTGACCCAAAACTATTCATACATTGTAGAGAGCAATAGCATAATTTCTGGAGAGGTGAAACTAGCATGACTGACCATAAGATTCAACTGTGGCGGGTCATTTTACAATGAATGCAAATGCTCTTTAGGGATGAGACTAAAAATAACTAGCTCATTGATTAAAATAACTCAAATACATCTCTTTCTTTATTAGGATCAGTCTTTACACAAGAGCCCCAGCTGAAACAGTGCTTTGGAAAACTTGATGCTTCCTGGAAAATACAAATGAACATATCCTCAGTCTGATCATACTTGAGATAAAGGAAGCATATTTAAATGTGAACAGATGGCTCTGTTAACAAAATATTCATGAACAAAGGCTATCAAAGATTTTAGAATGATTAGTTTACATTTTTCAAGTTTCTTTAGATGTGTGGCCAATGCTAGGTTACTGTAACTCTGGCAGAAAAATAAGTGCAGCATGTGCCGTAACATTCAAAATTTTGTTCAAAATAAAAGTTCAAAAAATGATGGTTTCTTGCTGAAGCCTTTCTATTTTGGAACCCGCACTGATGGCTGTTAAGAAAAATTCTTCAGGTTCCATCAAGAACTATAAGGTTTTAATTAACAGTCTTCACCTATTTTTGTCTTAGCTCAGGCGAAGTGTGAATTCCTTGAGAAGTAATTTAACTTCATTTCGTTAAAACAGTGTTGTTATCTTGAACTTTAACTCTTTTGCTAGACTCTTTTCCAAAGCATAGTCCAAATTTGTGAAAGATTGTATTTATTAATATATTGATCTAGTACACTAATGGCCATATCTTTGGTAGCACCTATTATGATTAGGAATGATTCTAGAATCTAAGAACACAGGATTGGATAATCCAGGATGTAGAGGTCATGTTGGAAGAGACCTAGCCACACTTATAACTGCAGAGAGCAATGCACGGTGAATGCACAGTATCAAGGGATGAAGAAAATGGATCAATATATCACAGTGATTACTTTAGGCAGAGGCAGGGGAGACTAGAGAAAGTTACACATAAAACTGAATTGTTTTAGGTAAGTTTTCAAGGATAACTCAGAGCTCTCCAGTTAGATAAAGGGGCTAAGAACGTTTCAGATGGAGGGAAACCGTGCATCCTACGAAAGCAGAGGGTTCTTTGGAATCAAACTTCTTGATTCACTCAACTGGCTCTCCCCAGTTTGGAACTAGGTATTCTGATAAGATAAAATACTTGGCCCTCGCATTCCAGTTCTGCAAGATCAAGATGGAAACAACTCTAGGGAGTAGGAAAGCAAATAAATGTTTGCTTGTTGCACGTCATCTATTGAATAGAAAAATCAGTTGAGATTGGGTGCTCCTTCTACCCAGGGCTGCATTATGACTTCTGTTGGTCCTAAGCACTTGCCTCTGTGGATTCCTTCTTCCATTAAAAAAGTACTAAGAATAATATTTTGCAACAGTACTGGTAAAACGATCCAGATGTTAATATTACACATTAAAACATCTTTTTTCTAAAAGTTCATTTTTATCTTCTGATTTTAGAGCAAATTGAAACATTTTCTTGGGACCCTAAGCACTGTGTCTAGTGATAAATCCCCTCAAGCATCCTCTCCCATACTCCATTTTGCATTTCATTGCCAAAAATACTTCTAAAATGTTCCCTTTCATTGGATGACAGAGAACCTTTCAATGTTGCAATCCCAGAACCTCTGCCCTGGACTCAAGGCTTCACTGAGCCTTCTTTTGCGTGACAATTCAACCTGACTTCTAAATGTCCCTCTTCATCAGACCACACTCTCGTTAGTCCGACACTGAACTGAAGTAATCTCCAGAGGTGTTTGGGTTTTTTTTTTTATTTTGTTTTTGTTTTGTTTTAAATTCTGGCTCCAAAACCAATCATATTGTAATCTCTGGGTGTGGGACCCAGAAAACCATAATTCATAATGCTTCTCAGTGATTCCAGTTTGCATACAGGTTTGTGAACAGAATATGATCATCATTGTCCTATAATATGCTCTATACATGTATGTATGTATCATATTGCTTTGTCATAGCTTGTTTACACAGAAGTCTCTTTAGATGGAAAACTCCAAGCATGATTTCTCAATCATTTTAATTTGACCCACCAGCTAGTTCAATGACTAGCATCCAGTAGACACTCAATAAAGGTTTTTATGGAATGAGTAAATGGGTGAATGAATTGGCACATGCTCTTAAACTGTTACTTTCTCTCTTCCATTATTCTTCTTCATTGTCTTACTACAACTGTTCTCAACCCTACCTGCACATTAAAATCACCTGAGAGCTTTGTCAAACTATCCTGGGCCCCACCCCAGGCCAATTAACTCAGGATTTCTGAAGGTGGGGCACAGGGAGTTTTTTCAAAATCCTTAGGCAATTCGAATGCACAGCCAGGGTTGAGAATCACTGACTAAGATTTACTCACTCTTTAGGACCCTCTTTAAAATCTAACTTTTTCAGGAAACTTTATCTGATACTCTGTCACGTGTATTTTTCAATCTCTTAAATTCTGGTTTTTAACAGAAAAATACATTTCCATCTTCATTATTCTCTTGATGCATTCATATTGACATTTTCATTTTGAAGCTAGCATTTGAGGGCATCTTCTCTTGCTTTGTGGGCTTCCCTTGTGGCTCAGCTGGTAAAGAATCTGCCTGCAATGCGGGAAACCTGGGCTTGATCCCTGGGTTGGAAAGATCCCCTGGAGAAGGGAAAGGCTACCCACTCCAGTATTCTGGCCTGGAGAATTCCATGGGCTGTACAGTCCAGGGGGTCGCAAAGAGTCAGACACGACCGAGTGACTTTCACTTTCACTTCACTCACGCTTCGTATAGCGTTGCTTTCCTGGGAGATATAAGAAAGGTGCTAAACCTGAATTTGAATACTTGGTGACAAAAGGCAGGTATACGGGGATTTTATGTGGGAATATCATGTTTCGTAAGCCAAGCCTGCCACATACTACTCAGTAGATCTTAGGCGATCAATAAATTGCTTGATATTTTCATTGTGTTGTACTTACCAATTAATTTTCACAACTTGTCCCTAGTTTATAAACAGTTTTGATTTAAACTATAACTTTAGTGCACAGCTCCTTGAAAGGCATTCATTCAAGTTATCAAACAAGGATCAATAGATTGATTTCAGTTTATGAAGGAGCAAGGCGAAGAGATTCAAAATTCAAAATTCAAGTTACATTGCTATTTCTAACTCTTACATGGTATTTCTAACTCTTAACTCATATTTTCCCAGGGGAAGTAGAGGTGGTGTAAGAATTTGGGAGGTACCTTCTAGCACTCACCTTGGGCATGTGAACACCTGATTATGTTCGTGACCAAATCAGAGAATACCATAACGCTTATTAAAAATGCTGATTTTTTTATTAGTCAGCATTACTCTGTGACTGAGTGGTATGAATTTGGTAACTTAGCAGTTAATGGATATACATCTATTAATGGCTGTGAACCGTTTCAGTGCAGGATTTTATATAGATATTTCAGCTCTATATGTTGTAGGACTCTCCTGTTTTGAAATTTCTTTTGTCTATTTTTAAATTTAGAAATAAACATATAACAAATATGTGGTTTCTCAACTAGCAAAAATGTACGTGCCTCATCTGTATTGGAGAGGCAAAAAGCAGATAAAATTAATATGGGGATTTGGTCCGTCTGTGATGAACGAACAGTATCTGACTCTCGAGGGAAAAAAGTCACATTTAGAAATGCATAATGCAGATGCAAACTCTGAGTTAATTTCTGCATTCAAAAACTTTACTTACCTGAAACTCTTGTTAAATAAAGTCACTAAAAATGGTGACTTTCATAAACTACAGTATCTGAAAGTTCTCACCAAAACCAAAGAAATTTTGTCTTTTCAAGACAAATTCAGTGAGACATTTCTTTTTACAGTAAAGATACCTGTTTTCCATTAATAAATGTTGTTCTTCAAGTTAGTTTAATCGTGATAAGCACAAATTCTTGGAAGGGGTTGATGAACATCTGCTTGGAAAAAATTCTGCTAAGTACCAAATATTTGTAAAACACTCAAACCCACACAGACAAACACAGACATGCACAAACACATCCAAAAGAGACATTTTGGTTTATGTTCTGAGATCCAAATGAAGAAGTGAATATGTAATAAAAATTCCAGTTTGGCACTAATTATACAGAAGTGTTTGAATGGAAGTACTAATTTAAATACCTTGTTAATATTTAGAATCCTGTGTCTTTGCAAACCCACAGTTTTTAAATAGCAGAGCAATTGAATACCAAATATTGAAAATATAGAGATTTCTACTGAGTCATTTGTTTTGGGTTTCTTGAAAGAAATTAACATGGATGGTTTTATTCATAATTAATACAATTCAACAATCTTTCTTTTTGGTATTGTACTCATATGGGTTAGGTGGCAATAATCAAAAAGAAGATGAAAAGCCAATTTCTTCATCCTTCTGTATCTATCAGGTAATAAGGAAGAAGACCCAACTTGTGCTTTACATTTTTAAAGGCATTTTAATAAACATTGTTTATTTGTATTTTCCCCCATTTATTAGAGGTAAGTAAATGAGATTCAGGAAGCTTCAATGACTTTCCCAAATTTTCACGATCTTCAAACTCAATGGCAATTGTTTATATTTATAATTACACAACAGCTTTGTAACAGATAAGGCACCATATTTTAATTTCTCTGTTATAAGAAACACAATATGGTCTGCCTTCAGGTCAAAGCCTGGTCACTTTATTATATAGTCAATACCTCTCACTTTCTTTCTGAAATACCTTGCAGTAAGAAAAGCCTTTCACCAAGATGTCAAACATTCCTGAAATGTTTAGAAGATACTGGCTGCCTTTAGCTCTCTCATGAACTAGCAGTTGCTATAGTCACTCCTGAATTAAAGTCTGGGTAACTCCAGCTGAGAGCAAAGCCCATTCATGCTTACTGCAATGGGTCCCTTCAGCTTCAAGAGTTAGCATGAAGTTGGCAGTATTTCTACACAAAGCAGTTTTTAATAAGTGTTGGTTCCTAATATCATAGTGATTGTAAATGCTAATAAACTTCCTACAAGAGAAGTAGAAGTGGAAAATTTTATTTGTTAAACATTTTATCACTGTACTTGGTTAGCATGGACAATTACCCCAATTCCTCGAGGCGCATATTCCCTGAGTGTTTAGTAGTTAATGAATACAGATAGTAGCAAACGAGCAATTTTCAAAACCATAAATAACTGTTACTCTGAAAGCTCCTTCTAATGGAAAAAATTTAAATAAAAAATAACATGGCAAAAATATTACTTATTAACTTAAGGTCAAAACTGAAGTTTTAAATCTTTCTAGCTTGTACCATCCCAGGACACTATAAAGCTCTTCAATTAATTTACAGATGGAGCTTTATAAATGCAGCTTTTATATGGTTCTTTTCCACATACAATATTTATTCCTTATATAATTTCCTAAAAAATAGACTATAGTAAAATGTCCATCAATAGGATGGTGTTCATTGATAATCAACAAATTCTGTCTGGATTGATATTTCTATAATAATTTTTTATTATTTATTATTTATTTATTATTTTTCTGAATTAAAAATATTCCAGGACTTCCCTAGTGGTTCATTGGCTAAGACTCCATGCTTCCAACATAGGGGGCTCAGATTCAATCCCTGATCAGGGAATTCTATCCTACATGCCACAACTAAAGATCCTGCATGCCATAACTAAGGACCCACGTGCCATAAGGAAGATAGAAGATCCCAGGTGCTGCAACTAACACTTGATTCAGTCAATTGATTAGTTAATTAATTTAAAAATCAACATTAAAAAATATTCCTTTAAGAATACAAGTTCATAGGGAATTCCCTAGTGGTCCAGTGGTTAGGATTCTGTGCTTTGACTACCTGGACCCAGGTTTGAACCCTGTCAGGGAACCCATGCAAGCAGTGTGGTACAAAAGATAGTGTCTGTGAATTTCTTCCACTCTAAAGTTACTTCTCCCCATTCCCATATTCTATTCTTCGGAAGTCAGTCTCTAAGTGCAGCTCACACTCAAGGAGAAAGGTAGGGGTGGGTGGATTCAGCACTTTTTTGAAAAACTTATCCAGATATATTTTCTAATTTTTCTGTAGCAAGCACAGGCAATAGAAACTGTTACTAATCTTTGTCTCTAATTAAGAAGTTTGAATTCTCTTCCTCTATTCTGATAAAACATTTATTTGCTACCTGATTTTGAAGAGAGATGGATTGATTCAAAAAGAGGTAAACACGGAAGGAAGGGAGAAAGCAAAGAGACAGAGGGAAAGAAAATTGAAATATTGGCCTAATTTACAGCTATGCCATGCACACCTCAGTATCCTGAAGATGCTTTTATTAGGGAGTGTGTTTCAAATGGAATTGGAGATGCGTTTGGGAAAGAAGATAGGGAAAAGTAAAAAAAATTCTTCAGATTACTACATAACTGCAAAATCTTATTGCTGTCTAGAATTGTTTCAGAAGCCAATAGCATTTTGAAAGAAACAATGATGTATGCAGCATTTTATTTTATGTAACATTTGAGTATACATTCTTATCCTTATTCATTCAACTCATATTTACTGAACATTCAATGTATGTTAAGCATTCTTCTGGGCACAGAGCATAAACAAGGAGTCACATCTTTATAAAAGGTTGTCGCTTTCAGGAAGCAACAATGCTCGGGAAAAAGAAAAATAGGAAGACCACAGAGAGCGACAGTAAACAAGCAAGCAAATAAATGAGCTACTGTGATGGAGACAAGTCTGAAAAAGAACTCCAGAGATGATAAGGCGGAAATGGTGCAGGGAGAGGCTACTTTATGTTGAGCGATTTAGATTCTGATAAGATCACAGCCTGTATCGTTTGTGCTGGTGTTTTGGTTTTCAGATGTCAGTCTTTTCTACTTCACTATGCTGTGGCACAAGTTCTAGAAAAGAGGGGAGAGAAGTAGGAAAAAGCAATGCAAGCAGGATGGATCTGAAAACGACTTCTGTTACAAGGTTGTTCAAATGAAATGATCAGATTATGTTCTCAAACCAGGACACCACTACCTGGATATTTAAAGAAGTCTACATAACCATATAAAGGTAAAAGGATTTTTAACACTAGTACCAATGCATCCAAATGATTATTTTCTGGTACTTTGATCCCCTCAGCATATAAAACATTTACTGAAATTATGCTGTACTACTCAAAATTCCCAAAGAGGACAGAAAAATGTGAACAAGCGTTGGATAAATCAATTCAGAGCTCAGTGCTATAACCACCAAATTTACTTCTTTGAAGGGACTGATAGGCATTCAGATGAATGATTTCTGATAATCTGATATTTAAAAATGAGTCATCTTACTTTGTAGTCACTCTTCATATTCTTCTATAACCACTGCTAGGAAATTTGGGGTAATTCCCTGGCTGCCCAGTGGTTAGGATTTGATGTTTTCACTGCTGAGACCAGTATTCAATCCCTGGTCAGGGAACTAAGATCCTGAGGCAAGAAAAAATTGGAGACCTTTGCTTTTATATTTTATTTGTGTCATACTAAATGGTTTTGTTCAATCTAGAAAGAGTTCTTATGGCTTTAATTTATATATATAAATTTGTTTTATATAGATACAAATTTTTATATATATTAAATTTGCCATTTCTACTCCAAGGAGAATTATATAGGTTAAGTCTTGTCAAATACATAGGACATATATATAGATAGATATATAATCTGAGAGATATTGGCGTAATTACACAAAGGTCTGTTTTTGCCTATAGAAATAAATTTAACTTAACCCATTTTCCATAAATCCTATAAACAAGACATGTAGGGTTAGAATCATTTTCATTATTACTATATACCACTTATTCTCTTAAAATTGAAGTGACCCACTATAATGACCATTTAATCTTGTAATTATGAATCTTATTACTTTGTAATTGGGTTTCCCAAGTGGTGCAGCAGTAAAGAATCTACCTGCTAATGCAGGAGACACAAGAGATGTGGATTTGATCCCTGGGTCAGGAAGACTGCCTGGATTAGGAAGGAAATGGCAACATGCCCCAGTATTCTTGCCTAGAAAATTCCATGGACAGAGGAGCCTGGTGGGCTGCAGTCAGTGGGGTCACAGAGTCGGACACAACTGAGTAACTAAGTGCACATGTGCATGTGCGTGCGTGCACACACACACACACACACACACACACACTATGTTATTGTTAATTTAATTAATGTTACTGTAGTCCTACAGCTTATTTTTAGAAATATTACCACCCTAAAAGGAAATATGAGAAAAAATTGTACACATTTCTAAAAAGGGTAAGGAAACCGATTCATACTTCCTGACTCCAAAAACCAAAAAAACATTTGGTTTCAGTGAAGCCTTGGCCAACTTTTCAGTTAGTAGATGTGTAGAATTGAACTGTACACATCTCATTGCCTTAGTTAACTTCTTCATGAAAACTATAGGAGAATTACAAGCTATCCATTGATAACGTATTGTTGAAGTGGGCATGGCTGACTTATGACAGCTACTCACTAATTTGCTTAGCTGGCTTTGGGCTGTTCTTCTGCCTTCAGGTAACCGACACACCTAAATATTCTACTAGAAGCTCATTTTGTATTGTCCTAACAAGCCTCTCTGAATCGGAAGTAAACTACATGAGGATCTTTGTCATCCGGGGAATGTGTCACTCATGCTTGCTATATCTGGCTACTCCCTATTACATCCTCCCTTTTTTCTTTTCCCCTCACCTGGCCTTCTGGCAATTCAATTAAATTTCACTGGGCAGGGCTTCCCTGGTGGTCCGGGATTCCCAGGTGGTACAGTGGTAAAGAATACATCTGCCAATGCAGGAGACATCGGTTCAATCACCAGGCCGGGAAGATTCCACGTGCCACAGGGCAGCTAAGCCCGCGCTCCAACTACTGAAGCAGGAGTACCCTAGAGCCCTGCTCCCCAATAAGAGAAGCCACCAAAATGAGCAGCCCAAGTACTGCAACCAACTGTAGCCCCCACTTGTCCCAACTAGAGGAAGCACACACAGCAACGAAGTCCCAGTGCAGCCAAAAATAAGTAAATAAGCATTTTTTTTTACTTTCATTTGGCAAGTGTTGTCCCTACTCCTTGCCAGTTATTGTGCAAGGCACAGCAGTGATCACAAGTTTTTGCCTTTGGGGCACACGTGGTTTAGAGACAAAGATCAATAAATAAAAGAGCAACTTCAAAACTTTAAGTGTAAAATTATAGGTGTGATATAGCATACATTAGGGTTCCTTAATCCAGTTTTGCAGGGTCATGGAAGACTTCCCCAGGTAAAGTCTAAACTGAAACCTGAAAGTAAGTAGAATTTAGTCAGGATTGCTATTGTCCTGAAGCTCCGATACTTTGCTGAAGCTGAAACTCCAATCCTTTGGCCACCTGATGCAAAGAACTGACTCATTGGAAAAGACCCTGATGCTGGGAAAGGTTGAAGGTGGGAGGAGAAGGGGACGGCAGAGGATGAGATGGTTGGATGGCATCACCGACTCAATAGACATGAGTTTGAGCAAGCTCCAAGAGTTGGTGATGGACAGGGAAGTCTGGCGTGCTGCAGTCCACGGGGTCACAAAGAGTCGGACACAACTGAGAGACTGAACTGACTGCCATTGTCCTCCATGGTGCTAAACCTGAAGGTAACTAGTTTTCATTCTTAATCTTACTTGGCCTATCAGTAACCTTGCTTCCCTATCTTTGTAAAGCTTTCTTCACTTCACTTTTACATCCTGTTCTCCTGGCTTTCCTGCTATCTTATCTTACTGAGTCATCTTTGTTCCTTAGAAGCTCTGAGGAACATTGGTGCTCCAAGGCTCAGTCCTCAGACTTTTCTCTCTTCACTAAATTTCTTGATTATATATCCAGTTTCATCTGAATCCAGACTTGTACCTCAAACAGTATATTTAAATGCTACACGAAGACTCTTGAGAGTCCCTTGGACAGTGGAGATGAATTTGAGCAAACTCTGGGAGATAGTGGAGGAACTGGGGAGCCTGGCGTGCTGCAGTCCTTGGGGTAGCAAAGAGTCAGGCAGGACTTAGCAACTAAACAACAACAGGACATCCTGAACTTACCATATTAAAAACAGACATCTCACTAGCACTCCCCAAATCTGTTCTTTATGTAATCTTCCCCTGTGTCACTTAATGGTAACACTACACTTGTGTGTGTGTGTGTGTGTGTGCGCTACCCCATTGACTGTAGCCTGGCAGGCTCCTCTATCTATGGAATTTTCCAGGCAAGAATACTGGAGTGGGTTGTCATTTCCTTCTCCAGGGGATCTTTCTGATCCAGGGGTCAAAAGTTAAGTAACTTAAGTAACCTGGGACCATAACCTTGATGCAATCTTTAATCCCTTTCTCTTTCAACCTCACTTAAATCTGTTAACAAATCAAATGGATTCTTCCTTAAACATACATCCACAATGGAGTCATTTATTACCAACATCATTGCAGCAATCCTAGGCAAAGCTACCTTCATTGCTCATCTGCATTATTTTAATAACTTCTTAATTTGCCTGCTTTTGTCCTGGGCCCCCTTCAGCCTATTATTTTAAAAGAAAGCAGATCACATTTTATGCCTTCATTTAAGACCTGCTGCCTTTCCTGTGGTTTCCCATTTAATCAAGGGGCCTTTGCCATATGGTCCTTATCTCTTTATTTATTTCCACCTCAGCTCTCTCTTTTGCTCTCTCTCACTCTGCTCCAGCTATGGAATTTCTTGATAAGACCTAATGGTTGATTTGGATGTTGGATGGTTGAAGGAGAGAAGGAATTAAGGATAAGACTTTAATTTGTGGGTTGGGTCTCTAAGGATATAGTGTTGCATTCAGTAAGGAAGGGAAGGGACATGGATGGAAGGCTGGCTTTTGAGTTAATGGGAAGAGAGAGAATGAGCCCTTTTGGAAAATGCTGAATATTAGTTGTCCTGAGATACCTATCAATTCAGTTCAGTTCAGTTGCTTAGTAGTGTTCTACTCTTTGCAACACAATGAACTGCAGCACACCAGGCCTCCCTGTCCATCACCGACTCCCAGAGCTTACCCAAACTCATGTCCATTGAGTCAGTGATGCCATCCAACCATCTCATCCTCTGTCATCCCCTTCTCCTCCGGCCCTCAATCTTTCCCAGCATCAGGGTCTTTTCCAATGAGTCAGCTCTTCACATCAGGTGGCCAAAATATTGGAGTTTCAGCTTCAGCATCAGTTCTTCCAATGAATATTCAGGACTGATCTCCTTTAGGATGGACTGGTTGGATCTCCTTGCAGTCCAAGGGACTCTCAAGAGTCTTCTCCAACACCACAGTTCAAAAGCATCATTCTTCGGCACTCAGCTTTCTTTATAGTCCAACTCTCACATCCATACATGACTACTAGAAAAAACCATAGCTTTGACTAGACAGACTTTTGTTGGCAAAGTAATGTCACTGCTTTTTAATATGCTGCTTAGGTTGGTCATAACTTTCCTTCCAAGGAGCAAGAGTCTTTTAATTTCATGGCTGCAGTCACCACCTGCAGTGATTTTGGAGACACCTATGGATTTTGGAGATACCTATGGAGATACAATAATAATTTTACGTAAGAGTTGAGCTCAGAAGAGAGATCTGTGTCATACATTTCTATTTTGAGGTCATTACTATGTAGTAATTGGGGCCATGAAACCTGCTGAGATGACTGGGGAGCAGGCCTAGCAATGGAATGGTTATGAATCCACTATAAGCCGAGGGATAGGCAATGCTTGAGGCACTTTCAAATACAACAAAGGGGAGAAACTAAATATACAATAAAAGAAAACTAGGAGAGTGAGAGGCGTCATTTAGGATACAGAATATCCTACCAAACATAGCTTTAAAGGTAGGGATTTATTTACCAAGACAACTTATTATCTGGAAGTGGGCAGTTCAGTGGCTCATGAAGCCTCCAGAATCCATACTCACTCTGCCTACTCTCCACTCTATTGGCTTTTGTCCTCAGGTATTTTTTATTTTTCTTTAAACAAATACTCTATACTGAAACTGGAGGGAAGGAGGCAGGACACAACCTTCAAAAGAATGACATAGCCATTGGACACGACATAAACAGGTTAGGCCCAACTAGATCCAAGATGGCAGAAGATTCCACTTCTAGTAGACCTCGAGCGTCAGTATATGCTCATTGTAATGCATTAGCTAAATGACACACCCACAGGTGCCATAACTGGTCCAAGACTGACCATAAATGGTCCAAAAGTGGGTAATGGTTCAGTTCATGGAAATCTCCACCCCTTCCCCAAAACAGCTGGAATACTCCTCTCACTCACTAGCCTATGAAATTATCCACCCCTATAAAAATTGACAACCCCTCATACCCTGAGGCCTCTTGCCTTCTGAGATGGCCCACATTTCGTGGAGTGTGTTTCTCCGTGGAGTGTGTTTCTCTCTAAATAAATTCACTTCTTACCTATCACTTTGTCTCTCATTGAATTCTTTCTGTGATGAGACATCAAGAACCTGAGCTTAATTAAGTCCTGAGATCAGATGTCAGATCTCAGTTAAAAGACTGTCAAGTCCCAATCTGTTTTTAGGCTGAGTTCAGGTCCCAATCTGAGTTACACAATTTCAGTACCAGTCCCGTTGTTTCATAAAAAATAACTTACTTAAGCCTCAGTTTATTTCTCTTAGGCAGTTCCATTCCCAATTTACAGATGGGAAAAGATCAGCACAGAGAGATTAAGTATCTTACCCAGTTTATAAAATAGCATCTTGGGGAGCTGTAATTTGACTGGCAGACTCCAGAGTTCATGCTCTCAATCACTGTTACACTGCCTCTCCTTTTTACCTAAGATGGCTATCACAGCTTTAGACATCACTTCAACTCCTTCAAGGGCTGAGAGGGCTTACCAATAGCCCTCTACCAGAGTTCTTATACCTTGTGAGCTATAATTAAGTCATCTGTACTCCTCTAAATCAATCACTGGTAGTAGAAAATGGGATAACTGCTTGAATACAGTATCAGCAGATATTTGAGAAAAAGTTCAGGTCCTGTCGAAAAAGAAGAGGTAGGTGTTGAGGGGACACTATCATTATGGAAAACTAGGGAAGACTGTGCTTTAAAAAGAAGGGAATATTCAAACATGTTTGATTTTATGTTTTTGGTTGCCCTGAGTCTGCGTTGCTGTGGACTTTCTCCAGTTGCCACAGTCAGGGACAATGCTTTGTTGTGCGTGGGCTGCTCACTGTCTCATCTCTCGTTTCAGAGCACAGGCTCTAGAGCCCAGGTTTAGCTTAGTTGCTCCAAGGCACGTAGAATCTTCTGGGACCAGGGATCAAAGCTGTGTCCCCTGCATTGGCAGGCAGAGTCTTATCCACCACACCATCAGGGAAGTCCAGAATATTCAAAAATTATGTTATGATGAAATGTTATGATGAGGTTAGGTAAGGCTTTAAAAGTGTTAATTGGATTAAGTGAGAAGGACCTTTCATTGGTGATCTTTGCAAAAGAATTGGGTGTAGACCAGATTGGAGTTTATGAATGATGAGACTATAAAGAAGATAAAACTATTCTTTGAAGTGGAGCCTAAAAGGGAAAGGGGCAGTAGATATTTTGGCTAAGAAGTTCAGAGGAATTTTTTTATTTTGATGAGGTGAGAAATTGACTTGAGTATACCTAAAAGGTGATAGGAAGGAACAGAGAAGGAAGCAGGAGAAATGAGCTTCTTGCAAAGGAGACTGGGATCTAAAGTATAGGTGGCAGAAGTTAAATGTCAAGTAGTTACTCTGCCATTGACATGAAGGAAAAAAGGAATAAATATGTAGGCTTAAGAAAATTTGTAGGGACCACCACTCCCTGGTGGTCCAGTGGCTAAGACTGAGCTCCTAATGCAGGGGCCCAGGCTCAATCCTGAGTCAGGGAACTAGATTTCACATGCCACAACTAAAGGTCCCAAATGCTGCAATGAAGATCGAAGATCCTTAAACTAAGATCCAGCTCAGCCAAATGAATAAATACTTTTTTAAAAACAAAGAAAATTTGTAAATATAACATTAGGACTTTGGAGTGGCTCCTATTTAATGACTATGCTTGCATCCAAGTGGTAGTTTTTAAGGTTGCAGGAGTTTTCCTAGACTTAGTGCAGAAGTAAGTAAATAAATACTGTGGAAGCCTATTAAGACTGCTCATGGAAAACACCCACAGGCAAATTCCATGGCAGGCCAGTATTTAGAACTCTGTTCCTGGAGGGTCCAGGTTGCATCTCTAATCAAGGAACTAAGAGCTGGAAAGCCACTCAGCCAGAAAACAAAACAAAACAAAAAAATGCCCACAGCACTGATAAAAGACTGATTCCAGTAGAATGTAACATCTCAGATTTCACTTGCCTTATCAAAGATAAGTCTTTCAATTCAATTCAATTCAGTCACTCAGTTGTGTCAGACTCTTTCAACCCCATGAATCACAGCATGCCAGGCCTCCCTGTCCATCACCAACTCCCGGAGTTTACTCAAACTCATGCCCATTGAGTCGGTGATGCCATCCAACCATCTCATCTTCCGTCGTCCCCTTCTCCTCCTGCCCCCAGTCCCTCCCAGCATCAGGGTCTTCTCCAATGAGTCAACTCTTTGCATGAGGTGACCAAAGTATTGGAGTTTCAGCTTCAGCATCAGTCCGTCCAGTGAACACCCAGGACTGATCTCCTTTAGGATGAACTGGTTGGATCTCCTTGCAGTCCAAGGGACTCTCAAGAGTCTTCTCCAACACCACAGTTCAAAAACATCAATTTTTCAGTGCTCAGCTTTCTTCACAGTCCAACTCTCACATCCATACATGACCACTGGAAAAACCGTAGCCTTGACTAGATGGACCTTTGTTGGCAAAGTAATGTCTCTGCTTTTTAATATGCTTTCTAGGTTGGTCATAAACTTTCCTTCCAAGGAGTAAGCGTCTTTTAATTTCATGGCTGCAGTCACCATCCGTAGTGATTTTGGAGCCCCCAAAAATAAAGTCTGACACTGTTTCCACTGTTTCCCCATCTATTTCCCATGAGAGATAAGTCTTTAGACATGTTCATTTAGAACTTAATATTAAAGATAAGTGCTTTGTCATTTTCAGTTTTTTGTATTGTGTTGTGTGTTCCTGATTAGATTTTAATCCCCTCAAATGCAGTATTTCTTTTTTTCAGTTCCTAATACTAGACTATGTAACTAGTGAATGGCCAATAAGGATCACTGATGAGTGATGGTAATAATGATGGTTTTAGAGTAAAAATATGGCAAATTTTATAACCCTTCTTTATAATGCAGGAACGAATGCATTATTCATATATGTGCATTTATTCATATATATATAGTACATATATACATATATATATGTGTGTGTATGTGTGTATATATATATATATAGGCCTTACTGCATAGCTTGTGAGATCTTAGTTCCCTGACCAGGGATCGAACCCGTGCCCTCTGCAGTGGAAGTGCCAAGTCCTAACCATGGGACTGACAGGGAATATCCTGACCTTCATATTTTTTAACAACCCTTCTGGATTTCCCTGGTGGCTTAGCTGGTAAAGCATCAGCCTGAAATGCGGGAGACCTGGGTTCGATCCCTGAGTTGGGAAGATCCCCTGGAGAAGGGAATGGCTACCCACTCCAGTATCCTGGCCTGGAGAATTCCATGGACTGTATGGTCCAAGGGGTCGGAAAGAGTCGGACACTCACTGAGTGACTTTTACTTTCACGGGATTGCCCACATAAAGGGTTAGTATTTTACAAATCAATTTTACATGTGCAGTAAATAACTGCCTGCTGGCCAGTAGCCGTAACTCCTGTGACTGAATGAGATTTGCATTCTAGATAAAATCGTGCAGTGTCAGAACTGGAAAAGGTATTCCAAAAGTGATAGGTCACCTGGGTGCAGCACATCTCTGAATCACTTAAGGATGCCCATCTGAATCATCAATGACCAAAAGTCAAATTATGACCAAAGATAAACAAAAATCTTTAAACAAGTCGGGTAAGTGGGAGTGAAGGATGGATGAAACACACAAGTAAAATTCCTCCCTGTGTAAAACTAATACTTCATTAAATGTCATTGGGCAGTTCACTGATGTCAGCCCTTTCGTTTTTGAATTTAATTTTAGTCTAACAATTGGAGAAGACACTTATTGGTCTGTTCTGCTGCCAAGTATGCCACTTTCAACTCTAAAACTGTAGGAAGCACAGCATTCATTCATTCACTTATTCATTCATGTTTTGATTCAACACCAATTTGAATTGGTGTTCAAATTTGAACACCAATTTTTCATCAGGAACCAGGAATTCAGACAAATGTGGCCATAAAACTTTGTCTTCAAGCAATTCACAAGTCAGTCCAGCACCTCACAGTCTAGTTATGAATGATTTTAACTGGACAGTAGCCATTTAATTAATAATTTCTTTTTAAATGATCCATTGCTCTGAACTTGTTTAATTAGCAAAATTCTCAGAAACTTCTGTTCTTTTCATTACTGAAATGAAGATAAAAGAAGAAAAAGCGAAAGTGGAATGTGGATCTTAAAAAAGGGTGTGTTGCTCTTTCAATGTCTTTCAGTTTGCATTCCATTTCTGAAAAAGAATACACTGGGGATGATACACATGAATTATTTTAGACACAAGGCAAATCTCTTACACATAAGATGCCTAATGAACAGTTTAAATATGCAAGCAAAGAAAATATTAGATGACTGGTCTTGGCAGACCTCAAGATAAAAAGCAACTGCACATGGTCTTAACACTCTAGTCTATTAATGGAAATGTTTTCTAAAGTACGTTAAATATAAAGGAGTATTTCAATGAATTTGTTCATCTAAACAAAATACATTTAGTTTTATGTCTTATATTCTAAGTGAACTCATTAATGAGTGGTTTTTTTTTTTGTGCTTCCAAAATTCAAATAGCCATTCACATTTTCTGTGCTTACTGGTAGCCAAAGCTAATTAGCTATGCATTAACAATTAGTTAGGTGAGGTGATAATGTTCCTCCTATTCCTGTTAATTATTTACCTAAAAGTACAACTGCCTTACAACTTTTTTAGCTTATAATCCTCATTCATTTGTTTAAAAAATATTACTAAGCATAAAATATATGCAAGACAGTATGCTAACATTGGAAATAAGATATGCTTTATATTCAACAAGCTTGTATTTTAACGGAGGCCACAAGTCATGCAACCACATTGCCACAAAATCAAATAGAAAATGCTAGAAGTCATGACAGAGATTTAGTGTATGATATGAATTGAGAGGAGATGAGATCTGTACTGAAATGGAGCAAGAAAGAGAGAAGGCTTTGAAGAAGATGTCTGTGAATTTGATGTTGAATGGAGGCGGATGAAAGGATATTCCAACCTGATAAAAGAGCATGGTGGGAAAAGATGAAATGTTCCAGGATGACAAGAGCATAATATATGATAGAAGGTTTGGAAGACAGGCATGAGACAAAGAATTGATTATCTGAATACTAAGTAATAGAATTTTGAGTCTAGACAATAGAAAATAAATTACAAGGGAAGAAGAACAAAAATCCCTCGAAATTCAATCAAAGAAAACAAGTAGGGTTTAATGCCAAAAACGCTTCATTTTTCCACTTTTCAAATAGACTTTAAAGATACACAGTTTCTCTTATCACCCACTCTCCCCTTGCCTTTTTATCCTACAAAGCAGTAGACAACTACATGGTGGCCATCACTAATCACCCAAAGGATGCTGCTGAAGGTGTGGTTGGGAGGGGTTATCATAAATCTCCTTTTTCTTGCACGGAATACATTCATACTAAAATTATTCTAAATCATTGCAATAACTACATGACAGAACACATCTCTATGATTCAGTATATGAGTCACAGCAACTCATTTCATGATCAGTGTGTTTTTCATTGAAAATAATAGAAAATTTTCATCAGTTGAGGGTATTCCACAAAATGGTACATCTATACAATGGTCTATTATGTAGCCATGGAAAATAATGATTGAGAACTATACAAATTGGTTTGAGGGATTTCCTCAAGGTAAGTAGCAAATACTAATAATAACTAACTGCTGAGTGCTTAGTATACAGCAGCATTTTCTGTATATTATCTTATTTAAAATCTTTAACCAAATCCTGTTATTATCTCATTTTAAGTTTGGAATCACAGTGAGTTTAAGAAATTTGCCCAAGATCACACCCAGAGTAAATGGCAGAACTGGGATTAGAACACAGGCAGTCTGCCCTTATAGATTCAAACCTTTTAACTACTATCCACTTAATGACATTATTTGTAACTAGATCTAGATCTTCCTGATAGATTGTCCAAATTTATTTTTCATCTTATCCTCTGAGCCACCTCTTCTTGGTAGACCTAAGTGAAGCCTCAAATGCTGGAATCATTTTTCTGTGATTTCTTGTCCCAAATGTTTGCCCTACATATTTTTAATGTTTTGTTAGCTTTCTCATGCCATTTGTCATTTAAAAGTGTTTTGGCCATGATTTTTTGTTGTTCTTGATGAATGAGTTGGTTCAATTTCCTACTCCATTATTCCTAAAAGTGCAAATTCCTCCCAAAATGTTTGTTGTTCCTTTTTTATTCAGTAGACTGCCTCTGATTCCTCCAAAGTTGAAGAAAGGATGGATGTAAAGCAGAAGGAAGAGATAGGAAAAATGTTACTCAACTGACACCAATATAATCTACTATTAGTTTCTTCTGTCTGATGCCAGAGTTACAATGGTCTTTTTTCCTCTTGAGCACTCTAGTAGACTTATAATGTTGCACCTGCCTTTGATTCAGATTTCACTCTTCAGCTAATAATGCACGGCTGTTCTTCACCCAAAGAATCACTTTAGAAATATTTTTCAAATATTCCTCAAGGAGGAATTAGGGATTAATTGGTCCCTATTGCTTGAAATCTTAGTCCAAATGGAGGCATACAAGTCCCAATTTAATAATGCCTTTAAAAGGCACAAAGCAGGGCCTGGTGGTTAAGAATCTGCCTGCCAATGCAGAAGACACGTGTTTGATCCCTGAGCAAGGAAGATTTCATATGCCATGGGGCAATAAACCCATGCACCACAACTACTGAAGCCTGTACCCTTCAGCATGGAGAAGTCCATGCACCACAATTGGAGAGAAAGTCCTCGCACAGTGATGAAGAGCAGGGCAGTCCAAAATCAATTCATTTTAAAAAAGATTTTCATAGGGGCTTCCTTGGTGGTACAGTGGTTAAGAATCCATCTACCAATGCAGGGCACACAGGTTCGATCCCTGCTCTTGGAAGATCCCACATGCCTGGAGTACCAAAGACTGGGCGCTACAACTACTGAGCCAGCACTCTAGAGCCTGAGGACTACAACTACTGAGCCCTCACACCCAGAGTCCATGCTCTGCTATAGGAGAAGCCAGCAATGAGAAGCCCCTGCCCTGCAACAAAGCATAGCCCAGCTCACCACACCTAGAGAAAGCCCACGCGCAGCCACAAAGATCCAGCACAGCCAAAAAATAAAAATAAATAGATAGACCTTTAAAAAAAATTTATATATAAAAAAGGTTGTGACCCTTTAAAAAAAAAAAGGCACGAAGCATAAAGTGAAATAACATTTGTCAATTACAAAGCTACACTAATGGCTGATTGAAAATTCTTATGAAATTGACATGCATTTTTACTTTAAAATTTAGTAAGAGAATTAAGAAATAAAGAAAGAACTAAATTTTAGAAGAACTAAAATTAAGAAACAGAGTAAACTAAGAAAATGTGTGTTGTGCCGTTGATTTAGAAATAGCATATGTTTTGAAATTCCTTCAGACTTTTTCTTAAGCTGAAAGTGAATTTTTTGCCTGGAATCTAGTTTGTTGCACAACTAGTAAATTACATCAAGTAATCTTCGTCTTCCGTGTGTTCTCACAATCACAGTGCCCTCTCTAATTTTTCTCATCTTTATTCCCATGAACTCACTAGTTTGATTCCTCATGAGCACATTCTGCATGAACAGAACAACTTCTTGGTTGATTTTCCAGTTCTAGTATTATCCTCTTTCAATTGTCCATGAACTGAACACTGCTTCCAAGACTAATCGTAGAGCATACTGTTTTAATCACATCATTCTTTAATTCAAAACAAATACCAAGGCCTCCTGTTTTGTTTTTTGGAGGCATCACACAGCTTGTGGGATTTCAGTTTCCTGACCAGGGACTGAACCAGACTCTTGGCAGTGAGGACGCACAGTCCTAACCACTGGCCCACCAGGGAATTCCTAAGGCCCCCTATTATTAGTTTTCTCTTCTGGGAGAGGTAATTAAGAATAAAGCCACTAATTCTGGACTAGGCATTTGCTAAATACCTGAGAAATACATGATACAGACCAACAAAATGTATTCCACTCTGTTTATTTATTTTTGGTTGTACTGGGGCTTCGATGCTGTGGAGGGCTTTCTCTCTAGTTGCACTTCAGGGGCTTCTGATTGTGGTGGCTTCTCTTGTTGCAGAGCACACGCTCTAGGGCATGCGGGCTTCAGTAGTTGCAGCACGTGGGCTCAGCAGTTGTGGCACATGGACTTAGTTGCCCAGCAGCATGTGGAATCTTCCCAGAGGAAGGATCAAACCCATGTCCTCTGCACTGGCAGGTGGATTCTCAACCACTGGACCACCAGCGAAGTTCTCTACTGTGTTTTTAGGTCTAATCTTGGATCCAAGCCCCAGTTTCAAGCTACCCTAATGTAGTCTAGTCCCATTTAACCTAGACTATCTCACGTCTACACAGTATTTCTCTTGGCCTCTACTCTCTTCCTTCCTAGTTTTTCAAAAACAAACAAGAATCATGACTCTTTTAATAGGAACCTACTCCCTGACTGCCTGCAATTCCGTGAGAATTTCATGAGACAGAAGTGCAAAAGAAAGACTTGGACAAAAGACCCTCAACTCACTTCTCTTTCTAATTCCCTTACTACCTACCCTTCAAAACTCCAGACTTAGAGGTTCATCTTTCCCTGAGCTCTCCCTTAAGTTCAGAGCATTTAAACTACAAATTCATAACTCTCATTGTACTTAAAGCAGACCATATTAATCTCAGCATCATTTGCTTGTATATGTAATTGAATAGAAGAAATACAAGTGGAGTACAGAAGAAATTTAAAAGTCTTCCTCTAAATATCTAGGGAAAGATTTGATTGATTGTTTCATCATTCTCTCATTCATTCATTCAATAAATGCCTGGGCTGGAGCATAAATATTACCTTTCAGTTTAGCAGAATTGTCTTCCCAGTAGGTATAGAGACTAGTAGGAATAAAGGGAGCATTGGGTAAGTATCTCAAAAGGGGGGCAGGGGTACCAAAGAAAAGCATCTTCAAACAATAAAGATTAAAGTTGACTGTTTAATTCATTAATTTATTCATACAGTCAATATTTTTATTGCTTTTATTGAATGTCATTTGATATGAGGATTGAATAGTGAACAAGTTAACGCATCTGCCCACGTGAGATTAACAACCCAGCCAAGGCTGACACTCAGATGACAAGAAAGACCATGTGGAAGAACAGCAGAGTAGAAACAAGAAAGCAAAAGGAGACAGTATTTTAGAATAATGTGATATTTAGTTGAATTTTAAAGAATGAATAGATTTGGAATAGTTGGGAGTAGGGGGAAAGTTTACTGGGTAGTGTCAGGTAAACGTATCATTGAAGTATCGTAGTCCAATAAATAAACTGGAAATTTACACTGTAACTCTAGTAAGAATTTTTTAAAAAATATTTTTGGCCACATTGCATGTGGGATCCTAAGTCCCTGGCCAGGAATCTAACCCACGCCTCCTGTCTGCACAGTCTTTCTTACCCACTGGAGAGCCAGGGAAGTCCCTAGGAAGATTTTTATTACAGATTTTTTTTTTTTTAACCTCCAATAAGAGTTAGGAAAGAAAAATCTCTCAAATGCCTCTCCAGTGGCCCCAAATGATCTGAAACAAAATAGAAACTCAGAGAAGCAATTAAGAGAAGGAGTGGGATATACTAACAATAAAATTAATGATAAAATTAACAAAAATTTTTCCTATTTAAATTATGATTTGGGACATCTTTGATTATTGTGGTGGTATCTTAAAGATCTCAAAAAGAAAAATCCCAATCCAATTCAGTTAATATAATAAACAAGTTTTCTTCCACCCACACAACCTTGTAGATAAACTAATCCTTGCATTTGCAGAGATTTGAAAGGTTACAAAAACAAACAAACAAACAAACAAAAAAACCAAAAAACAAAGACCCAGAGAAGTTAAGTAAACAGTTACACAGGAGTTGGTGGCAGGGGCAAAAGAGATATGATTCAGTGATATGATCTACCATGATATTTATGATCTACCATGCCAAACTGAAAAAATCAAAATATTGCAAGAAGAAAGATTATGTAGAGCTTCATTGATATCATTTTCTTTCCACAATCACTATGTTATGCTGAGCTTTAAATTTTCCTTCATTACTTATAATGTAAGAACTACTAGAGCATGTCAGTAGTAATAAATCTTTGAGACTGTTAAAAGCACACAATTTTATTAAGTAAATAGTTTTTTAAAACGCTGTCTCTGAAGATTTGGAATTTTCCACTTTTTAAGTTCTTACCATGTTCAAAGAAGAATGGAAAAACACAAATTCATTAAAAATTCCTTCACAGAAAAGATACATTCTCACTCAAAATATATGAAGTTGGGCCTCCTTCATGTGAAGTTAATTTTTGTTCATTATAATTCAACAAAGATTTATTGAGCACTCACTGTGGGTAGAGATTGTACCGAATGCTAAGGAAAAAAATAGTAAAAACAAACATAAAATAGACCTATGTCTTGTTCTTGTGGCAAAAACAGTCTTGTGATTAATGTATCTCAGAAACAGTATGATTACAAAGCTATTTATTTCAAGTATCAGTCAGTCAGTTCAGTCGCTCAGTCGTGTCTGATTCTTTGTGACCCCATGAACCGCAGCACGCCAGGCCTCCCTGTCCATCACCAACTCCCAGAGTTCACCCAAACCCATGTCCATCGAGTTGGTGATGCCATCCAACCATCTCATCCTCTGTCGTCCCCTTCTCCTCCTGCCCCCAATCCCTCCCAGCATCAGGGTCTTTTCCAGTGTGTCAGCTCTTCATATCAGGTGGCCCAAAGTATTGGAGTTTCAGCTTCAAATCAGTCCTTCCAATGAGGACTCAGGACCGATCTCCTTTAGGATGGACTGGTTGGACCTCCTTGCAGTCCAAGGGACTCTCAAGAGTCTTCTCCAACACCACAGTTCAAAAGCATCAATTTTTCAGTGCTCAGCTTTCTTTATAGTCCAACTCTCACATCCATACATGACCACTGGAAAAAACCATAGCCTTGACTAGACAGACCTTTGTTGGCAAAATAATGTCTCTGCTTTTTAATATGCTGTCAAGGTTGGTCATAACTTTCCTTCCAAGGAGTAAGCATCTTTTAATTTCAAGTATAAGTCTATGTAAGGGATTCCTTGGTAGCTCAGATGGTAAAGAGTCTGCCTGCAATGTGGGAGATCTGGGTTCAATCCCTGGGCTGGGAAGATCCCCTGGAGAAGGAAATGGCAACCCACTTCAGTATTATTGCCTGGGAAATCCCGTGGACAGAGGAACCTGGCAGACTACAGTCCATGGAGTCACAAAGAGTCTATGTAAGTCTATGTAACCTTTCAATGTTTCAGTAGTTTCTATTGAAATTAAGGAAATAAGTTTACTAATCACTGCAGACTAAAAAAAGATGTACAACTTGAGAGTTGTGAGTTAAGTTTTATTTGGGGCAAAATGAGGACTGCAGCTCGGGAGGCAACATCTCAGCTAGCTCTGAGAGACTGCTCCAAAGTGGCAGTGGGGGAAAGTCAATATATAAGGTTTTGGTGAAGGGGGAGTTCAATACCATAAAGCACTCATTTGATAAAGCACAAATTTTACTCATCAGCCATGAGGATCTGATGTCACCATGCAGGGATTTAGTGCTTCTCTAGAGGAGATGCAAGGATTGAGATCATAAAATCTGTTCTTAAAAACACCCAACTACCTAAAGACCTGTCCCACCAGATTCCCTGGAGCACCCAGTGCCTCACTGCACCCTGAACTCCTTCAGGGGTTGCTGAAAGTCAGCTGCTGTAGCAGCTTGGGCTTCAATCTCCCTAGAGGCAGATGGCAAATGCCTTTGTTGTTGGCAATGTTCTTGGTAAGTGCCAGTTTGTAGTTGACATCACAAACAGATTTGTTCTATATCCTTGCCCTCAAGATACTGACTTTAATTTTGGACAATCTGATGGCTCTAAATAATATAGCTTTGGGTTTGTAATTTGCATATATTAGTTAACTAAAGAGCTGCATGTATTTATTGGTCATTTGTATTTCTTCTGTGAAATGTATTTGTCTCTATGTTTATTGAATTGCTGGTCTTTTTTCTTTCTTGAGCTTTAAGAACTCTATATATATTAAGGACATCAACCTTTTGTTATCATTTATATTCTTGTGTATGACACAAAAGCCTGGAAGGCTTGATATTGACTGTTGCTTAGTGAGTCCACTCTTGCCTATATGCTAGTCTAAGCTGCTCTCACCTTTGTACGTGCAAATCAGATTCATGTTCTCCCCTAAAGTTCTTGTCCTGAATTTGCCACCTGCCATTAAGGAGCATTCATCATATTCTAGAAGTCCGAGTAATATTTCAAAGTGATTATGACATTATTGAATCCACAGCACGTAGTGTCTGACACCCTGTGGTTATTCAATGCCTTAGATTAATGAATGAAAGAATGGCACCACTGTTCAGGGTCTGCCTGTTCTAACACTGGAGCTACTTTACCATTTTTTCATATAACAGACGTATGCTTAATATTCACTTATAACACGCAATTCAGAAACTAGAAAGAAATTTAAAAATGGATTCAAGGCCTTAAATAACACATTAAAAATTATTCTTAGAGTCATAAGAATAAGAGTCGGATAGAATCATATGTTTGCTTATCTCCTACTTCCTCCTGCAAAGAGTCCAAGTGGGGTTCTCAGGGGGGAAGAGAAGCTAACATAATGTGTACAATGTAAATATGAATTTAAAAAATCAGAATCCAGTAAATATGAATTAAACTAGTGTGTCAAAATCAGGAACTCAACTATGTAGGTCATAAGTTCATACACATTTGCTGCTTCAGATGTGATTTTAAAGGTACTGGCAAACAAAGACGAAAGGAATATAGCATAAATTTCAGATCTTTCAATGTAACAGTGCTTTAGACAATCTTTTCCTAGAACTGAATTTTAAATAAATTTCCCAAGTGTCATTACTGGAAGCAATAAACAGTGTCCTAGAAAATGTCCTCCACACAACCTTTCCCCAATGAAGCCGAGAGTTGTGTGGAGGACCTTCTTGCATAGGTAGCAGGTTCAAGTCAGGAGATTTGGGAGAATCTGGGAGAAGCTGATCCTCTCCGTCAACTTCTGTCCAGGGGATGGGGAGGGGTAAGAGGAATTCCAAAAAGAGGAATGGGTAGGTTCAAGTTGAAGAAGATCAAATTCCAAAACCAATTCTACAGATGGAAGATAGAGGACACACAAGCCCATGTCTGACAGTAGAAAAACAAAACAAAGCTAAGTGCAAGTGAGGACAGGATCAGTGCTGTGTGGAAATCTGAGGTCAAGGAGATGATACATGAGTTCCTGTTAACAGGTCACCAGGGCGGCAACTTTGTTGCCTCGGGGTTTCTTTTGAAGTCTCTATTTCATGCATTGGTCTACCCAGGGCTTTAGCATGATTCATCCCATTCTCCACTCTTCAGGACTAAGCTGATGAGGTCAATCAGTATTTGAGAAAAGAAGACAAATATTGTTAATGACTGACTTCCTATTATGCACCAGGCATTTTGGATACATTATGACATTTAACACTCAAGGGAGATTCCCTGGTGGTCCAAAGGTTAAGACTCTGTGCTTCCAGGCAGGGGTTGAAGGATCTGTCCCTAGTTGGGGAAATAAGATCCCCCATGTTGGGTGGCGTGGTCAAAACAAAACAAAACTACTGTCAAAACATTCCCATAAAGTATAATCTTCATTTTGCAAAAAGGCAAAGAATAATAAATTTATAGCTATTTAGTTAAGATTACTGTGAAGAATTCAAATGAACAATAAGGAAGGGATAAGTTACTTTTCTGAAGTGACCGGCTTGTGTAAAACCAAGTTTTATCATGTTGAACAAGTACAACAAGGTTGATTTTGCATCAATCCATTCTTAATGGCAATCTACCCCTGATCATGTGCTCAGGGTTTTATAACTGAACTTCTCTTTCGGACCAGAATCTGCCTTGTACTAAGAAATATTACCCCCGTACCTCCTCACCTTAAGCCTGAAGCTCTCCCTTACCTTCTGAATCACCAGGTCCCCTTCTCAGAGTGTTTTCTTTCTGAGCACTTTACTTTTGTGTTTTTTTTTTTCTGGCCACAGCATGGCTTGTGGGATCTTAGTTCTCTGCGGAAGGATTGAACCCAGGCCCCCTGCAGTGGAAGCCAGAGGTTTAACCACTAAACCGCCAGGGAATTCCCAAAGCTTTACTTCTTGCTTTTTTATTTTCTTGCACTAATGAATTGCCTGGCAACCAAGATTTTCAAGCACAGAATCCCTTAGAGTTTCTGCTCATTATTCATTCCCCATCCCTTAGGACCTGGGGTTTGAAACTGTACTGTTGTTTTTGTGAAAAGCTATGCCTGATACCCTACACTTTAGGCATCAAGTCTTGCCTTAAAATTGAAGTTTTTATTAATGTGTCTAGGAGAAACCCAGTGTCTCCCTGCTCCATAGCTAACATATGCCACAATAAAACTCACTCCAAAGTTCACACACAATGAAAAATGCTATTTTTAAAATTAGCTTTCTTACTACCATCTAAGAAATTTAAGGAAGATGAAAGTATTTTCTTAGATGCTGAAAACTCTAAGAAGTTAGATTAATGAGCATTTGATAAATATTATGCGGTAAAGCTGAAAAACTATATTATTTTATAATCTGTCGTAATTCTTTTTAATGCAAAATTAAGCCCAATTGGAAAAATATCCATACTCAGCTTAACTATTCATTATCATGATATATTCTTCAGTAATGACCTACTAAGTATTTCAGTATACACTGCGCGGGCGCAGGAGGGCCGAGAGGGGCTACTCCACGTCCAAGGTCAGGAGGGGCAGCAGTGAGAAGATATCCCTCGTCCAAGGTAAGAGAAACCCAAGTAAGACGGTAGGTGTTGCGAAGGGGCATCAGAGGGCAGACACACTGAAACCATAATCACAGAAAATTAGCCAGTCTGCTCACAGGACCACAGTTGTGTCTAACTCAATGAAACTAAGCCATGCCGTGTGGGGCCACCCAAAACGGACGGGTCATGGTGGAGAGGTCTGACAGAATGTGGTCCACTGGAGAAGGGAATGCAAACCACTTCAGTACTCTTGCCTTGAGAACCCCACAAACAGTATGAAAAGGCAAAATGATAGGATACTGAAAGAAGAACTCCCCAGGTTGGTAGGTGCCCAATATGCTACTGGAGACCAGTGGAGAAATAACTCCAGAAAGAATGAAGGGATGGAGCCAAAGCAAAAACAATACCCAGTTGTGGATGTGACTGGTGATAGAAGCAAGGTCTGATGCTGTAAAGAGCAATATTGCATAGGAACCTGGAATGTTAGGTCCATGAATCAAGGCAAATTGGAAGTGGTCAAACAGGAGATGGCAAGAGTGAACGTCGACATTCTAGGAATCAGTAAACTAAAATGGACTGGAGTGGGTGAATTTAACTCAGATGACCATTATATCTACTACTGTGGGCAGGAATCCCTTAGAAGAAATGGAGTAGCCATCATGGTCAACAAAAGAGTCTGAAAGGCAGATTGCTTGGATGCAATCTCAAAAATGACAGAATGATCTCTGTTCGTTTCCAAGGCAAACCATTCAATATCACGGTAATCCAAGCCTATGCCCCAACCAGTAATGCTGAAGAAGCTGAAGTCGAAGGGTTCTATGTTGACCTACAAGACCTTTTAGAACTAACACCCAAAAAAGGTGTCCTTTTCATTATAGGGGACTGGAATGCAAATGTAGAAAGTCAAGAAACACCTGGAGTAACAGGCAAGTTTGGCCTTGGAGTACGGAATAAAGCAGGGCAAAGGCTAATAGAGTTTTGCCAAGAGAACACACTGGTCATAGCAAACACGCTCTTCCAACAACACAAGAGAAGACTCTACACATGGACATCACCAGATGGTCAACACCAAAATCAGATTGATTATATTCTTTGCAGCCAAAGATGGAGAAGCTCTATACAGTCAGCAAACACAAGACCGGGAGCTGACTGTGGCTCAGATCATGAACTCCTTATTGCCAAATTCAGACTTAAATTGAAGAAAGTAGGGAAAACCACTAGACCATTCAGGTATGACCTAAATCAAATCCCTTATGACTTACAGTGGAAGTTAGAAATAGATTTAAGGGACTAGATCTGATAGACAGAGAGCCTGATGAACTATGGACGGAGGTTTGTGACATTGTACAGGAGACAGGGATCAAGATCATCCCCGCGGAAAAGAAATACAAAAACGCAAAATGGTTGTCTGAGGAGGCCTTACAAATAGCTGTGAAAGAAGAGAAGTGAAAAGCAAAGGAGAAAAGGAAAGATATTCCCATTTGAATGCAGAGTTCCAAAGAATAGCCAGGAGAGATAAGAAAGCCTTCCTCGGCAATCAATGCAAAGAAATAGAGGAAAACAACAGAATGGGAAAGATTAGAGATCTCTTCAAGAAAATTAGAGATATCTAAGGAACATTTCACACAAAGATGGGTTCAATAAAGGACAGAAATGGTATGGACCTAACAGAAGCAGAAGATACTAAGAAGAGGTGGCAAGGTTACACAGAAGAACTGTACAAAAATATCTTCATGACCCAGATAATCACAATGGTGTGATCACTCACCTAGAGCCAGACATCCTGGAATGTGAAGTCAAGTGGGCCTTAGGAAGCATCACTATGAACAAAGCTAGTGGAGGTGATGGAATTCCAGTTGAGCTATTTCAAATCCTGAAAGATGATGCTGTGAAAGTGCTGCACTCAATATGCCAGCAAATTTGGAAAACTCAGCAGTGGCCACAGGACTGGAAAAGGTCAGTTTTCATTCCAATCCCTAAGAAAGGCAATCCCAAAGAATGCTGAAACTACCGCACAATTGCACTCATCTCACATGCTAGTAAAGTAATACTCAAAATTCTCCAAGCCAGGCTTCAGCAATACGTGAACTGTGAACTTCCAGATGTTCAAGCTGGTTTTAGAAAAGGCAGATGAACCAGACATCAAATTGCCAACATCCACTGGATGATCAAAAAAGCAAGAGATCCAGAAAAACATTTATTTCTGCTTTATTGACTATGCCAAAGCCTTCGACTGTGTGGATCACAGTAAACTGTGAAAAATTCTGAAAGAGATGGGAATACCAGACCACCTGACCTGCCTCTTGAGAAACCTGTATGCAGGTTAGGAAGCAACAGTTAGAACTGGACATGGAACAACAGACTGGTTCCAAATAGGAAAAGGAATACGTCAAGGCTGTATATTGTCACCCTGCTTATTTAACTTATGTGCAGAGTACATCATGAGAAATGCTGGGCTGGAAGAAGCACAAGCTGGAGTTAAGATTGCCAGGAAAAATATCTATAACCTCAGACATGCAGATGACACCACCCTTATGGCAGAAAGTGAAGATGAACTAAAAAGCCTCTTGATGAAAGTGAAAGAGGAGCATGAAAAAGTTGGCTCAAAGCTTAACATTCAGAAAACTAAGATCATGGCATCTGGTCCCATCACTTCATGGCAAATAGATGGGGAGACAGTGGAGACAGTTGCTGACTTTATTTTCCTGGGCTCCAAAATCACTGCAGATGGTGATTGCAGCCATGAAATTAAAAGACACTTACTCCTTGGAAGGAAAGTTATGACCAACCTAGACAGCATATTAAAAAGCAGAGACATTATTTTGCCAACAAAGGTCCATCTGTTCAAGGCTATGGTTTTTCCAGTGGTCGTGTATGGATGTGAGAGTTGGACTGTGAAGAAAGCTGAGCACCAAAACATTGATGCTTTTGAACTGTGGTGTTGGAGAAGACTCTTGAGAGTCCCTTGGACTGCAAGGAGATCCAACCAGTCCATCCTAAAGGAGATCAGTCCTGGGTGTTCACTGGACGGACTGATGCTGAAGCTGAAACTCCAATACTTTGGTCACCTCATGCAAAGAGCTGACTCATTGGAGAAGACCCTGATGCTGGGAGGGATTGAGGGCAGGAGGAGAAGGGGACGACAGAGGATGAGATGGTTGGATGGCATCACCGACTCAATGGACATGGTTTTGAGTAAACTCCGGGAGTTTGTGATGGACAGGGAGGCCTGGCATGCTGTGATTCATGGGGTCGCAAAGAGTCGGACACAACTGAGCAACTGAACTGAACTGAACTAGCACCTAAAGAAACAAATATGTAAGATATTTTCTTTGATTCCTTCTATCAGTTTTTTCCTTTCTGTTTTATCATTTCTGTTGAATTATATTTTTGTATAAATTTTATCTTGAGAACAACTACAATTGAAGGAAAATTCCACTGGTTTACTGCGTTGCGTCCTCTTTAAGGAAAGACTAAGTCACAGGAAACTTGGTGCTTATCAGTTGAGTCAGCTAAATCTTAAAGATCACCTTTCCAAATAATTCTATAATTGTGCCTATTTAAACGGTTCTGTCCTCTAGACTTTGTTTGAAAATAAAGAGAGAACTTAGAGAAAGCTTGCCGTAAGTTTCAATTCATTCAAAATGTTCATAAAAAGCTGTTAGATTCTTGAAGATGGCAGTAACTGATCTGAAAAACAGCTCTTCTTCATAAAGGGCTCAAAACTTTGAGTCTCTGTTACTCATAATCATCGATTTTTAAAAAAAAAAATTACAATATTGATTTGCCATAGAGACCAAAACATACACTTTAAGTAGTAATATAACGTTCGAGGTTATCAGGTGAGTGACATCTCTCCTCAAATCTTCAAGAAGCTTCTGTCATATTCCTTATCAATTTTGTATTAAATTATGTTATTGGCTAATGTGAAATGCCTAATACCCACCCCATGTTCCTTCCTCATTCTTTGTCTAGGGAGGATTAACTTCTATTTATCTCAGGGCAACTAATGTTCCCAGAAAATAAGCATCCATGTTTCATTTGTTTTAGTGCATAACAACAATTTTGTTATCATTTTCAAATTTAAGGAAGACCCTGGACTTACATACCTTAGTTGACATTTAGCCCTCTGAAAATGAATGACATGATGATTTGTAAAAGTGCTCCTAAACGCTCATTTAACCAGCCTATTTCTAAAGTCCTACAAAATGCTTACTGGTGAGAAAATTTTAAACTGTAAAACCACCTAACAGCTAATTAACACACACACTCACTCGCTTTTTTTGTGTGTGCTAGAATAATGCCTGAATAAGTGAAGTGCAGAGTCATTCATTTGCATTTATCTTAATAATAATGCTTGAGTCCTCAATCCTCAAACTAAAGAGGTGATGTGTATATATATGTGTATATATATACATCTCAAGATTTACAAACCCATATAATAACACCACCTTATTATATTCATGTGGCATTTCACATTATTCTGTCATTATCACAATAAGCCTCATGAGAAAAGTCTTGTAATCTCATGTATTATCTGCATTTTACAATTGAGGAAGCTAAGACTCATACAGCTTTATAAATTTGCCTAACGCCACAGAGCTAGTGTCAGAAGTAGGACTCACTCCTGGTCTTCCATCCAGAGGTTGGTACTAGTCAATTCATAAAGACTGCTTCATGTTCCCTACCTCTGACAAGTTCTCAGATACCATCCTAGAATCCACCTGTGATACAGAACTTGAGCAGATTACCAAGAATATGTTTTTAAATGAGTGAGATAGAAGTTGCATTGAAGAGTAAAGAAAACAAGCTTTAGAGTCTCTAACACTTGATTTGCACTCTGTCTCCTAAACTTACTAGCTCTGGGACCTTGGACAAATCCTTCATCTTTTCTGTATCATAGAAATTTTACAGGATTATTGTGGATAATATAAAACAAAGTACCTGGCTCATCACAAGCACTTACTAAATGACAATTATAAAAAGAATGAAATGCCCCAGTAGAGGTCCAAATTTTGGCTCACCATCAAGAATCACCTGTAGAGCTTTGGGAAAACATGCATCTTTGGGCCCCAACGCAAACGTGTAGAATCTGAATCTTCATAGATAGAGCCTGAGAATTTGTCTCTTTTTTTCTTCTATTTTTTGGCACACAGGTTTAGTTGCTCTGCAGAATGTGGAATCATCCCTGACCAGCGGTCTAACCCATGTTTCCTGCAGTGGCAAGCAGATTCTTCACCACGGAGCCACCGAGGAAGCCCTGAGAATTTGGAAAACTTTGATTAGTTCATAAAATATAAACATTTATTTTTATTTAGCATTCATTAAATGATATTGGAATTTAAGGAAAATGTGTCCAATGCCCTCTATAAGACAGAAATCAGGCCAACCATTTGATAGCAATTTATCACAGCAACAAAAGAGAAAAAAATTTTTTTTCGAGTTAAAGAAAACTGACACTTGAAGAGTTTATGAATAATGGAGCCAGAATTAGAACTTAAGTCTGTCTAAATGTTTTCACTCTACGTATTATGTTTCTACATATTCGTGTTTGCTACAACTGTGACATATGTTGTCACTGAAGTTGCTCTCAAAGTTAATGTGATTATGGTGATGACGTGCTTCTGGACCATAAAATTGTTGATGCTGATTAATGCCACATGAGGGGAGTAGAGTGGAAATACACAGCATTGTGTAAATTGTTAGATTTTCTTTTTAAGACCAATGGTTGTTTACTTATTTCTCAAGACTGACCTTCTGAATATAGATCATTTAACTGAAGTGAATCATTTCTTCTGATGATATTTAGTATAGATGTACTTCTCAAGTAGAAAATTCTACAATTTCAACTTTTTCAATAATTTCCTATCTTCTCTGTAGAAAAAAACTCATTTGCACAATCACAAAAATATGTAGTTGTACATTTACATACAATTCACATTGCAGAGTATTCACTATTTTTGTCGAAAGTTTAATGAGACATTTGTGATGTTAAGCTTCAGTATGATAGTTTAATGTCTACATGGATAGAACTCAGTCATTTATCATCCATTCAATTATTCACTCAATCATTAGACAGATGATACAAATTGTGTTAAGAATACAAAGGTGAATAAAACCACTGAGGTCCTTCTTATGAAGCTTACAGTCCAATTGGAGAGATGGTTCTCACTCAATAAAACAAACAAGTGTAAAAATGTAACTGTCATGGTACCATGAAGGAAAGGTGTACAGGGCCATGAGGAGTGTGATAGTTAATTTTATGCAGCAGCTTAACTGGGTCACAGAATGCCCAGATGTCCAATTAAACATAATTATTGGCATGTCTATGCAGGTGTTTCTGGAAGACAGTAACACTTGAGTTGGTTGCTGGAATAAGCAGATGTGCCTCTCCAAAGTGGGTGGGCATCATTCAGTCCACTGAGGGCCTGAACAGAACCAAAGGGGGAGGACACTTGGGTTCAGTGCCCCTTTGCCTAAGTGAGCTGGAATTGATCTTCTGTTCACACTACTGCAGGTTCTCAACTCACCACCAGCTTTCTTGGGTCTCCAGCAGATCACAGGATTTCTAGTCTCCATAATCAAGCAAGATAATACCTTAAAATAAAACTCTCTATATATCCTATTGGTTCTGTTTCTCTGGAGAACCCTGACTAACATAAAGAGTTATAATTGGAAGACTTGTAAAGTAACATTGTCTGAGGGATGAGTAAAATTTACTAGGTAAAGAGAAGTAGAAATAAAATGTAAAGCAAAGGGAAGGGTGTATATAATGCTCAGTTCTAAGAACTAAAAAAGGTGAGCATGAGTAAGAGAGAGGACAATGGAGTGGGAGGTAGGTGATACCAGGTTACGCAGAGCCTCGTCGGGTGTGTGAATTTTTTTCCTGTAGCCTAAGATCTACAAACATCGAAGGATTTACATAAGGGGATAGTTTGTCGAGTTTTTGTCTGAAAAAGATCTTTCTGGCCTCAGGGAAAACATACAAGAAGAAAACAGAAAGAAGATGTAAGGGACACGGGATGACAGCTTGAGCCAGGATAGTAGGGGTGGATACGAAAAAAAAAAAAATTACACAAATACAAAAGATATTTAGGAAGTAAAATCATGAAAGTAGGCTTTTATAACTAGATGGATCATGCTGTGATTCACTAAAAATGGGAAACTGACAGATTTAGCGAGGTAGGTAAAAAGAGTGTAGAGAAGACTACATGAGTACCATTTTGGACATGCCAAGTTTGAGGTATCATTGTAATATTCAAGTGAGAAAAGTAGGCCTTTAGGTATTCAGAGGAGAAGTCTGAGCCAGAGATATAAATATTTGAGGTATCTTCATATAATGGAGCATAGGGGATGGGGAAAGAAGGGAGAAAAGGGGCCTACGATCTAGTTTGGAGGAAGAACAAAATAGGACAGGTGAGGACAAACCTATAAAGATGAGTGATGAAAAATCATCAAAGATGAAGGAGAAAAACAATGAAAGTGTTTCCAAAAGTTAGGAATAGGACAGTTTAAAAGAGAAAAAATCAATAGCGACTTGTGCTGAGGGATTTAGTATCATGAGATCTGAAAAATGTCCAAACGTGTTATATTATTTTACTCCATCTTCCATAATATGTGCCTCTCCCCTTTTATTATTTGAACTATGTACATACATACATTTAATTTCCAAAATATTCTATGGCTAACCAGACACGTGAAACTTTTGTAAACAAGGGAACTTTTTGGATCCTGAGAATTAATAACTGAAATAGAAAGCTGTGCTTCCAGATTACACTTCTCAAATTAGATAATGAATTGGTGTCACCAAGTGCTAATAATACACACACATAATCTTAAAATCACTGAACTGTAAAATGTGGAGTGGAATGAAAAGTATCTTGGAAAGAAATTTCAAAGTTTCTCAGAGCCAGGTATATTTATTGTCTAGAAGTTAAACAAGAGATGTATACTCCTAGTTAGATCATAAAACAAAACCTATCTACACAATATGCAAAATGCATATCTTAAAAAGCTAACAAAGACTTAGAACAGGAAATAACATGGCAAGCAAATGCAAAGAAAAAGAGTACTGATCAAAATATTAATACCAAGCAAAACTGAATTAGGACAAAATGCATTAAATGAAGGGGAAAAAAGAAAAAAACTTTATTATAGTAGAGGTCAAGTAAAAATGAAGATCCATTTGTCTTGAATCTTTTGTTGTTGTTCAGTTGCTAAGTCATGTCTGATTCTTTGTGACCTCATGGACTGCAGCATGCCAGGCTTCCCTGTCCTTCACTCTCTCCCAGAGCTTGCTCAAACTCATATTCATTGAGTCGCTTATGCCATCTAGCCATCTCATCCTCTGTCGTCCCCTTCTCCTCCTGCGCTCTATCTTTCCCAGCATCAGGGTCTTTTCCAATGAGTCGGCTCTTCACATTAGGGAACCAAAGTATTGGAGCTTCACTTCAGCATCAGCCCTTCCAGTGAATATTCAGGATTAATTTCCTTTAGGATTGACTGGTTGGATCTCCTTGCAGTCCAAGGGGCTCTCAAGAGTCTTTTCCAGACCACAATTTGAAAGCATCAATTATTTGGTACTAAGCCTTTTTGATGGTTCAGCTCTCACATCCATACATGACTACTGAAGAAACCAACAGTTATCCAATCTGCAATCAATAGGTTAAGAATATATATGGTGTATCTATATATATGTGTATATATATATATATGTGTATATATATAAGATATATATATCTTATATATGTATAAGAATATATATGTACTATCCAATATAATTAAATAGCAAAAATATATATAAAATATGACTTTTTCAAGTGGTAATGGAGTTTTTATAAAAATGGACAAACATCCAAGAGAAATGAAAACATATGCCCATAACTAGATTCACATAAGAATGTTTTATAGCAAACTTAATAATAATCTCTCTAAACTGGAAATATCCATGTGTGTATCAACAGAACATATAAAGAAATTGGCATATTCCTACAATGGAAAACAATAATAATAATAAAAAGGAAGGAATTATTGATACATGAAGCAACATGAGTTAATCTCAAAAAAAGCTCAGAGTAAAAAAAGTCATATACAGAAGAGCACATATTGTTTTAATTCCATTCAGATAACAGACAAACAAAACTATGGTGGGAAAATATCAGAACCATGGATGCTTCTAAGGGTGGAAGTTTGGAGATTGATTAGAAAAGGATATGAAGGAATGTTCTAAGGTGATGGTAATATTCTCTATCTTAATGTGGCCTACATTATACCAGTGTACCAATTTGTTAAATTTTGACTAATATACACTTATTATTTTTGTACTTCATTATTTGTAAATTTTAACTGAAAAGGAAAAAAGCTCTAAGCAAGTAATAAATTCTAGTTAATGATATGCATGCTGAAGTATTTAAAGAAAATGTAATCAATTTATAATTTACATTGAAACATGAAAAAATAAAATGGATGGATGTGTGGATAGATTTAGAGATGGATAAATATGGAAAAGTAAGTATAATAAAATGGTAGAATCTAGATGGTAGTTTCTTGGTAAAAAAATAATCAACATGATAAAGTCAGGAAATAATAACCAGATAAGAGTAGGGGAAAACCCATTAAATATTAGATAAGCCCATTATCTACTTTTATAAATAAACAAAAACTAATTAACTACTAGCTAGCATAGCTAATCAAAGGAAAAATCCACCAAACAACAAAAATGTTAATGGGAAGAAGAAAACAACACTTATATACTAGAAACTGCAATGTTAAAAATTAAAATATTTTTCTCCTTTCTATTCAAAAACATTTGAATATCTGAATTTTAAAAATTGTATTCAGGGAGACTTCCCTGGTGGTCCGGTGACTAAGACTCCACTTTCCCAATACAGGGGGCCATTCCCAATGGGTTTGATCCCTGGTCAGGGTACTAGATCCCACATGCCACAACTAAGATCTAGTGCAGCCAAGTAACTAAATATTTTTTAAATTGTTTTCAAGAAATAGAAATGCCATATTTGAAATAAAAAAAAACAGAAATCCACACTGACTTAAATAGAAAAAAAATGAAGAGGTCAAATGCCAACATCTTAAAATGATACCAAAACTACATGACTTCACAGATAAATTATATCAGTTACTCAAATAAATCATTTCAATAATGTCTTTCGAGACCCTACAGAGAAAAGGTTGGCTTCCTGTTTCTCAGGGACTAGGGCCTTTGGTTTTGTCAGTCCACACTGGAGTCCATGTCAGTGACGGAGAATCCCCTATTCATCAAACAAGCCACTTCTACAATAGAAACCATCGGAGGCAGACACTTTCCCAGACCTCTTTGCAGCTAGAGCTGGGCACAAAACTTGGGGTGTGCCAGGCAGGGCCTGTGAGTCAGCCAGCTGCTCGAGGACTAGAGCTTCTGTCAAATAAATTCTAACAACAGGCAGCAGAATTGGTTTCAGCCATCTCTGCTTTCCAGAAACAACAGTGACAGTAGATTCAGCGATGCCACCGGGAGGCCTATGTTCATCGTATGGGACCATTCAAGACAGAAAAAATCTAACAAAGTTCACCAAGAAACGAAGTTGGAAGAGCTATAGTTTAGTTAAAATAACAGGAGGTTGGCAGTCAGCCCAATTTTATTTGGTGTGTATGTTTTCCCTTGTGGCTTCCTTTGTGGCTCAGCTGGTAAAGAACCCACCTGCAACGCAGAGGAACTGGGTTTCATCCCTCGGCTGGGAAGATCCCCTGGAGAAGGGAAAGGCTGCCCACTCCAGTATTCTGGCCTAGAGAATTCCATGGACTGTACAGTCTATGGGGTCGCAAAGAATCGGACACGACTAAATGGCTTTCACTTCACTCAAGTCACAGCGTCTGGTGCCCAAGAGTAGCAGAAGTGCTGTCTTCTCTGTATCAGCCCGGGGACTGCCTATGAGGTGTTGATCTGGCAATGTAACTTCCTAGTCTAATTCTCAATATTTTAGAGATTTTATGAGCCTCCCAATTTCTTTCATGATTTATTTTACTACTACTAGTTAATACGTTTCCCTTCATTTCAGTTGAGAACCCCAACTATACACAATAGACACAATGAAACTTTGGCAAGAGCAGCTGACAGAGATACTCTTTTAAATGTATAGATCCATCTCACGTGTAAGCATCGATGCTAATGCAAAAATAATTTAATAGAATCCGGCAGCTTATTAAAAGAATAATTCACCATGACTCAGAGGGGTTTTCCCAAAGGAGATTTTTTTTATTATTAGGAAATCTACTGTGATAATTAATGCAATTAAAAGGTCAAAGGAAATAAGCCATTTAATCATCACTGATGATGCCAAAAAGACATGTGATAAAATTAAGCATCCATTACTGATTCAAAATAAAATTTCATAAAACCGGAAGAATAGATTTTTTTTAACATAACAAAATATAAGTTTTTTCAAACTCAAATTACATCATACCTAGTAGGGAAAGTATATTCATACTCTCACTAAGATCAGGAACAAAATAACCATACCCACTACCTTAATTCTTGGCATAATTTTTGAAGAACTAGATAAAGTAATTAGAAAATGTCAGAGTCCTTAAAAACAGAAGAACAAAAGAGAAAATGTCACTTATTTCAGATGGTGTATGACTGTATATGTGTGAATCCTATCAATTGTAAATTAAAATATAATTAAGCTGGCTAGACACAAATTAACATACAAATATCAATTTCAGCAGCTTTCCTAAAATGACTTTCCTTACGGTTACTTAGGAAAATAAAGAAAGAAAAGATGCAAGTTATAATAGCAACAACAACAAAAACAGGAATAAGCTTAAACGTATAAGAATTATGTGATGAAAACTTCAGCTAAAGATACATTTAATAAAGTTGAATAGAGACGCAACCATTATTAAGAAGGTTTGCTGTTATAGTTGCATTTATTTCCCTTTAAGCTATTTTATGAATGCCATGTAATCTCAATAGAAATACAAATGTTTTTTGAGGGAACAAGAAAAATCTACAACAAAATTCATATAGAAAAATAAAAATAGAAAAGCAGGTAAAGAAATAATGAAGGCCTAGTTCTTTCATACATTTAAATCTGTAATTACAGTGATTAAAGTAGTATGACATTAGCAAATAAAATGTTCAGTACAATAGAGGCATTCATAAAGAAACCCAAACAGATAGAAGAATTTGTATATAATAGGACAGCATTTTGCAATAGTGGAAAAGGGCAAGCTGTTCACCATATGAACAATTTGGCTGTTTTGGCAAATGTTTAGCTATTCGAAAAAAAAACAAAACCATCAGTATTCCTACCCAGTTCTGTAGATCATGATAAACTCCAAATATATCAAATATGTGATGTCAATACTATGATAAAGTAAAAATTTCATATAAAAACATGAGAGAGTCTTAGTGGGGAGGCCTTTCTTCATATTCAAACCATAGAAGCCATAAAAGAGTTTGACAAATGTGAATGCGTTAAAGTGAAACATTTCTAAACAATGACAACAATATATACACAATTATAAATATATGTATATTATATATGGGTGTACATGTATGTATGTGTAAATGCCAGTAACTATGCCAGATAAAAATAAAGTTTGAGAGTGAGTCTGGCAGAATCTGCGAAAGCTTGAGCTACTCAAGTGTCTACCCACTGGGTAGGCAGAAAGGAATAATCATTCTGCATCATTCCCAGTATCTTCCCACAGGGGAACATGAACCATCACACTACCCATAAGAAAATCACCAAAAGCTTGGCCTTTCTGTACACGGGGTGCTGAATCAAATCCTGGAGACAGTTTTGGGTGAAGTAGAAAAGCTTTATTGATTTGCCAGGCAAAGGGAGACACACCAGGCTTTTTTCAGAAAAACTATGTGTCTCTCCACCCAGAAACCCTAAGGAAGGTTTTTATAACAGTGGGTCAAAGTGGGGTCTATAACAAGATTAGGGTGTTTGCACTTTCTCAAGTTCTTCTCAGGTGTCTCCTGATCTTGATGAGCTTCCCTGTTTCTTTTAGTCTTGCTTGCATCAGGTCATTTCTCAGCTGTTCCTCCCTTGATTAGCAACTGTTCAAATCTGCCCTTTGGACCTCAGGGAAGGTCATAATGGCTAGAGTCTTGCCTATAAGAAATGGGGTACAGAAGGCCTCTGTGATTTGGAGCCCCTCAGGGCTCACTCGATTTCATTAGTAAGAGCACAAAGAGAGCAGAGACCCATTTAAAAACCTCAACCTCCAGTCCTGACTGACCTGCAGCTCCAGGTTCAGTTCAGTTGCTCAGTCCTGCCTCTTTGCAACCCCATGGACTGCAGCACGCCAGGCTTCCCTGTCCATCACCAACTCCCAGAGCTTGCTCAAACTAATGTCCATCCAGTTTGTGATACCATCCAACCATGTCATCCTCTATTGTCCCCTTCTCCTCCTGTCTTCAATCTTTCCCAGCATCAGGGACTTTTCCAATGACTCAATTCTTCATATCAGGTGGCCAAAGTATTGGAGTTTCAGCTTCAGCATCAGTCATTCTAATGAATATTCAGGACTGATTTCCTTTAGGATTGCTTTCCTTTAGGATTGACTGGTTTGATCTCCTTGCAGTCCAAGGGACCCTCAAGAGTCTTCTCCAACACCACAGTTCAAAAGCATCAATTCATTGGCTCTCAACTTTCTTTATGGTCCAACTCTCACATCCATACATGACCACTGGAAAAACCATAACTTTGACTAGACAGAACTCGGTTGGTAAAGTGATGTCTCTGCTTTTGAATATGCTGTCTAGGTTGGTCATAGCTTTTCTTCCAAGGAGCAAGCATCTTTTAATTTCATGACTGCAGTCACCATCTGCAGTGATTTTGGAACCCAAGAAAATAAAGTCTGTCACTGTTTCCACTGTTTCCACATCTATTTGCCATGAAGTAATAGGACTGGATGCCATGATCTTTGTTTTTTGAATGTTGAGTTTTAACCCAGCTTTTTCATTCTCCTCTTCCACTTTCATCAAGAGACTCTTCAGTTCCTCATCACTTTCTGCCATAAGGGTGATTTCATCTGCATGTTTGTGGTTATCGATATTTCTCCCAGCAATCTTGAGTCCAGCTTGTGCTTCATCCAGCCTGACATTTTGCATGATGTAATCTGCACTTAAATAAGCAGGGTGACAATATACAGACTTAATGTACTCCTTTCCCAATTTGGAACCAGTCCGTTGTTCTGTGTCCAGTTCTAACTGTTGCTTCCTGACCTGCATACAGATTCCTCAGGAGGTAGGTAAAGTGGTCTGGTATTCCCATCTCTTTAAGAATTTTCCAATTTGTTGTGATCCACACAGTCAAAGGCTTTGGCACAGTCAATGAAGCAGAAGTAGATGTTTTTTCTGGAACTTTCTTGCTTTTTCTATGATCCAACATATGTTGGCAATTTGATCTCTGGTTCCTCTGCCTTTCTAAATTCTGCTTGAACATTTGGAAGTTCTTGGTTCAGATACTGTTGAAGCCTTGCTTGGAGAATTTTGAGCATTACTTTGCTAGCATGTGAGATGAGTGCAATTGTGCAGTAGTTTGAATGTTCTTTGGCATTGCCTTTCTTTGGGATTGGAATGAAAACTGCCCTTTTCCAGTCCTGTGGCCACTGCTGAGTTTTCCAAATTTGCTGGCATATTGAATGCAGCACTTTCACAGCATTATCTTTCAGGATTTGAAATAGCTCAACTGGAATTCCCTCTCCTCCACTTTTTGTTCGTAGTGATGCTTCCTAAGGCCCACTTGACTTCACATTCCAGGATGTCTAGCTCTAAATGAGTGATCACACCACTGTGGTTATCTGGGACATGAAGATCATTTTTGTAGAGTTCTACTGTGTATTCTTGCCACTTCTTCTTAGTAGCTTCTGCTTCTGCTAGGTCCATACTGTGTACAAATGAAGAGTCATAGCTCAGGGTCCTCAGGAAACTGCCTCTGAGTGAGAGACTTTCAAAGGAAGCTTACCAAAATATGTTCTGGGGACAACATCCTTAGAGTGGTTCCAAGGAAGTAGTATTGGGCAGAAGAGAGTCACTGAACTTCACGGATCTCAGTAGTGTGGTTCACCACCACACCTTCCAGAAGCTGAGGAAATGAGTCCCTCAGCCCTGCAGAGGGATCCAGGCAGTGCCCACGTCACCCACCACAGAGAGCAGGAGTGTTTCCAAACAGCGTTGGCTCAGGGCAGAGATGAACAAATGCTGAAGTTATTTTCCAAATATGTAAATTTTGTTATTCCAGTCTTTTGAATGGTCTCAGGTTTGCATTTTATGCACTGCTATATCCCCCATACATACCTAGATATACACCTAAAAGAATTCCTTAGTTCAACAGATGGCCAGATAATAGTATTGGATCAATGAAGGAATAAATAAGGCAATTAAATTTTGATTTCCTTAAAATATAAATAATTCTTTCAATCAATTGACTAATATCTATCAATATTTTTAGTGTATACATCCTTTGGCTTTATGATTTCATATCTAGAATTTTTTCTGCAGTTATAGTCACATAGCTGAATAACATGTATGTGATAGAAAATTATATCTTGCACTGTTATTTAAAATATTAAGACTGCCATGGCTGTGTGCTTAGTTTTTTCCAACTCTTTTCGACCCTTTGGACTGTAGCCCGCCAGGCTCCTCTGTCCTTGGGGTTTTCCAGGTAAGAATACTGGAGCAGGTTGCCTTTTCCTTCTTCAGCGGAACTTCCCAACCCAGGAATTGAACCCACGTCTCCTGTATCTCCTGCATTGCAGGTGGATTCTTAACCTGCTGAGCCATTGGGGAAGCCCATTTAAAGACTGGAAACAATATAAAGTCTATAAATATGGAACTGACTAAGAGTGAATGACAGATCGATACAACTGAACACCATGCTGTTTAAAAGGAGGTGATAGAATGCACTGAAAAGAAATTATCTCCAAGGCATGTTTAGAGGTGAGAAAAGTGTGATGCTAAACTGAGTATAGGGAACTCCCTTGTGGTCCAGAGGTGAAGAATCCACCTTGCAAAGCCAGGGGTGTGAATTTGATCCTTGGTCAGGGAACTAAGTCTCACGTCCCATGGGACAGCTAAGTCTGTGCTCTGCAACTGCTGAGCCCACAGTCCAGAGCCCAAGTGTCACAACTAGAGAGCCTGCCTGCAATTCCTTACAAAGCCAAAAAAAATAAATAGTAAAGAGTGGCTATAAAGTTCTTATGTTTGATAAAAATGAAAAATATCTATACATAAAAATAAAAGTCAAGGCTCTGCTGAATATTAAAAAAAAAAATGTCTTTTAAAAAAATTTGTTTATTTTTGACCGTGCTGGGTCTTCGCTGCTGCACCTGGGCTTTCTCTAGTTGCGGCAAGCGGGGACTCCTCTGTTGCAGTGCGCAGGCTTCTCATTGCACTGACGTGTCCTGTTGCAGAGTATCAGCTCTAGGGTGCACCAGCTCCAGTAGGAGCAGCTGGTGGGCTAGTAGGCGTGGCTCATGGAATTCTCCTGGACTAGGGATCAAACCAGCATCTCCTGCATTGCAAAGCATATTCATAACCACTGGGCCAGCAGAAAAGCCCTATTTGTCATGTTTTTAACATCATCTATTAAAAGGGTTTGAGTTTGAGTAAACTCCAGGAGTTGATGATGGACAGGGAGGCCTGGCGTGCTGCAGTCCATGGGGTCGCAAGGAGTCGGACACGACTGAGCACTGAACTGAACTGAACTGATTAAAAGGGTTTCTGACGTTCCTACTTCGAAATCCTATTTGTTTTTTAAATATATATATATATTTTTTGTCATACATTGATATGAATCAGCCATAGATTTACACGTATTCCCCATCCCGATCATGGTATGAAAGTGAAAGTCGCTCAGTCGTGTTTGACTCTGCGAGCCCATGGAATTCTCCAGGCCAGAATACTGGAGTGGGTAGCCTATCCCTTCTCCACCGGATCTTCCTGACCCAGGAATCGAACCAGGGTCTCCTGCATTGCAGGCGGATTCTTTACCAACTGAGCCACCATTCTTTTTTAAAAAATTTTTGGCCATGCCCAGGGGCATGTGGGATCTTAGTTTCTCAACCAAGGATCCAAGCCACACCCCATATATAGGACGATGAAATCTTAACCACCAACCCACCAAGAAGTCCCTCTTCCTTTTTTCTTTTCTTTCTTTCTTTCTTTTTTTTTTTTTTTTTTTTTTTTGAGGAGTAAAAAGGAGTAGCTTTATTCCTTTGCCAGTAGGATTTGATGAGGAATTTTATAACACTATTTCCCAAGGGTGGGGTTGCTGACAAGATGCGGGTGTGTGCAGGGTGTCAGGTGGTCAGGTCTCCTAATCTTTATGACTTTCTCTGAGCTCTTTAATTTTGCCTCAGGTGGATTCTCGACTGCCCCTCCATTGATTAACAATTGTTCAAAGCTGCCCTTAAGAACTCAGGAAAGGTCATTGAGGCTGGAGTCTTGCCTACAAGAAATAAGAGGGAAAAAAGTCTTCTGTGCCCCAACTTGGTTTCACTTCCCCCTTTCTTGGATCCTCCTTACTATCAGAGTAGTTATATCATACATACTTAAAGTCTACATGTGTAATAGTCATCACTGGTTTTAGGCATTCTTTAAATTTATCTCTCTTCTAAATTTCAACTTTCTCGGTCTAGCTCTTTTGGAACGCCACAGACTGTAGCCCACCAGGCTCCTCTGTCCATGGGATTTCCCAGGCAAGAATACTGGAGTGGGTTGCCATTTCCTTCTCCAGGGAATTTTCCCAGCCCAGGGATGGAACCTGAGTCTCCTGCTTGGCAGGCAGATTCTTTACCTCTGAGCCACCAGTGAAACCCAATTTCAACTTTACAAATCAATAATTAGACATCTCGGTATTTCACATTATAGAAAAGCTGCAGAGTTTTTCTTAATTTACATACATTTTCAAATGCTATTTGAAAACTTTGTAATTTGATTATTTACTTCTACAGAGACAGCATCATAGGCATTTTTAAAGCTGAAATAAACTTTGGAAAGCACCTTAGATTTGAAGAAACTTGGGTCCATGGAGATTAAAAGCATTACGGAAGATTCAGCACTACTTAATAGCAGAGACTGCAGAATACCACACATCTGATGGCAGCCAGGTATTCTCTCTTAGTAAAAACAATCTTTTATTATTAGATTTTGTCTGTCATGATTTTCAGATCATGTGAGACAGCTAAAAATAAATTGTGACTTGTTGAGAAGACAAATATAAACCATCTAGTATAAGTTTATTTTCAAAGATAGTACAACCAAAGTAATCATTTATCATGTAGTTTATACATAGGCTAACTAGGGTGATTTTTCCAGTGTGGACCTGTGTAATATAAACCTCCTGAAACCAAGAAAACTTTTCTAGTAGGACTTTATTAAATAAATCCTTAGTTAAATTTCCTCAACTTCCTTTCTTAAAAGAATTTATATTTCTGTTTAAATAGGATGTCTGAAAAATATATCTTTAAAGACTTCTCTAAAAAAGATCTGCCAGGACTCAAGGTCTATTTCATAGTCAACAACAAGAATCACAGTTTGACCACACTGGAGAAGAGCGCACACACTGTTATCAGGTTGCCCTGGTTCCAATCCCTGTTCTGCCCCTTAATATTATGTGTGACCTTGTACTGTCCCTGCACCTCAGAGCCCTCATCTGTAAAAGATGCATGATAACAACACCAATCTCTATGAATTGTTTTGCATCTTGGAACTTAAATGAATTTTACTGTAAAGAAGCTTGGGCTTCCCAGGTGGCTCAGTGGTAGAGAATCTGCCTGCCAGTGCAGGAGGCATGGGTTTGATCCCTGGGTTGGGAAAATCCCCTGGAGAAGGAAATGGCAACCCACTCCAATATTCTTGCCTGGAAAATCCCATGGACAGAGGAGCCTGGTGGGCCATAATCCATGAGGCTGAAGAAGAGTTGGACATGACTTAGCGACTAAACAACCACAACATAAAGAAGCTTATAATAGGACCAGATCATGTGTGTGTGCTCAGTCACTCAGTTGTGTCCAACTCTTGGTGACACTATGGACTGTAGCCTTCAAGGCTCCTCTGTCCACGGGATTTCCCAGGCAAGACTGGAGTGGGCTTCCATTTCCTTCTCCAGGAGACCTTCCCAATCCAGTGAGTTTCCTGAGTCTCCTGCATGAGCAGGTGGATTACCCCTGGGCCAGCTGGGAAGCCCAATAAGTTAAACTGAAAACCTATGTAAAAGTTAACTGTTATTACGCAGAGATGCAGCCGTGCTCTTGAAATTCTGCAGTAATAGGAGACATCTCTAGTGGTCGATATTTTTCCCCCTTCCGTTTTCCTTCTTTCTTAAATAAAGATGTACTGAACACCTACTTGGTTCAATAAACTTACCACACTTGGAACAACTGTGTCTCTGTGTGAGGATAAATAAATTTTGTAGTCTTTGTCATCTCAACATATTTGGGTTTTTTTTTAATTGGAGGATAATTGCTTTACAATACTGTGTTAGTTTCTGCTGTCCAACGTGAATCAGCTATATGTATGCATATACCCCCTCCCTCTTGGACCTCTCCCCCACCGCTGCCCCATCCGGTCCCTCTAGGTCATCACAGGGCACTGGACTGAGCTCCCTGTGTTATATAGTAGCTTCCCACTAGCTCTCTACTTTACACATAGAGCAACTCACACACACACACACACACACACACACACACTTGTATATATGTCAATGCTACTCTCTCAATTTTCCAACATATGTGTATTTTTTACTTCTACTGAATGCCCTTAGTAGGTCACGGACTGAATTGATTTTTCTAGTACCCATGATAAAATTGCTCAGCACCATCTTGATTTCTTTTCTCAGCCACCTTTGTAGTTTTATGAAATGGCATGCTTGGATTGGATGCTTAGTTCCTGAATAAGGAATAAAAAAAAAAAGTGACCACTACATTTCTCACTCCTCAGTCTTAAATCATTTTTGAACTTATTATTCAAACTAATTTCTACAGCACAGAAATTAAAATATTAACATTGTTAAAGAAATCAGAAAAATTCATATGCATTGTGTTTTGTTTTGTTTTCAAGTAGTCTTACCCCAAAGTTGATTTACTGTGAAGATAACATTTTTAAGCTCCTGGCACCAGCTTTTTCTGAGGTCTTAGATGCCCCAGTCTTGTAGAACTTGCTTGTTGTGTACTCAAAAACCAATTAAGATTAGTGTCTGCATGAGAAATCGACATTCTTACCACTAGTTAAGAAAAGAAACTTGATATTTACCCATATTTTATATTACCAATAGGGAGCATTATACACACTTGGGTGTTTAATACAGAGAGAGATTTCCTTTGGGAAGCTTGATGTGATCTTCAAATCAATATGATATGAATTTTCTCAAATCCCTGGGAGACCCTAAATCAAAAAAGCAGTTGAACCCACCACATAGTCCCATGAAGGCAGAAAGATACTGAACATTTAAGAATGTTAGAACACAGGTGGGATCCTAATTCCCTGACCAGGGATTGAACCCATGCCCCTTGCAGTGGAAACACAGTCTTAAACCACTGTACCACCAGGGAATTCCTGAAAATATTTAGTATCAGATGTCTGTGTTTCAACAATTTAAAACAAGTTGAAAAAAAAAAAGTCAAGATTTCAGTGCTTTCACAATGCTTGGTTATTTATTCTTTCCATTATAGCATCTATTGAATATTTGAGGTGAGGCATAATATAGAGTGTAATTTAATCTTCACCAACAGCTGTTACCTATATATATATAGGATCCCACATGTCAGGCAGCACAGCCAGAAAACAAACAAACAAAATTATTGGCCTAGAGAAGAGTGATGACTCCATGGTAGCAATGTTTAAAGTATTATATTTTTCTATTAAACAGTACTAAAGAATGAGTGACCCATCTTAGCTTTTTTCATCTTCTTGCTACATATCTTATTGTAAAGCTCAAAAATGTTGTATTAAAACCACCACATATGGTGTGTTTCAATGGTTCACTTATTCATAACACAATTTCACCAAAGAAAAAAGATATGTTATATTCTGCATTAACAGACCCTCTTTGACCAACATATACTTTTCAATCACTGAACCTGTTTAATGCTTTCATATAACTTAATTCAATTTGTAAACACATTCATTTCTTCCTTACTAGCTTATCTTCTGCTTTCCTCTCAATAATAAAGGCAAGGCCCTTATTTTTGGTAATCAGTGATTACAGTTAAAACCTGTACTGCCGATAGATGACTGAGTGAACATTGTTCCAAGGAAACAGAAGAATGAAAGTCATGGACAGTATGTCATTTGCCAAATACATATTTGAATAATTACCTTGAGCCAGAGATTTACAATTACCCTCATTGGCATGTTTACTCATAAAAGCAGGCCATTGATTTGCTTGCTTCAAAATCAAGCTCTGAATTTGATTTGATTATGAAGCTTTGCATCTCCTACCCACAGAAGGCACCTAGTATTTTGTGAAAATACATTCAGCAGTAAAAAAAAAAAAAAAAAAAAGAACAAATATTTCATTCAGTGACTATAAAATAGATGATTTATCTTAATGTATTTAGGATTGTGTGTTACGTGCTAAGTCACTTCAGTGGTGTCTGACTCTTTGTGACCCTATGGACTGTAGCCTGCCAAGCTCTCCTGTCCATGGAATTCTCAAGCAAAAATACTGGAGTGGGTTGCCATGCCCTCCTCCAGGTCAAAGATAACATTTGGAAACAAACAACAAATAGCCTAGTGAATAACACATCCATTAAATCACTTCAAATTTTTGTTTTGTTTTTCTAATTTTTTTTTTAATAAAAAATTAGTAAGGAAGTTAGGAGTGGGTACCTTCTTTAAATAGATTTTTTTTTTCCATTTGCTTCTAAAATAAATTACACGTACCACTTATAAGTAAAAACAGCTGATTTACTTAAATGCCAAGTGAGTAAGGTTTTACTTAAATGCCAAGTGAAGAATGTAAATTTAAAAACAGTATTTGCAACTATTCAAATAATACCAAAATGGAATCAGTTTAAACCACAAAAAGGAGATATGTTTTGGAGTTGAATGTCATATCAGCACTGTGATCATCTTTGTGGCAGATGAACATCTTAACAACAGCCAGCAATCTGAAAATAGTTCAAATAAAATTAGATGAAAATGAACATGCATCACCCTTATGGCAGAAAGCGAAGAATTAAAGAGCCTCTTGATGAAAGTGAAAGAGGAGAGCGAAAAAGTTGGCTTAAAACTCAACATTCAGAAAACTAAGATCATGGCATCTGGTCCCATCACTTCTTGGCAAATAGATGGGGAAACAGTGGCTGACTTTATTTTTCAGGGCTCCAAAATCACTGCAGATGTTTGATTGCAGCCATGAAATTAAAAGACGCTTACTCCTTGGAAGGAAAGTTATGAACAATCTAGATAGCATATTAAAAAGCAGAGACATTACTTTGCCAAAGGTCCGTCTAGTCAAGGCTATGGTTTTTCCAGTAGTCACGTATGAATGTGAGAGTTGAACTGTAAAAGAAAGATGAGTGCCGAAGAATTGATGCTTTTGAACTGTGGTGTTGGAGAAGACTCTTGAGTCTTGGACTCCGGGAGATCCTGGACTACAAGGAGATCCAACCAGTCCATCCTAAAGGAGATCAATCCGGGGTGTTCATTGGAAGGACTGATGTTGAAGCTGAAACTCCAATACCTTGGCCACCTGATGAGAAGAGCTGACACATTGGAAAAGACCCTGATGCTGGGAAAGATTGAAGGCAGGAGGAGAAGGGAATGACAGAGGATGAAATGGTTGGATGGCATCACCAACTCAATGGACATGAGTTTGGGTGAACTCCGGGAGTTGGTGATGGAAAGGGAGGCCTGGTGTGCTGCAGTTCATAGGGTAGCAAAGAGTCAGACACGACTGAGTGACTGAACTGAACTGAAGTTTATTAAAAAAAAAACAGGAATATAAAAATGGACATATGTTGAGTCCAACTGTTGCCAGTGATTTTGAGGTTCCTTCTTTGTCATGAAAGAATTCAGAGATGAAGCAGAGAGGTTTAAGAAATTAAACTATGAAAAGTTAGTTATTCAGTCATGTCTGACTCTTTCTTTGCTACTCAAACCCTTATCACTCAAAATGTGTGCTTTCATCTTGAAGGTTCTTGTTTTCCATTGTTTGCCTATGGACTTCTGCAGTTTATAAGATAGGTGATTTTAGCCCGCTAGGCTCCTCTGTCCATGGGGATTCTCCAGGCAAGAATACTGGAGGGGGTTGCCATGTCCTTCCCCAGGGGGTCTTCCTGATTCAGGGATTGAAGCTGCATCATTAATTTGTAGACCTGTACAAAGAGTCAGAGCAGTTCCTGGCAGGAGAGGCCTCCAGCAGTGTCAGCCATAACTATTGCATTAAAAAAAAAAAAAAAGAAGAAGAAAAAGCTTTAAAAATGTTGATACCATTGATTTGGAAATTCAAACTTTAGGAAAGGACTATAAGATGAAATGAAGATCATCTAATTATTAAAGCTTATTTTGAAACCTAGCAAGACCCTGTGGGACTCCTGGGCATAGAAATCTTTCTGTGTCCCCCAATTCTTGCGTAAAGTAAAGGCCAGCCTCCATGACCTTCTTCTCTGAGTTTGAACAGATGCTAGTCAGGGAAGGGAGGGGATACACAGATAAGGGAAGAACAGCCTAGAAGCAATAGTGCAGCCTTGGGGCAGGGTCAGCCTCATGGTATATACATGACAATATCTTTGAGCTATTTACAGAACTAAAACAAATAGAAGATGTTACCATTCTTCATTCCAGAGAAGACCACCAGAGGTCAGGTTAAAGGAACTAGAGAAGCTCATCAGGAGATCACCTGAGGCCAGGTTAAGGAGTACAGGCCCTACACATACCTGATCCTTATCAGCAATCTCCCCCTTGAACCCTTGCTATAGAACATCTCACTAAATCTTCCTGGCTTAGTGAAGTGAGTGAAGTGAAATCCGTGTCCAACTCTTTGCGACCCCATGGACTGTAGCCTACCAGGCTCCTCTGTCCATGGGGTTCTCCAGGCAAGAATACTGCAGTGCGTTGCCATTTCCTTCTCCAGGGGATCTTCCCAACCCAGGGATCAAACCCAGGTCTCCCGCATTGCAGGCAGACGCTTTACCCTCTGAACCACCAGGAAGCCCATCCTGGCTTAGGTCACACAATTTTGTGACACAGGAATCTGCTGTGTCCTCCCTTGTTAAGCAAAGCAATACAGCTGTTCTTTTCTACTTCACCCCAACTTCTGTCTCTAAGATTTGACGCAGTATCAAGTGCATAGAGGCTGAGTTGTCAGCATGAACTTCACAGAAGATGTCATTGTTGTTTAGTCACTAAGTCATGTCTGACTCTTTGCGACCCCATGGACTATAGCCCACCAGCCTCTTCTGTCCATGGAATTCTCCAGGCAAGAATACTGGCGTGGGTTGCCATTTCCTTCTCCAGGGGATCTACCCAACCCAGTGATCGAACCCTCATCTCATGCATTGGCAGGCATGTTCTTTACCACTGTGCCACCATGGAAGCCACAGAAGACAGTTCCACTCATTTATTCAATAAATATTTATTGAATTAGGTAGCACTTGAGATACTGACAAATGCTAATAAAGGATAAATCTGGTTGGATTGTGAGCCTGTTAACTCCGATGGTGAATATTAAAGGAAACTAGCTTTATGCTGATGCTGAAGTTCAGCTGATGCTGAAGTTTGGCCACCTGATGCAAAGAGCCAACTCATTGGAAAAGACCCTGATGCTGGAAAAGATTGAAGGCAAAAGGAGAAGGGGGTGGCAGAAGATGAGATGTTAGCATCACTAACCAAATGGACATGAATTTGAGCAAACTCTGGGAGATAGTGGAGGACAGAGGAAATTGGTATGCTGCAGTTCATGGGGTCACAAAGAGTTGGACTGTTAACCAAGCCCAGGCTCACTCTGCTCACCACAGGACAGGACAATGAACCTGAGAGACTAGGTGCTGAGGCAAGGAAAACAACTTTATTCAGAAAGCCAGATGATTAGTCCACCATCTTGGCTCACATAGGATCATTCTGATGTGAAACTCTTGTAACTGCTTCCATAACCTTCTAGTGAATCTCCTTGATAGTGAAGCCCTTTTTATAACAGCATCACAGTACAAAAGTATCTATAAATGACAAAAGACTTAAAAGTCATGGTTAGACATCTGATTAATTGATAAAGACACTTTGACAATACTTATTCCTTAAAGTAACCAGAGATCTCAAAAGCAAATATAAGTCACTTCAAGACAAAGAAACTCATGTAGTCTGTTATCAGAAATGCATTCCAATAAAACTTTTCTCTGAACAACAACAACAAAAAAAACCAAATCCAAGTCTTAGGAAATCCTGATTGTTGGAAATGCTCTCAAACGGTATGGCAGGAATAAAACAGTCAAAAATGATTCATCAAGGCAGTCTTAACTTCTGCCAAAGGGGTCGCTACAGACAAAGGGTGTCTGTAGCAAGGATGTCTTGGAGTAAGCACATCCAGTGGGAAATCCACTTGGTTTTTATCTCTAAGACTCAGGTTCCCTCCCTTGGCTCTTAATAGGTTAAGGACCACATAGTTACAATCTTACCCAGATGTCGCCTAAGTTTTTACTGGATGATTGGTAACTATTTTCCCTACCCTTTTAGTTCTTTGGTCTTCCCCTGTGGTTCAGCTGGTAAAGAATCTGCCTGTAATGCAGGAGACCTGGGTTCGATCACTGGATTAGGAAGATCCCCTGCAGAAGGGAAAGGCCCTCCCAGGTATAAAAACCTCTCTGTGGTGACCCAAGGATGAACGACCAGATAAAACTAAGGAGGGTCTTGGAGTGCAGGAACAGAAGAACCAAATCCTTATTATCCTTCACTCCCCCACATTATAACTATTAACTGATTTCAAGTTCTCCTGAACAGTATAACCTGTTTCCCCTCCGACCCAATAGGGAGGAGATATTTGCATTCCTCTTCCCCTCCTGCAATATATGTGCCTCATCCAGTCAGCAAATGACCCACAAGACCCCTATCCCACTCCTGTACCCTGGGTATAAAAGTGGACTGAGGACCCCTGTTCAACGTCGGATCTCCCTTGCGCTGGCCCGCTGTTCTAACAGTGTCTCCCACTCTAATAAACTTTATTTCCCTTTCATTCTGTCTCATGTCTGGAAATTCTTTTCCAGCCCGCGCCCAGACCACGACACTCTCCATGCTCCCTATTTCTTGTTTACGGGAAAAAAGGCTTCAGCCTACTTGATCTTTCCTAAGTTCTAAAGGGGGCTTCCCTGGTGGCTCAGATGGTAAAGAATCTGCCTGCAATGCAGCAGTTCTGTGTGTGTGCTAAGTCACTTAAGTCATGTGCGACTCTTTGCGACCCTTTAGACTATAGCCCACCAGGCTCCTCTGTCCATGGGATTCTCCAGGCAAGATTACTGAAGTGGGTTGCCATGCCCTCCTGAAGGTGATCTTTCTGACCCAGGAATCGAACGCATCTCTTATGTCTCCTGCATTGGCAGGCAGGTTCTTTATCACTAGGGCCACCTGGAAAGACTGCAATGCAGGAGACCCGGGTTCAATTTCTGGCTCGGGAAGATCCCCTGGAGAAGGAAATGGCAACCCACTCAAGTATTCTTGCCTGGAGAATCCCACGGACAGAGGAGCCTGGCAGGCTACAGTCCATGGGGTCACAAAGGGTCAGACATGACTGAGCGACTAACAAAAAGCAGATTCAATTAGTTCCTAACTAGGGAAGAAAGGTCAAAGCTATGGGAACGGAGGTCAAAGCTATAGTCAAAGCTATGGTTTTTTTCAGTAGTTGTGTATAGATGTGAGAGTTGGACCATTAAGCAGGCTGAGCGTCAAAGAATTGATATTTTTGAACTGTGGTGTTGGAGAAGACTCTTGAGAGTCCCTTGGACTGCAAGGAGATCCAACCAGTCAATCCTAAAGGAAATCAGTCCTGAGTGTTCATTGGAAGGACTGATGCTGAAGCTGAAACTCTAATACTTTGGCCACCTGATGCGAAGAACTGACTCACTTGAAAAGACCCTGATGCTAGGAAAGATTGAAGGCAGGAGGAGAAGGGGACGACAGAGGATGAAATGGTTGGATGACACCACTGACTTGAAGGACAAGAGTTTGAGTAAACTTCGGGAGTTGGTGATGGACAGGCAAGCCTGGTGTGCTGCACTCCATGGGGTAGCAAAGAGTTGGACACAACTGAGTGACTGAACTGAGCTGAAGAGAAGGGAGGAAATGCAGAAACAAAAGAGGAGCAGGCAAGAAACAATAGTGCAGTGGTAAAGGAGGTCTTGGTTTCTCCTCAAGGGATATGCATGTTTTTGAGATCTTTGTCAGGAACAAAGGTCCCACCCCCAATAAAGAATGGCAACTTCAGGCTGAGTACAAGATTCCTGGGGCACCACCAAGCTGTTGCCTCACCACCAACCAATCAGAAGAAAGTCACATGCCCTGCGGATATCACCCCAAATTTTGCCTTTAAAAGCTTTTACCCCAAATGATTAGAGAGTTGAAGGTTTTTGAGCATGAGCTGCCTGTTCTCCTTGCTTGGTCCCTGCAGTAAACCTTTCTCTGCTCCCAACTCCAATGTTTCCATTTGTTTAGTCTCCCTTTGCATTGAGCATAAGCACTTGGGTATGGCATCACTTCAAAAAAACGGAAAAGAGGACTTATATGAATACAGTGTCTGGATATGAGAGGAATGAGAGAAGGAATAAATTCTTCAGATTTTATTAATAACAAGGGAATAACAAGCTATTAATAACAAGGCAATTATTGTCCTTAGGGTACAAAGAATTTTTAGTTAGGAAATGAGCATCTGTCATTTTTCAGATACTGCAGCATTCAGCCTTGAAGATCTTTGCCAATGATTATGAATAGTCATCAAAAAAAAATGCATTGCCTTTAGCAAAATAGCCTTGTGGCTCATATGGTGGAGGTTGTTTTCATCCACCACTAAAATTAACGTGAAGCATGTGTGAGAAGAGTATAATTAATATGTGAACAAGTGAAAAAGAAACAGCTAAAAGCAAAAGCCCTTTTACGGACTGAGGTTCTTTTAAATTTTTTTTAATTAATAAACTTGATTTTTTAGAGCAGTGTAAGGTCATGGAAAAATTAAGCAGCAAGTACAGAGTTCCCATACACTCATGTCCCCACACATGGACCATCTGCCCCATTCAAAAAGTGGGAAAGCGACCTGAAGAGACAGTTCTCCAAAGAAGGCATACAGATGGTTAACAAGCACAGGGAAAGATGCTCAACATCACTCATTATTAGAGAAATGCAAATCAACACTACAATGAGATACCATCTCACACCAATCAGAATGGCCATCATCAAAAAGTCTACAAACAACAAATGCTGGAGAGTGTGTGTAGAAAGGGGAACACTCTTGCATTGCTGGTGGGAATGTAAAGTGATAGAGCCACTATGAAAGACGGTACAGAGATTCCCTAAAAAGCCAGGAATAAAACCACCATATGACCCAGCAATCCCAGTCCTAGTCATATACCCTGAGGAAACCAAAGTTGAAAAAGACACATGTATCCCAATGTTCATTGCAGCACTATTTACAATAGCTAGAACATGGAAGCAACCTAGATGTCCACGGATAGATGAATTGATAAAGAAGCTGTGGTACATATACACAATGGAATATTACTCAGCCATAAAAAGGAACACATCCATTCTAATGAGGTGGATGAACCTAGGGCCTATTATACAGAGTGAAGTAAGTCAGAAAGGGAAATATAAATATCATATACTGACACATATATATATGGAATCTAAAAAGACGATACTGATGAATTTATTTTCAGGGCAGCAATGGAGAAACAGACATAGAGAACAGACCTATGGACATGGGGGGAGGGGGGAAGGAGAAGAGGAGATGTATAGAGAGAGTAACATAGAAATTTGTGCGTGTGTTAGTCGTCCAGTCGTGTCTGACTCTTTGTGACCCCATGGACTGTAGCCCACCAGGCTCCTCTGTCCATGGAATTCTCTAAGCAAGAATACTGGAGTGGGTTGCCATTTCCTTCTCCAACATAGAAATTTACAATCCTGCGGCATATAGCTACAGTCACTAAGACAGTGCAGTATGCCATACTGCAGTAAAATAGCCAATGGGAATTTGCTGCATGAATCAGGGAACTCAAACAGGGGCTCTGTGGCAGGTTGAAGGGTGGGCTGGGGAGGGAGACGGGAGGGATATCTGGGGGGGAGGGGACATGGGTGTACCTATGGCTGATTCTTGTTGGTGTGTGACAGAAAACCACAAAATTCCGTAAAGCAATTATCCTTCAATCAGAAATTTTTAAAAAATAAACTTTATTTTTTAGAGCAGTTTAAGGTTATGGCAAAATTAAGCAGGAAGTATGGAGTTCCCATATACCCACGTCCCCTCACATGGACAATCTGCCTCATTGCCAGCATCCCCCACCAGAGTGGCCTGTTTGTTGCAGATGATGAACATAAACTGACGCATCACTATCACCCGAAGTGGCTTTTCTTCTCATCCTCTTTACAGGGTCTTTCAGAAAGCAGAAGTTTTTAATGTTAGGGACATCTACATCATCAATCACTTCAGATTTCAAGGATCATGAAAGGCTACTGTATCTAAAAAGTCATTGTGATAACATAGGCCACATAGATTTTCTCCTACATCATCTTTTGTATCTTTTTTAGTTTTGCATTTCACATTTAACTCTATTTTGAGACAATTTTTGTGAAGAAAACTGTCTAGGTTTTTTTTTTTTTCTTGCATATGGATGTTCACTTGCCCCAGTATCATTTGTCGAACAGACTATATTTCTCTATGATATTGCTTTTGCTCCTTTGCCAAAGATCAATCAACTCTGTGGGGTCTATTCTGGGCTCTGTTCTATTGATCTACTTGTTCTTTTGCCGTTCTGCACTGTCTTAGTGACTGCAGCTATATGCTAAGTCTTGAAGTCATTAGTATCAGTCTTACAATCTTCTTCTTCTTCTTCAATATTTAACTAAATAGCCTTGGTCTTTTCCATTTCAAAGTCTTTAGAATCAGCTTTCCTATATCCACAAGATAAATTTCTGAGATTTTGATTGAAAGTGCATTGAATCTATCAAGTTGGGAAGAACTGACAGCTTGACAATAATGCATCTTTCTATCTATGAACATGGAATTTCTCCAATTATTTAGTTCTTTGATTTTTTTTGTCATCAGAGTTTTGTACTTTTCTTTACAAAGATTTTGTACATATCTTGTTACTTTGCATACTTAAATAAATTCCACTTCATTATGGTGTATAATTTTTATACATTGTTGGATTTCTTGTTGCTGTTGTTTAGTCACTAAGTCATGTCTGACTCCTTGCAATCCCATGGACTGAAGCACACAAAGTCTCCCTGTCCTTCACTGTCCCTCAGAGTTTTCTCAAACTCATGTCCTTTGAGTTGATTTTGCCATCCAATCATCTCATCCTCTGTCACCCCCTTTTCCTCCTACCTTCAATCTTTCCCAGCATCAGGGTCTTTTCAAATGAGTTGGCTCTTCGCATCAGGTGGCCAAAGTATTGGAGCTTCAGCTTCAGCATAAATCCTTCTAATGACTATTCAGAACTTATTTCCTTTAGAATTGACTAATTTCATCTCCTTGCAGTCCAAGGGACTCTCAAGAGTCTTCTTGAATACCACAGTTCAAAAGCATCAGTTCTTCAGCACTCAGCTTTCTTTATGTTCCAACTCTCACATTCACATATGACTACTGGAAAAATCATAGCTTTGACTATTTGGACCTTTGTCAGAGAAGTGATGTCTCTGCTTTTTAATATGCTGTCAAGTTTTGTCATAGCTTTCCTTCCAAAGAACAAGCGTCTTTTAATTTCACGCTGCAGTCACTGTCCACAGTGATTTTGGAGCCCAAGAAAATAAAATCTGCCATTGCTTCCACTTTTTCCCTGTCTATTTGCCATGAAATGATGGGAGTGGATGCCATGATCTTCATTTTTTTGAATGTTGAGTTTTAAACCAGCTTTTTCATTCTCCTTTTTCATTCTCATCAAGAAGCTCTTTAGTTTCTCTACACTTTCTGCCACTAAAGTGGTGTCGTCTGCATATCTGAGGCTGTTGATATTTCTCCTGGCAATCTTGATTACAGCCTGTGATTCATCCAGTTTGGCACTTCCCATGATATACTCTGCATATAAGTTAAACAGGGTGACAATATACAGCCTTGTCTTACTCCTTTCCCAATTTTGAACCAGTCATTCCCTGTAAGGTTATAACTATTGTTTCTTGACCTGCATATAGATTTCTCGGGAGACTGATAAGATGGTCTGGTATTCCCATCTCTTAAAGGATTTTCCACAGTTTGTTTTGACCCAAACTATCAAAGGCTTTCACATAGTCAATGAAGCATAAGTAGATGTTTTCCTGGAATTCCTTTGATTTCTCTATGACTGAATGAATGTTGGCAATTTGGTCTCTGGTTCCTCTGCCTTTTCTAAACCCAGTTTGTACATTTGGAAGTTTTCCGTTTAAGTACTGCTGAAGTCTAGCTTGAAGGATGTTGGACTTTTTTGCTAATAATTTGTTGCAAAATTTTGCACCAATACTTATGAGAGACATTAGTTTGTAGTTATCTTTTCTTGTAATGTCTTTGTGTGGTTTTGGTAATAGGTTAACGCTAACTTCATGGTTAAGTTACGAATTATGCTCTCATCTTCTGTTTTGTGGAAGAGACTGTCTAGGTTTAGAATAATTTCTTCTTTAAATGTTTAGTTGAAATTAGTAATGAATCCATCTGGGCCTGGTGCTTTTTATTTTAGAAGGTTATTAATTATTAATTCAACCTCTTTAGTAGAATTCATATTGTCTAATTCTACTTGCTTGAATTTTAGTCAAAGTGTCTTTCAAAAATTGGTCCATTTCATCTAGGTTGTCAAATTTGTTGTCACAGAGTTGTTATTTAGCCTATAATTAGCCTTTTTATTTCCATTATAATGTGCCCACTCTCATTTCTGTTATTAGTAATTTGTTTCATTCTACCCTCACCACTCCCACCCCCTGCATTTTTCAGTTTTGTTTCCTCAGGTGGAAACTAAGATTACTGATTTTAGATCCTTCTTCTTTTTGAATATATACATTTAATGCTATCAACTTCCCTTCAAGCAATGCTTTGGCTGAATCCTATGAAGTTTAAGTTGTATTTTTATTTTCACTTAGTTTAAAATTAAGTTTAAAAATTAAACTTAGTTTAAAATTTTTGCCTTTGACTGTTTGTATCACAACAAACTGCGGAAAATTCTTAAAGAGATGGGAATACCAGACCACCTGACCTGCCTCTTGAGAAACCTGTATGCAGGTCAAAAAGCAACAATCAGAACTGGACATGGAACAACAGACTGGTTCCAAACAGGAAAAGAGTATATCAAGGCTGCATTTTGTCACCCTGCTTATTTAACTTATATGCAGAGTACATCATGAGAAATACCAGGCTGGATGAAGCACAAGCTGGAATCAAGATTGCTGGGAGAAATATCAGTAACCTCAAACACGCAGATTACACCACCCTTATGGCAGAAAGCAAAGAAGAACTAAAGAGCCTCTTGATGAAAGTGAAAAAGGAGAGTGAAAAAGTTGGCTTAAAACTCAACATTCAGAAAATAAAGATCATGGCATCCGGTCCCATCACTTCATGGCAAATAGATGGGGAAACAATGGAAACAGTAACAGACTTTATTTTCTTGGGCTCCAAAAAAGCAGCCATGAAATTAAAAGACACTTGCTCCTTGGAAGAAAACCTATGACCAACCTAGACAGTATATTAAAAAGCAGAGACTTTACTTGGCAACAAAAGTCCGTCTAGTCCATCTAGTCAAAGCTGTGGTTTTTCCAGTAGTCATGTATGGATGTGAGTTGGACTATAAAGAAAGCTGAGTGCCAAAGAATTGATGCTTTTGAACTGTGGTGTTGGAGAAGACTCTGAGAGTCCCTTGGACTGCAAGGAGATCCAACCAGTCCATCCTAAAGGAAATCAGTCCTGAACATTCATTGGAAAGACTGATGCTGAAACTGAAACTCCCACCTGATGTGAAGAACTGACTGATTTGAAAAGACTCTGATGCTGGGAAAGATTGAAGGCAGGAGGAGAAGGGGACAACAGAGGATGAGGTGGTTGGATGGCATCACTGACTCAATGGACATGAGTTTGAGTAATCTCCGGGAGTTGGTGATGGACAGGGAAGCCTGGCGTGCTGTGGTCCTTGGGGTTGCAGAGTCAGACATGACTGAGTGACTAAACTGGACTAAAAATTTTAAATGTCTCTTGTTATTTCTAATTTGACCCATGTGTTATTTAGAAGCGTGTTTGGTAATCTCCAAATATTTTGTAATTTTCTGGTTATCTTTCTGGTTATTGATTTTTAGTTTAATTCCACTGTGGTCTGATACATTGTATGATTTTTATCATTCTCAATTTGTTAAGGTGTTCTTTTTTATGGCTCAGAATGTGGTTTATTTTTGTGTATTTTCTGTGTGACCTTGAGAAGAATCTGTTTTCTTATGTTTTTTTAAATAAAGTAGTCTATAGATGTCAGTTATATCCAGTTGATTGATGGTACTATTGAATTCAACTATGTTCTTACTGATTTTATGCCTGCTGGATCTGTTTTTGATAGAGAAATTAGAGTGACTTCATCTATTTCTCCTTGCAGTTCTATTTCTATCAGTTTTTGCCTCATGTATTTTGAGGTTGTGTTGTTAGACACATACACTTTAAAGACTGTTATGTCCTCTTGGAGAATTGACCCCTTTGTATTATTTAATGTACCTCTTTGTACATGGGATTCTCTTGTGGCTCAGAGGGTAAAGAGTCAGCCCACAATGCAGGAGATGTGAGTTAGATCCCTGTGTCAGGAAGATCCCCTGGACAAGAAAATGGCAACCCACTCCAGTATTCTTGCCTGGAAAATCCCATGGGTGGAGGAGTCTGGCAGGCTACAGTCCATAGGGCCACAAAGAGATGGACACAACTGAGCGACTTCATATAAATATATATTTGTCCATGATAAGTTTCCTTGCTCTGAAGCCTGTTCTATCTGAAATTCATATGGCTACTACTGCCTTCTTTTCTTTGGAGTTAGCATGGTATATCTTTCTCCATCCTTTTACTTTATTCTGTGTGTGTCTTTATATTTAAGGCAGTTTCTTGTAGAAACCATATAGGTGGTCTTCTTCTTTGGTTTGTTCTGATAATCTCTGTTTTTTAGTTGATATATTTGTACCACTGTTGCTTAAAGTGACTACTGATAGAGTTGGATTAATATCTACCATATTAACTTTTTTCTACTTTTTTCCCTTGTATTCTGTTCCTATTTTTGTCTTCCATTCTTTTTCTTTCTGATAATTGTGCTTTTAATTGGGGATTTTATATGACTCTATTTCCTCTTCTTTCTTAACGTATCAATTATGCTTAAAAATATCATAGTGGTCATCATATACATTTGCAATTAAACCAACTCTATTTTCAAATAACATTATACCACTTCATGCTTCATAACAAAATATTCCTAATTCCTCCCTCTTCCTTTGGTGTAATTTACGTACTATACATAAGCTGTAATTGACCTCCTATACATAAGCTATAATCCTTAAATACACATTTACCTTTATTATGTTGAACAAACTGCTACTTGTTAGATCAATTAAAAATAAGAAAAATAAAAGTTTTTATTTTACCCTTACTAAGTCTTCACTAATGCTCTTTGTTTTTCTGTAGATCTGAGATTCTAACTTTCATCATTTCCCTTCTCTCTGAAGAATTTCTTGTGTAAGGCAGATCTACTGGCCACAAATTCCCTCAAATTTTGTCTGAGAAAATTTGTACTTTCACTTTTGAGGGTTAGTTTCCTAGTATACAGAACTTTATGTCAGTGATTTTTGTTGTTGCTGTTTTTTCAACATTTTATTTCATTTTCTTCCTGCTTATATGGCTTCTGAGGGAAAGTAGGATATAATTCTTGTCTTTGTTCTGTATATATGGTAAGGTGTTTTTTTTTTCTCTAGGTTCTTTCAAGATTTTTTCCTTTATATTTTCTTTTCTGCAGTTCTAATATAATAGTATGGTTGCATTGGCACATCCTTACTTGATGTTCTCTGAGCTTCCTGGATCTGTGATTAATTTAGGGAATTTCTCAGTTAATATTGCTTCAAATATTCCTTCTATTCCTTTCTCTCTTTTCCTACTCTATTCCCATTACATCTATGTGACACCTTTTGCAGTTCTCCAACAATTCTTGGCTATTCTTAATGTTTGTTTTTTTTTAACACTATTTTTTCTCTTTGCATATTTTTCTTTTTCAATTTTGGAAGTGTCTGCTTCCTTACCCTCAAGATCAAAGATTCTTTCCTCAGACGTGTCCAGCCTACTAAGAAGTTCATCAAAGTCATTCTTCATTCCTATTACAATGTTATTGACCTCTAGCATTTTTTTTTAATTCTTTCTTGGAATTTCCATCACTCTGCTTATATTACCCATCTGTTCTTGTACATTAACTATTATTCCATCATCACTCATGATCTTATATATTTCCACCATCCATGCTGTATCTCTGAGTCTGGTTTCAATGTTTGCTCTGCCTCTTCCAACTGTTTTTTGTCTCTCATCATGACTTGTCATTTTTTTTTTTTTTTTTTTGAAAGCTGGGCAAGGTGTACTGGGTGAAAAGAGCTCTGATAAATAGGCCTTTAGCAATGTGGTGGGAGGGGTGGAGTGGGGGAGTCTTCTGGAGTCCTATGATCAGGCCTCTGTGTTTCACTCAGCCTATGCCTCTGAGCTGTGTCACAAGCACTCCTCCATTCCCCACTGCCACAGATTAAGTGGGACATGGCTAGAGGGTGCTAGAGTTTGAGTACATCCCTTTCCCCAGGTCATTTAGGCTCTGATAAAATTCCCACAGTTTAGGCTCTGGTAATAAAATTTCTTTTGAGCCTAATTTAAAAGAATGACACTCTGGCATATTTCAAAATGGTTATTTTTCCCCTGCTTCTCTGCCAGTCCGCCAAGGGGATTTTTTTCTTTTCCTGATAATTCACTGTGGGAACTTGGCAGAGTTCCAGGAAGTAAAACTCATGAAAGTAAATAGACCCCCCAGCCCACCCCCCAGAACCTGTAACCCTTAAGATTTATTCAAGATATGTGTGTGTGCGCTTTACTCTTCAGGCTTCCCTGGTGGCTCAGATGGTGAAGTATCTGCCTGCAGTGTCGGAGACCTAGGTTCGATCCCTGGGTCAGGACAATCCCCTTGAGAAGGGCATGGCAACCCACTCCAGTATCATTGTCTCCATGGAGAATCCCCATGGACAGAGGAGCCTGGCAGTTTACAGTCCATGGGGTTGCAGAGCCGGACACAGTGAGCGACTAAGCACAATCCATTACTCTTGGGTTTCCCTACACAGGCACTGGTTTTCAAGGAGGTGTTTGCCTGTGGGTTTCTGTTCTGGTAAACTGCACTTCTCTGTATGGCCAATCTCTCCAATTTTGTTGCTGTTGCTGTTTAGTTGCTAAGTCTTATAGATGCATTTGCAACCTCATGGACTGTAGCCCTCCAGGCTCCTCTGTCCATGGGATTTCCCAGAAAAGACTACTGGAGTGGGCTTCCATTTCCTTCTCCAGGGGGTCTTCCTGACCCAGGGATTGCACCCGTGTTTCCTGCATTGCTGGCGAATTCCTTACCGCTGAGCCACCATGGACTCCCCCTCCAATTTTGAGGGCAGCTTTTTATCCTGTCACGTCACTTCTTTGGAGGATCTAATAGCATTTTGAGTTGTCACTTTGTTCAGATTTTTGTTAGGATAGAGTGACAACTTCCAAGTTCATTTCAACTCGGTTTAATCCGTCACTGTTAGTGTGGTCTCATTACACTGGCCCCAGCACACACTGCTCCTTATCCCCTTTTAGGATTCCTAGCTCTAACACAAAGACCATGTTCAATCTACCTTGACTCACCTTAGTAGTTATGACATACAACCATAAAAATGAAGAAAAAGAAAAATCTATCCGGGAACTAAGCTGAGAAAAAGGAGATACTTTTTTAAAATAAAACTTAGCACTAAATATTGTTTGGTATTTCTTCATCAGTTTATTTGAGAAGGATTTTTTTTTTAATTAAAAAAATTGTTTGTCCTTGTCAACTGAAAAAAAAAAAAACCCCAAAAAACCTTGTACAACCTAAAAGTTGAGAATTATGTTTTCTTTGGTGTTAAGCCCAGGATACCATCTCTCAGATAACTCTGAAGGACTTTTCTGAAGAGGTAAAGGAGTCAGGATATACAAGTGTTTTTGCAAAACAAAAACTCCAAAACCCAGGAAGTGGAAGATCAAGATTCCTGCTAATCAAAAGAAACCAGATATCTCAAGCTAGTGAATTTAGTGCTGTCCACACATGGGAAAATGCAAGACCCTGGGATTATTGACATTATTTCTTTGGTAGGGCCACTATCCCATTGTTCTGCACGCTGTGTCCCCTCAGGGCGCAGAGTCACTGCAGTGGAAGCCTGTCTACCTCCCCTCGGGAGCCACTGTTCTGTACCATCAGGCTGGGGTGGGGGCAGGGAGCCATGTCTGAGGGTTTTACATCCCTTGTTTACTGAAATGAGAGGTGACATTCTTTGTCCACATGTTCTTGTTTTTCTAGTTGAAACTCCTATCTTGTGTAATCAGGAATATGTAAATAACCAGGATTTACTAAAAGTATGGGTTTCCCAGGTGGCACTAGTGGTAAACAACCCGCCTGCCAATGCAGGAGACATAAGAGATGTGGGTTCGATCCCTGGGTCGGGGAGATTTCCTGGAGGAGGGCACAGCAACCCACTCCAGTCTTCTTGCCTGGAGAATCCCATGGACAGAGGAGCCTGGAGGGCTACAGTCCATAGGGTTGTAAAGAGTCAGATATGACTGAAGCAACTTAGCATGCATGCACACACCAAAAGACTAATGTAGAGGTCTTTTATGGGTAGTTTTATGAGTACATCTGTTTCTGCCCTTCAAAAAACAGATGTACACTGTGGCAAAAACTTGTTAAAAATGTATCTTCAGGCAAGATGCAAGATAGTAAAGCTCTCTTTCTAGTCAGCCTGTCATGAATAAAAAAGACAAGGGCAATCTGCACTATCTTTGAGTGAATTAGAATAGGCTAAAGGTGAAGACAGGGAGATAGAAAAAAGTTCCATGTCTAAGATAGTAGATATGACCATCCTTCCATGTCTGAATAGTGCGTGTGTGTGTGTGTGTGTGTGTGTGTGTGTGTGTGCAGTCACTTCAGTTGTATCCTACTCTTTGCGATCCTATGGAATGTAGCCCGCCAGGCTCCTCTGTGCGTGGGATTCTCCAGGCAAGAAGACTGGAGTGGGCTGCCGTGCCCTCCTCCAGGGGATTTTCCCAACCCAGTGATCGAACCCACGTCTCTTATGTCTCCTGCACTGGCAGGCGCGTTCTTTACCACTAGTGCCACCTGGGAAGCCCCTGAATGGTAGAACCCTGCTCAAAGCAGTTAGAAATATCTTCTTTGAAAATGTTAGTGCCTTTGGAATTTTGGGTATTAATAGTCTTCAATGTTCATTTTCTTTTAGCTCATATGAATGGCTTATTACTTCAACTAACACATATTTCATTCCTTTAGTATATTCATGAAGGTTAAATCTCAAATGAACACTGCATATGGAGACTTTTAAGAATGTTGTAACATCAGACACAAAATCTACCAAGTGATCTTTACAACAATCAGGAGAGAAAAAGAAGTTGATAAAAACTGAAGCAGCAGAAGGGGGCAGTAAAACGCAGCAGAATGCTCTGGAAGATTTTTTTTAATATGCTTTCTTATTTTCAGTTAACAGAGAATGCTCCAACAAATTTCAGAGACTAATGCATTTTATATAACAGATACATGTATTTGTCTAAAATGAACACAGAAACACTAAACACAGACACAGGTGAGAAACATAAGTCTCACATGATTATAATCTTATTTTTTATGCTGTGACATATCATGGCATAATAATCATAGTACTTTTCCACATAGGACAGGATTTAGCCATTTTGATTTGGTTTGGGACATTTAATATTCCCCCATGACCAGCATTCCTAAATGCACTACCCATTCTATTTTACTGTCCCAGACTTACCAAAGTTAATAAATCATAAACAGTTTTTCCTCAAGTCCATAACTGGACTTCCTTTCTAAACTGCACCCATCCTTAAAGTGTCATTTTCTCCTTGAACTATTTTCTGACCGCACAGGTACATGCAATTCTCTCTACTCTATTGTGCTATAGAAGTTACAGATTAAACCAAGTAGTTTAACCGAATAGGTATTTTTTAATTGAATTTCCACTATGAAATGGAGTTCAATTTCTTTAAGTTCTAAGTAGTCTAAATCTGATTATTCTCAACACCCTGTTTTGTTCTCACTTTGAATTTAGTCTCCCTGCAAACAATAGAACACACTTTTATACGCAGCAGGTATACAATTAAGATCAGATGAGGACAATGATGATGATGACTTCAAAATGAATTCAGGATTACAATATAAAGCCAACAGAGTCAGAGTATGAATTCTTCCTTGGCATCTAACCAAACTCAAATTGGTAATCCTAAATATCCACTTAAAATTTGAGTAGACACATCCTACCACTTAAAATGAAACAGAAAACTGGAATTATTAAAAGATTGTGTATATCTATGCTCTTAGTTGAAATTTCACGTAAGACTCAGTACAATAAATGGGAGTGTCACAAATGGAATGATTAAATATGACTAGAGGAGAAAGGCTTCCTGGGTGAGATAGAATTTTAGTCATTTGTCTCACGTAGAATCACATTAAGCAAAATGTTGAAAAAAAAGTTGATTGTCTTCTTTTAAAGGCTTCTAGGATGCTGCGACTTTTTTCTTTTCTCTTTTTTTTGGGCGGGGGAGGGTGGCATTTCACCTTCACATACCCCTCCAGACCACAAGACAGAATCAAACAAAAGCAAAAGATGATGAAATTGAAAATTGTCAATATCACCCTTCCTTTACATCCATTCCATCCAAATTCCTCATCAAATTACCTTCCAAAATGAGACTAGAAAACTGGCCCTAATAAACCCAGACAACCGAAAAGTAAATGTAATGTTGTACTTTAATCTTTGTCACAATTCATCATCCTAGAGAAGTAGGCAGAAAACACACACACAAAGCAAGCTTTAAAAATCTACTTCCTTCAACTGGCATCTCCTGTGAAGTGGTGACCAAAACAGTGAAAATCATGCTGCAGAGAAAGAAATGCATTAGAGCAGATCTTTTGGACGGTGAGCATCCTTAAACATCCCGGTCATCTCCACTTCTGCTGTTCACGGGAGGAGAGGGAAGCTTACAGCGGTGACCCCTCAATCTCAGATTGACCATTTACAGGAAAAGTGCTCAGGGTCAGTTTTGAGGGGAGGAATTTACCTTTATTTCCTCTCCCCAGGAAGCAACGTCCGGGTGGTGGCTTGAACAGTATTTTTTATGTTGAAAACAACTTCGCTACAAAAAGAACCCTACAGGTACGTACACTGACGACAGCTATTACAGTTCATTCGGTCGGTTAAAAAAATTTTTTTAAAAAATTAAAGCTTTGTATGTGCGTACATCTACACGAGGTTAAGAGTAGTCACCGAAATCCGTACACATCTGAAATACATGACATGAGTAGAACATGTCAGCGTTTCTTGGCCCGATTCTCCCCAGTCTCTCCAGACTGGGACTTCCTCGGCCCCCAAAAGCCGAGGGACCAGACGTGGGGGGTGGGGCCGGGGGCGCGCGAGGGGATTCCCTGCTCTCCGGAACCTCCCAGGCCCCTGATCGATTCCCGGAGAGGAAGCCCGGAGGCCGCCCTCCCCACCCCCGCCCCCACCCAGAAGATCTACCTCGGACCCCCTCTCGGAAGCCTCGGTCCAAACCGCGACAAAAGGAAAGGAGTCTGGCGCGAAGCCCGGCGCCAGCGGCGGAGAAACCGGCCGAGAGGCGCTGGAAGGTCGGAACTGGGAGGGGGCGATCCGCTTTGCACCCACCTTAGGGAAGCCAAGCGCGACTCCCCAAGTTTCCGATTTTCTAGTTTGCGTAGCTAAAAAAAAGAAAAGAAATCCTACCCCCACCCGGGTCTTACGCAATTGTTTAAGTGGAAAGAGGGGGAAAATTTTTGGAAGGGGGGAAGGAAAGGCGGAAAGAAACAGTCATGCCATCACGTGGGCTATTTCACGCATAAAAGGAAGGTCCTCTCCGTTAGCTTCCAGTTGTCAAAGGACTCGCAGCGAGCGTCAGAGGACGCCCCGGAACTCCGCACAGCGCCTCCTCCGGCCCCGCAGCCGCGATCCGCGCACCTCTACGCCTCCGCCGGCCCCGCGCCCCGCCCGCAGCCGAGATGCTCGCCCGAGCCCTGCTGCTCTGCGCCGCCGCGGCGCTCTGCGGTGCAGGTGAGTAGTACCTGGCGCCCGCGCCCGGGACCCGCGGCTCCGTCCACCCGGGCTGAGTTTCTGCTCAGACTTCTCCCGGGAATTCCAGGTATTCTAAATACTCCCAGAATTCAGAGGCCGAGTCCGGACCACTCGAGTCCAAACAAACTGGACGGATAGCCCCGCTTTGCCCTCAGCTCTGATCTTCATGGGCCCGTTATTGAACCCATATTTACTCATCTGCTAAATAGGAGCGGGGATACTAATTTGCAGGTTGTCATTATAAGACAGGAAGATCTGATCAATATATGTGAGATGCTTTTGTGTATCACCTAACTGTTATTGAATGAAAATAATTGTATTATACAACTTCCCTAGTTAGTGCTTTCCCGTCCCAGGGAAGCCCAGATTGTTTTTTAAGATAAACAGAATAGCTTAAAAGCAAGCTGTTCTTACTTTGCAAATTTCTCTATAGTTTGTTTTTGTCGTTGTTTTTTTTTAATGTAAATTAAGTCATGCCACCTTAATACTGTAAATCATTCAATGATCTCCCCTGACACGTGGACTAAAACCCAAGTTCCCATAAAAACCACAGGATCTGCCTTCACCTTTTCTGAATTTAGCTTCCACCTCTGCCTCTCCGGTTGTCAGGCATGCCTCAAGGCCTTTGCACTTGTTTTCCTCTCAACTTAGAATGTCCTTCCTCCAGATCTTTCTCCAGCTTTATGACAGAGAAGAAAGAAGAAAAAAAAAAAAAAACCCAAGTTTGATTAAAACACTAGATCTATTCACTTTAGTTTTGAAAGTCCTACTTTGAGCCTCTTCTAAAGGCTAATTTGAGCATCTAAAGTTCCTAACAAAAATTTAGCAACATGATTTCCCTGATGGAATATTCTGTTACCTTTATTTAGAAAAGGAAGTTGGTATTCCTACATTATAACCATTCTGTGAGGCGTCAAAAAAAAAGTTTTCCCATGACTACCTGTATATTTCTTGAATTTTTTATTGTGAAGTTGACTCATAGTAAGTAAAGCAATTAAATGCTTAAGTCTAGATTGACACTGAAGAATTATTTATTCACTGTCTTTATTGTTTTTGTAGCAAATCCTTGCTGTTCCCATCCATGCCAGAATCGAGGTGTATGTATGAGTGTAGGATTTGACCAATATAAATGTGACTGTACCCGAACAGGATTCTATGGTGAAAACTGTACCACACGTAAGTTTGTTGTTGAGTGCCCTCATTTGGAATGGGATATATACAGTTATCATTTTACAGAATTGTGTCATAATGTGTCCCGTTAATTTCTTTTTCCTCTCATTGCAGCTGAATTTCTGACGAGAATAAAATTACTCCTGAAACCCACTCCCAACACAGTGCACTACATACTTACCCACTTCAAGGGAGTCTGGAACATTGTCAATAATATCTCCTTCCTGCGAAATATGATTATGAGATATGTGTTGACCTGTAAGTACAAATCACTTTCTAGGGTTCTCAGCTGCCTCAAAGAAAAATGTACTTTACAAATTTTAGATTTTTAAACTTAATTCAAAATGTGTTTAAATATACCATTTTAGTTTGCCTACTATCTTAATGGCCAAAAATATTGATATCTGAATCCCTTGAAGTTTCTAAAGTTCTGTCCCACAGGCAGAATTCTATTTAAAATACTGCATACCTCTGCTGACCTTCATTGTTCTCGACAGTTTGTGAAGGAAGCGTGGTCCAGTTGTTTATTGAGTGGCCATGGGGCACAGAATTGCACCCATTAAAATAAATGAATAATTTGGAATGGGGTCAGCAAGAAAATAACCTTTATTTCTAAAGTGAGTGTCAGGCCCAGACATTTTGCTCATGGGCCTCTTGAACAATAAGTGGATGGTTATTTGAACAAAATCAAAATGGCTAGACGAAAACATCTCCTGTAAAGAATACATGCTTTATCAAAGACACCTTTTAATGCATCATTCTTTCCTCTTTTTTGAGCACCAGTAGCAGGCTTTAAAGTATGATTGCTTTAAAATAGAATATCTTTGTATTAATTAAATTAAATTTATTCTAGTGCCACTTTGTACATTATACAATAAAAATGAGCATTAATTTGCCTTGTGGATGGAAACAAATAACATTTTTTTTCCTCTAAAATTTCAGCGAGATCACATTTGATTGACAGTCCGCCAACTTATAATGTGCACTACAGCTATAAAAGCTGGGAAGCCTTTTCTAACCTGTCCTATTACACCAGAGCTCTTCCTCCTGTGCCCGATGACTGCCCAACACCCATGGGTGTGAAAGGTGAGTGAGAGGAGACAGAGTTGTATTAACTGTAACTGGGGTTGGATTGATACCTAGAAAATTTGGCCCCAAACTATGATTATTTGTTAATAAAACCATTTTTTCCCTTCTTATGGATATCTCTGGATATTTTTTGAAATTGTGAGTCCATGTAAACTATTCCATGGAAGCAAATAGGCATTTTGGTATGAAAAAGTGAAAATGTTAGTCACTCAATTGAGTCCAACTGTGTGACTCCATGGACTGTGGCCAGCCAGGCTTCTATGTCCATGGAATTCTCCAGGCAAGAGTACCGCCATTCTTTTCTCCAGGGGAATCTTCCTAACCTAGGCATCAAATCCAGGTCTTCTGCATTGCAGGCAGATTCTTTACCATCTGAGCCACCAGGGAAGCCCAGACATTTTGGTATAATGTCATATGTTCTCAAATTCTTTCATTAAAACTGAATTAATACTAGTTAAAGATTATTCAGTAAGAGGTTGTTCCCCTGTATCTTAGAACTTCCATTAATATTACGATCCTGTTCAAAGCTGTATTTTTCCTGTAAGTGAGGAAGACCCTGATAAATTGACAGTTCACTCTCTGCTTCCTTAAAGAAATAGATGGGCTCTTATTTTGGCTTTCTAATTTTTTATAGGGAGGAAAGAGCTCCCTGATTCAAAAGAAGTTGTGAAAAAAGTACTTCTAAGAAGAAAGTTCATTCCTGATCCCCAAGGCACAAATATGATGTTTGCATTCTTTGCCCAGCACTTCACCCATCAGTTTTTCAAGACAGATTTTGAACGAGGACCAGCTTTCACTAAGGGAAAGAACCATGGGGTAAGACAGAGTTAAATGAGAATTTGTAGCAAATCAAGTTCTATGTGTAAAAACCTTAATGGAGTTTCCATTTTATCTCACTGATTGAATAAAAAAATACACACACACATACTTACATACATATATACAGATTATTATTTGTAGTTTGACTCATATTTTTAGTTTAAAATATTGGATCTGCAAAAAAAGTTGTCTTCAAAAAAATTTGTTACCTTGATTATGCTGCCTTAAATATTACAAGGTAAGATTTTTGCAGCATTATTATTTCTTGGGTTTCAGTGACATAGCTTCAATTAATAAGTATTTTATATCAAAACATTTTCTGCTGCTTTTTAAAAGAAATATCATATAATTAGAGTGAAAATTTCTGATACAGGCTCCATATGAGACACTAATAGGAGACATTTAGGTTTATATGCTATGAGGTTATTTTTAGTGGATAAACAAGTTAATTTATTATTTTGTGGCTGTGAAAAAAAATGTGTTACTGAAAAATTTTAAAGCAAACTAAATCATCACATTATTTAATAATAAATACATCCTAGGCATTTTACATAAGAACAACTTCAGTAGCAAATAAAAAATTTTCCATAATCTTCTAGGTGGACTTAAGTCACATTTATGGTGAATCTTTAGAGAGACAGCATAAGCTACGCCTTTTCAAGGATGGAAAAATGAAATATCAGGTTTGTTCCATTTAAATATTAAGAATTCCTTATGACTTACCACCTACCTATGTTCCAAATCTCTAATGATGAAAATTTGTTTCTTACCTCTTCTTACTGTTATTTTTTAGATGATTAATGGAGAGATGTATCCTCCCACAGTCAAAGATACTCAGGTCGAAATGATCTACCCACCTCATGTTCCTGAACACTTGAAGTTTGCTGTGGGCCAGGAGGTCTTTGGTCTGGTGCCTGGTCTGATGATGTATGCCACCATTTGGCTGCGGGAACACAACAGAGTGTGTGATGTGCTTAAACAAGAGCATCCAGAATGGGGCGATGAGCAGTTGTTCCAGACAAGCAGGCTAATCCTGATAGGTAAGCAAGAAGAGCAAATCACTTAAAGAAAACCCTCTTCCTCAAAGAAAACGAACTTGTTTCCTTTGCTTGGGAGGAATGTAATTCTGGGGGAGTGTCATGTGTGTACAATCACCTGCTCCATATTCATTCAGTCCTTCAGCTGGATTGGTCAGACATCTACCTTTCGATGGTGGAAAAGAAAATCTAGATAGGAATGCCAAATGACCAGTTGCATTTCAGTTGCTTGAACATTTGTGAGCAGAAAGAATTCATGTTTTCAATTTTTTATTTTGTGCCCGTAGGAGAAACTATTAAGATTGTGATTGAAGACTACGTACAGCACTTGAGTGGCTATCACTTCAAACTGAAGTTTGACCCAGAGCTGCTTTTCAACCAACAGTTCCAGTACCAAAACCGTATTGCTGCTGAGTTTAACACGCTCTACCACTGGCATCCCCTTCTGCCTGACGTCTTTCGGATTGATGGCCAGGAGTACAACTATCAGCAGTTTATCTATAACAATTCTATCTTACTGGAACATGGTGTCACTCAGTTTGTTGAATCTTTCACCAGGCAAAATGCTGGCAGGGTAAGCATTATTAGTGAAAAACAAAACAAAGGACTAGTCGGTAACTAGAATGTCTGCTGCAGGAAAGATTTTTCTTAAACTTACTGAAAGATTAGTTATTGCTAGTAATCTTTCCTTGAAATAAGGATATGTAATATATATATTTAATATTATATGATCTTGATTATAATATAATGTTACCATTATAATCTAGATATAGAAATTATCTATAAATATTCCAAACTTACAGTTTAGGTCTCGACTGGTAGCATCAGTTTACCTACTTGGCACTCAAGGGATGTTTTTCAAATAGAAATCTTGGGAATTCCCTGGTGGTGCAGTGGTTAGAATTTCTTGCTCTCACTGCTGAGGGGCTGGGTTCAGTCCCTGGTCAGGGAACTAAAATCGCACAGGCCACTTGGCATGGCCAAAAAAAGAAAAGAAAAAAAAAATCTTACATATGCCTAAAATTCAGTTAATTGTGTTCTACAATTTAATTCATATTCCACAGGTTGCTGGCGGTAGGAATCTTCCAGTCGCAGTAGAGAAAGTATCAAAGGCTTCAATTGACCAGAGCAGACAGATGAAATACCAGTCTTTTAATGAGTATCGCAAACGTTTTCTGCTGAAGCCCTATGAATCATTTGAGGAACTTACAGGTGAGAAACAGTTTCTAAACTTCTTCAAAGAGTCAAGGGGCAAATGGAAACAGAGAAGTTGAAAGCCAATTGAGCGAAGGGGTAAAACTCTTCATTTTGTCAAAAGGTTGACATTGGTTGTATCTTTGTCCTCGTCACCCTCACAGGAGAGAAGGAAATGGCTGCAGAGTTAGAAGCGCTCTACGGAGACATAGATGCCATGGAGCTGTATCCCGCCCTTCTGGTAGAGAAGCCTCGTCCAGACGCCATCTTTGGGGAGACCATGGTAGAAGCTGGAGCACCATTCTCCCTGAAAGGACTTATGGGTAATCCTATATGTTCTCCTGAGTACTGGAAGCCTAGCACTTTTGGTGGAGAAGTAGGTTTTAAAATCATCAACACTGCCTCAATTCAGTCTCTCATCTGCAGTAACGTGAAAGGCTGTCCTTTTACCTCATTCAGTGTTCAAGACGCGCACCTCACCAAAACAGTCACCATTAATGCAAGCTCTTCCCACTCTGGACTAGATGATATCAACCCCACAGTCCTCCTAAAGGAACGTTCAACTGAACTGTAGAAGCCTAGTGATTGTATTTATTTATTTATATGAACTGTTTCTTTTAACTTAATTATTTAATATTTATATGAAACTCCTTGTGTTACTTAACATCTTCTGTTAAGGAGAAAAGGGGGTCATACTTGTGAAGATTTTCATGTTGATTTTAAAGATGTCAAAGTTTCTTCAAGTTAAAGGGGAAAGCAGTTTTCATTCTTCTGTACAATCCAATGGGAGATGAGTATGACATCTTTTTACTTGAATTTCAGCTTATAATAAGAACAAAAGCTAAGTTTGAACACTTAAAATGCTGTTGCAAGATGACAAAATGCTGCACATTTTGACACTATCAATATTTCCAGGGTGTCTCCTATGATGCATGAGAAACAGCTGTCTACTCACTGGTCCTTTAATGGTCTTCTTTTAGCCATTTTCAGATCAGTTTACTTCATCTATTTTGTTTTCCTGGTTTTAAGGTCTGAGTGTGTGTTTTTTGGACTCTGCCTCTACTTTCTTACCTGAACTTATGCAAGTTTTCAGGAAAACCTCAGCTCAGAACTACTACAAAAGGCCTTTACAAAAAGGTATACATTCATTTTAAGTGAAAGGCAGAGAACTCCACAAATAAACTATAACCTAATAAAGAGCCCAATACCTTAGAGCCCTAGGGAGTTCTTGACACCAAAAAGTATTCCTATTCTAATTAATGTCTTTCCTCATTTAAAAGCAAATCATTGCCGAATAGTTCCCAGGAAGACAATGTTTCTTTTCCACATCTCATTGTCAGTTGACATTTTCTGGTACTGTATATTAATTTAATTTATTGAGGGCTATTATGTCTTCTTAGGATGACTATTATAAACTGGGTTTAAGGCTGCATGGTGGGTTTTTTGGCATTATGTCAGAATCAATGTATCTTTTAGGATTACCTCTCTGAATTATTACTATAAGATAAATGTTTGGATTAAGATTTGTGAAAACATGTTAGGAACCCAACTCTGGTATATTGAGACGTAAAGCTGGAATTCGTCTTTAAGGTTTACCTATTCACCAGCCACAGAGAACGCTGTCTCATTACCCTGGATGTGCCATAACACTGACAGTGTATACATTTTTGAAGGACTTGCAGATGTTTCATTAATTCATTCACCCCTAACTTTCTGGAGAAACATTCTTTACAAAGCACTGTGGGTCTTAATATTTTTAAATCATGCACTGAAAATCAGTATTTATGTAAATAATTGAAAAAGTATGCCTGTTAGGCAGAGGGAGAAAAATGAAATTTCATTAAAGAGAAATAACTCAGGGGAACTTTCAAGATTTTATGTTTAAATGATTTATGGTTAAGAAAGAGTCAATAGTAGAAGAGCTTGTATTAAAAAACTGTTACCTTCGTTGATTTTTTTAAAAAACTGATTTGTTAATATCTGAATGACTGAATCTGGGAATTTGGAATATGTGAGTGTTTTGGTGCCTCAGACTATGTATGATTAAATTAATTTATGTAAACTGTAAGTGTTGAAACAAATAGCTGTTTATTTTTGTATTATTTAAAAATTGAAAACCTCTTCTAAAATAAATTTTGACTGTTTCTGTATATCTTTGTCATATGATGATTTCTCTAATGCATGGTTCTCCTGTCTCTTCCAAACCGGACTGGTTCTTAGTGAAATGGTTCTGCCCTTCATCATATAGAGGTCTTAAGGTCACTATTTATAATCTCTCATACATGGAAACACTGTATTAGAAAATGGGGGCCTTGTCCTATAGAAGAGAGATAGCAACAAACTTATTTTCATTGCCTAATCTTAGAAGTAGGAAAAAAAGTACACAGAAGGCAAAGAATAAGGCAAAGCTGCTAAGGAGGTATGGAATTTAAAAGGAAGTTGAAAAGAGAGATTAAGTTCAGTTGGGTAAATCATTGATGCCAGGTTCACTGGCTCTGTCCTTCCCTACTCTTGACATCTTGATAGTTTCAATGTCCACATGGACTACATGTTTAACATCCTGCCTGGGGTCTCTTGTCTTCCATTCTAGTGTTGCCTTCTTCCATATTTCCTATGATCACACAAACCTTGATCTCATCATTAATTACTGTACCATTTCCAATTTCTTCATTTCAATCATCTTTTACTACCAGCACTTGCAGCTCACATATTTTAGTACTCATGCTCTAACATCTAACTTCAGCTTCACTGAACCTATTGATTCACCAAACCTTATCACTATCTTTCACCTCCTATTTCCTCATTTCCTTCCTTGTGCATCTAACTCAGATTCCATTGTCCATCTTTAGACTCATTCCCTCATTTCTTGGTCTACTCTCCATTGTATGTAACTGACACAGCTTAATTTCAGCCATAAACAGATTATTTGACTTCTCAGTAGCATTCAACACAAATGTCTGTAGCGTCTTTACTGAAAGATTTTTTTATTGGCTTCATGGTTGGATACTCTCCTCATCTTTCTCCCCTTCCATAAAGAGTTACTATTGGGTGGTTTATTTTTAAAGCTCTTCATACATTGTGTGTGGTGTGTGTGTGTGCTCAGTCACTCAGTTGTGTCTGATTCTCTGCAACCCCATGAACAGTAGCCCTCCAGGCTCCTCTGTCCATGGGATTTCCCAGGCAACAATATTGGAGTGGGTTGCCATTTCCTCTTCCAAGGGATCTTCCTGACCAGGGATTGAACCTGCATTTCCTGCATTGGCTAGTGGATTCTTTACCTCTGAGCCACCTGGGAAACCCTTATCATCACTATAACATTAAAGTGTCCTGATACCTTTTTTCTCTTCTTTACCTATACTCTTCCAGGTTAATCCCATCCAAGTTTGTAAGCTGATACTAATTAATCACTCTCAGATTTGTTTCTAGAACCAACCTCTGTCAATTAACAACTCAAATTCATATATTTAGTGGTATATTTTATATCTCTGCCCTTTCAGCACCACATACTCCAAATAATAATCATTCAATATTAAAGACACCACTATTGCCTAGTTTTTAAGCAAAAGCATCTCTTTCCTTTACACTCATAGCCAGTCCAGCAGCAATTCTGCTGACTATATTCCCACACACAAATCTTAAATCTGTCACTTTTCATCCAACTCCATCGCAATCAACCTAATTGATGTAGTAATCTCTTAATTGGTGTTCTCTATTCTTGCCACATTCCAAAAATCACTGTCGTAGCAATGAGAGTAATTATTTTCAGACATAAATCATATTGTGCCACTTCCCTTGTTTGAAATCTTCTCAATTCAGTTCAGTTCAGTCACTCGGTCGTGTCCAGTTCTTTGTGACCCCATGGACTGCAGCACGCCAGGCTTCCCTGTGCATCACCAACTCTTGGAGCTTACTCAAACTCATGTCCATTGAGTCAGTGATGCTATCCAACCATCTCATCCTCCGTCATCCCCTTCTCCCGCCTTCAATCTTTTCCAGCATCAGGGTCTTTTTTAATGAGTCAGTTCTTCGCATCAGGTGGCCAAAGTATTGGAGCTTCAGCTTCAGCATCAGCATTTGTCCTTCCAATGAATATTCAGGACTGATTTCCTTTAGGATAGACTGGTTGAATCTCCTTGCAGTCCAAGGGACTCTCAAGAATCTTCTCCAACACCACAGTTCAAAAGCATCAATTCTTCGATGCTCAGCTTTCTTTATAGTCCAGCTCTCACATCCATACATGACTACTGGAAAAACTATAACTTTGACTAGACGGACCTTTGTTGGCAAAGTGATGTCTCTGATTTATAATATTCTGTCTAAGTTGATCATAGCTTTTCTTCCAAGGAAATCTTCTGGTGATTTCCTATTCCACAATGGATAAATCTAAACTCTTTAACCTGTCCTATGAGACTTAGTGATCTATCCCTGCCTATATCAGTCACGTCTACTACCCTCCCTCCACGTCTACTACCCCCCACCCTTGTTCACTTTGGAAAATAGTTTGGGAGTTCCTTCTACAACAAAAAATTCATTTATAATATGTATTAGCTTTATATTTAAGCTGTTAACAAATTACCACAAACTTACTAGCTGAAAACAACACAAATTCATTACCTATAGTTTCAGAGGTCAGAAGTAAGAATAGATCTTATGAGTTAAAATCAAACTGTGAGCAGCACTGTGTTTCTTCTGGAAGCTCTAGGGAAGAAGCTATTCTTCACCTTTTCCAGCTTCTAGAAGCCACTTGCAATTCCTTGGCTCATGTCTTTTCATCTTCAAAGCCAGCAGGGTAGCATCTTCAAATATCTGTGACTCTGACCTTTTTGCCTCTTTCTCATTAAGGCCCTTATGATTGTTTTGAGCCCATGAAGATAATCAAGGAAGTTATCCTCAATATATATGTACATATACAAAGTCCCTTTCACCACATAAGGCAACATATTCACAGATTCTAAGGATTGGGCCTGGACATCTTTGGAGGGCCATTATTTTTCCTACCATATGATATAATCTAGCCAATGATCTCTTGGGTATTTACACTAGAAAAATAAAACTTATATTCATGCAAAAATCTGTTCAACACAAAAATAGCCAAAAAGTTGGAAATTATCCAAGTGTCCTTTAATAGGTTAATGGTTAAATAAAATGGGGCAAACTGTGGTGTATCTGTACCATGGAGTACTACACAAAACAAACAAATGAAACTATTGATACACATAATAAATTGGATGAAACTCAAGGGAATTATACTGAGTGTAAAAAGAACCAGTCTTTAAAAGTTACCTATGGTATGAGTCTATTTATATAACATTTTTTAACTAACAAAAGTATAGGGATGGAGAATTTATTAGTTGGTACCAGATTAGGGATGGTGGGATGGGTAGCTATAGCTATAAAGGGGTAGCATGAAAGCTTTGTTCTGGGATAAATGAAACTCTCATAAATTATTGATGACAGTGTAAAAGATTATAGACATTTTGGAAGCCACTCTGGCAGTTTATATAAAGTTAAACATATCCTTCAGTTCAGTTCAGTCACTCAGTCATGTCCAACTCTTTGCGACCCCATGAACTGCAGCACGCCGGGCCTCCCTGTCCATCACCAACTCCTGGAGTCCACCCAAATCCATGTCCATTGAGTCAGTGATGCTATCCAACCATCTTATTGTCTGTCGTCCCCTTCTCCTCCCGCCCTCACTCTTTCCCAGCATCAGGGTCTTTTCCAATGACTCAGCTCTCTGCATCAGGTGGCCAAAGTATTGGAATTTCAGCTTCAACATCAGTCCTACAAATGAACACCCAGGACTAATCTCATTTAGGATGGACTTGGATCTCCTTGCAGTCCAAGGGACTCTCAAGAGTCTTCTCCAGCACCACAGTTCAAAAGCATCAATTCTTTGGCGTGATCCAGCAATTCTACTTCCAGCTACTTACCTAAGAAAATGAATATATGTGTACATAGAGACTTAAGACTGTCCATGGCCACTCTTCCAAAAAATTGCAGAGGGTGGGAAAGCTCCCAAACTCATTTTACAAGGCCACCACCACCCTGATACCAAAATAAGAAAAGGTTACTACACACAAAAAAATTACAGACCAATATCATTCTTGAACATATTTGTAAAAATTCTCAGCAAAATTCTAGCAGACAGAATCAAATAACACATTAAAAGAATCATACACTAAAATCAAGTGGAGTTTATCCCAGGGATGCAAGAATTCTTCAATATATGCAAATCAATCAATGTGATACACCAAATTAACAAAATTAAAGATTAAAAACCATATGATCATCTCCATATATGCAGAGAAAGCTTTTGACAAAATTCAACACCCATTTATGTTAAAAAATCTCTCCAGAAAATGGGCATATAAGGAACCTACTTCAACATATTAAAGCCCATATATGACAAACCCACAGCAAACATTATTCTCAATGGTGAAAAACTAAAAACATTTAAGATCAGAAACAAGACAAGGGTGCCCACTCTCACCATTATTATTCAATATAGTTTTGGAAGTCCTAGCCATGACAATCAGAGAAGAAAAAGAAATACAAGGAATCCAGATTTGAAAAGAAGTAAAACTCTCACTGTTTGTAGATGACATGACACTATACATAAAAAACCCTTAAGATGCCACCAGAAAATTACTAGAACTAATCAATGAATTAGTAAAGTTGCAGGATACAAAATTAATACACAGAAATCCCTTGCATTCCTATACATGACCAATGAAAAATCAGAAAGAGAAATTAAGGAAACAATTCCATTCAACATTGTAACAAAAAGAATAAAGTACCTAGGAATAAATCTACCTAAACAGACAAAAGATCTGTATGCAGAAAACTATGGATGCATGCATGTTAAGTCACTTCAGTCATGTGCGACTCTTTGCCACTATAGACTGTAGCCTGCCAGGCTCCTCTGTCCATGGGATGCTCCAAGCAAGAATACTGGAATGGGTTCCCATTTCCTTCTCTAGGGGATCTTCCTGACCCAGGAATTGAACCGTGGCCTCCTGCATTGCAGACACATTCTTTACTGACTGAGCTATGAGGGAGGCCCTAAAGACAGTATGGTACTGGCACAAAAACAGAAATATAGACCAATGGAACAATATAGAAAGCCTGAGATAAACCCACACACCTATAGGCACCTTATCTTGGGCAAAGAAGGCAAGAATATACAACCCTTTCAATAACTGGTGGTGGGAAAACTGGACAGTTACATATAGAAGGATGAAATCAGAATACTTCCTAACACCATACACAAAAATAAACTCAAAATGGATTAAAGACAAATGTAAGGCCAGAAACTAAAAAAACTCAAAAAAAAGAGGCAGAACACTCTTTGACATAAATTGCAGCACGATCCTCTTTGACCCACTTCCTAGATTAATGAAAATAAAAACAAAAATAAACAATTGGGACCTAATTAAAAGTAAAGTTTTTTCACAGCACAGCAAACTATAAACAAGATGAAAAGATAAAGCTTAGAATGGAGAAAATAATTGCAAATGAAGCAATGATAAAGGATTAACCTCCAACATATATTAGCAGCTCATACAGCTCAATATCAGAAAAACAAACAACCCAATCAAAAAATGGGCAGAAGACCTGAAAAGACACTTCTCCAAAGAAGACGTACAGTTGGCCAATATACACATGAAAAGATGCTCAACATCTCTCATTATTAGAGAAATGCAAATCAAAGCTATGATAAGGTATCACCTCATACCAGTCAGAATGTCCATCATCATAATATCTACAAGCAATAAATTCTGGAGAGGATGTGGAGAAAAGAGAACCCTCTTGCACTGTTGGTGGAAATGTAAGTTGATCCAGTCACTATGGAAAACAGTATGGAGATTCTTTTAAAAAAAACTAGGAACAAATCTACCAGATGACCCAACAATCCCACTACACCCTGAGACAAGCACAATTCAAAAACACACCTGGAGAGGAGGAGCTAAGATGGCAGAGGAATAGGACAGGGAGACCACTTTCTCCCTTACAAATTCATCGAAAGAACATTTGAACACTGAGCAAACTTCACAAAACAACTTCTGATCACTAGCAAAGGATATCAGGCGCCCAGAAAAGCAGCCCATCGTCTTCGAAAGGAGGTAGGACAAAATATAAAAGATGAAAAAAGAGACAGAAGAACTAGGGACAGAGACCCATCCCGGGAAGGGAGCCATAATAGAGGAAGTTTCCAGACACCAGGAAACCCTCTCACTGGCGGGTGTGGGGGAAGTTTTCAAATCTCGGAGGGCAACCTGACTGGGAGGAAAAATAAATAAAACCCACAGATTACATGCCTAAAAGCAACTCCCAGTGGAAAAGTACCCCAGACGCCCGCATCTGCCACCAGCAAGTAGGGGCGGAATGGAGAGGAGCTGGCGGCATTGCTTAGGGTAAAGACCGGGCCTGAGTGCCCTAAGGGCAATCGGAGGGAGCCACCGTGAGATAGCAACTTAAACTGTGGGATAGCGAGAGAGAAAGAGAGAATTAACCGGCCGAACACACTGCCTGCCGTTCGCAGAACAAAGGGACTGAGCAACTCCAGAGAAGAGCTAGCCGGCAGCGGACCGGCCCATCCCCCGCTGGAGGCAGGAGGCAGGGGGTAGGGGAAAGGGGCAAACTCGGCCCCAAAGATGGCACCCCATACCACACTGCAAACAGGTTCCCAGTTTCTAACCAAAGACTTCTTGAGATTCTGGATGGTTGACATCCCCCGGGAGGGTCGTGGCTAGAGACCAGCTCCCCAAAACAGTCACAAGGCGCACCGGACTGGCGCGGTGGAAACCGAGGCTGGGCCCGCGGAGGGGAGAAGGCGCACCGCACCTGGGGAGAGTGCGCCGGGCAAGCTCCTGGCTGCCTGAGCTGCTCGGGCCAGGGAAAGCATAAAACGCAGGCCCAACCGAGTCCGCGCTTTTGTGGAGAACCTGAAAACTGGAACCGCGCGCAACGCAGGGCCCGCTCCCTGTAGAGCAGCCTGGAGCCTAAGCAGTGTAGACGGGGAAAGTACACACCCATGAGCGGGGCAAACCCAGTGTGGCCGGGACACTGCGAGTGCTCCCCACACACGCAGTGACATTTGTCTGCAGCGCCCCTCCCTCCCCGCAGCTCGACTGGACAAGAGAACCTGAAGAAGAGTCCACCTCCACCCGCCTGTGTCAGGGCGGAAATTAGACACTGAAGAGACCAGCAAACAGAAGCCAAATAAACAAAGGGAATCGCTTCAGGAGGGACCGGTGCAACAGATTAAAATCCCTGTAGGTAATACCGACTACACCAGAAGGGGCCTATAGATATCGAGAAGTGTAGCTGGAACAAGGAGCTATCTGAAACTGAACCGAACCCACACTGCTCGCAACAGCTCCAGAGAAATTCCTAGATATATTTTGACTCTTTGTTTTTTTTTTTAATTAAAAAAAAATTTTTTTTTCTTTTCTTTAAAAAAATTTTTCTCTTTTATTTTCTTTTAAAATTCCCTATTACTCCTCTATTACTCTTTAACTTTCACTTTCATATATTTTTACTATTTTTTAAATTAAAAAATTTTTTTCTTTATTCTTTTTTTTCTCTTATTTTCTTCTAAAGTCCTCTATTACTCCTCTATTACTGCTTAACATTCATTTTCCTTTCACTATAACCTTGCAATAAAAAAAGAGGCCCTATTTTTAAACCAAACTTCATATATATTTCCTAAATTTTTTGTGTATTTGTTTTTAATATTGTATTTTTAAGAATTTAACCTCTACTCCAGATTTTTAATCTTTGTTTTTCAGTATTTTATACCAATTTTGGACATTAAAGAATCCAATGTTCACTGCCCATTTTTACTCAGGAGTGTGTTGATTACTCTCTCCCACTTTTGACTCTCCGTTTTCTCCCTCAGATCACCTCTATTTCCTCCCTCCCCCTTCTCTTCTCAATCCAATTCTGTGAATCTCTGTGGGTGTTCTGGGCTACGGAGAACACTTAGGGAGCAGAGAACTGGGTAGATCTGTCTCTCTCCTCTTGAGTCTGCCTTGTTCTCCTCCTGGTCATCTGTATCTCCCTCCTCCCTCTCCTCTTCTTCATGTAATTCTGTGAACCTCTCTGGGTGTCCCTCACAGTGGAGAATCTTTTCACCATTAACCAAGAAGTTTTATTATCAGTGCTGTATAGTTGGAGAAGTCTGGGGGCTACTGAAAGAATAAGACTGAAATCCAGAGGCAGGAGACTTAAGCCCCAAACCTGAGAACACCATAAAACTCCTGACTACAGGGAACATTAAGTAATAAGAGATCATCCAAAAGCCTCCATACCTACACTGAAACCAACCACCACCCAAGAGCCAATAAGTTCCAGAGCAAGACATACCACGCAAATTCTCCAGCAATGCAGGAACATAGCCCTGAGAGTCAACATACAGGCTGCCCAAAGTCACACCTAACACATAGACCCATCTCATAACTCACTACTGGACACTCCATTACACTCCAGAGAGAAGAAATCCAGTTCCACGCACCAGAACTCCGATGCAAGCTTCCCTAACCAGGAAACCTTGATAAGCCAATCGTCCAACCCCACCCACTGGGAAAAACCTCCACAATAAAAAGGAACCACAGACCTCCAGAATACAGAAAGCCCACTCCAGACACAGCAATCTAAACAAGATGAAAAGGCAGAGAAATACCCAACAGATAAAGGAACATGAAAAATGCCCACCAAGTCAAACGAAAGAGGAGGAGATAGGGAATCTACTTGAAAAAGAATTTAGAATAATGATAATAAAAATGATCCAAAATCTTGAAAACAAAATGGAGTTACAGATAAATAGAGACAAAGATTGAAAAGATGCAAGAAATGTTTAATAATAATGCTTAATAATTATTCATTATTGCATGAATAATGCAATAAATGAGATAAAAAACACTCTGGAGGGAACCAACAGTAGAATAACAGAGACAGAAGATAGGATAAGTTAGGTAGAAGATAAAATGGTGGAAATAAATGAAACAGAGAGGAAAAAAGAAAAAAGAATCAAAAGAAATGAGGACAACCTCAGGGACCTCTGGGACAATGTGAAACGCCCCAACATTTGAATCATGGGAGTCCCAGAAGAAGAAGACAAAAAGAAAGGCCATGAGAAAATACTACATGAGGAAAATACATGAGGAGCTAATAGCTGAAAACTTCCCTAAAATGAGGAAGTAAAAGTCACACAGGTCCAAGAAACCCAGAGAGTCCTAAACAGGATAAACCCAAGGCAAAACACCCCAAGACACATATTAATCAAATTAACAAAGATCAAACACAAAGAACAAATATTAAAAGCAGCAAGGGAGAAACAACAGATAACACACAAAGGGATTCCCATAAGGATAACAGCTGATCTATCAATAGGAACCCTTCAGGCCAGAAGGAAATGGCAGGACATACTTAAAGTAATGAAAGAGAATAACCTACAACCTAGATTACTGTACCCAGCAAGGATCTCATTCAGATATGAAGGAAAATTCAAAAGCTTTACAGACAAGCAAAAGCCGAGAGAATTCAGCACCACCAAGCCAGCTCTTCAACAAATGCTAAAGGATCTTCTCTAGACAGGAAACAAAGAAAGGTTGTATAAACGTGAACCCAAAACAGCAAAGTAAATGGCAACGGGATCATAGTTCAGTCACTCAGTCGTGTCCGACTCTTTGCGACCTCATGAATTGCAGCACACCAGGCCTCCCTGTCCATCACAAACTCCCAGAGTTCACTCAAACCATGCCCATCGAGTCAGTGATGCCATCCAACCATCTCATCCTCTGTCATCACCTTCTCCTCCTGCCCCCAATCCCTCCCAGCATCAGGATCTTTCCCAATGAGTCAACTCTTCGCATCAGGTGGCCAAAGTATTGGAGTTTCAGCTTCAGTATCAGTCCTTCCAATGAACTCCCAGGACCTATCTCCTTCAGGATGGACTGGTTGCATCTCCCTGCAGTCCAAGGGACTCTCAAGAGTCTTCTCCAACACCTCAGTTCAAAAGCATCAATTTTTCAGCACTCAGCTTTCTTCACAGTCCAACTCTCACAATCCATACATGACCACTGGAAAAACCATAGCCTTGACCAGACAGACCTTTGTTGGCAAAGTAATGTCTCTGCTTTTTAACATGCTGTCTAGTTTGATCATAACTTTCCTTCCAAGGAGTAAGTGTGTTTTAATTTCATGGCTGCAGTCACCATCTGCAGTGATTTTGGAGTCCAAAAAAATAAAGTCTGACACTGTTTCCACTGTCTCCCCATCTATTTCCCATGAGGTGATGGGACGAGATGCCATGATCTTAGTTTTCTGAATGTTAAACTTTAAGCCAACTTTTTCACTCTCCTCTTTCACTTTCATCAAGAGGCTTTTTAGTTCCTCTTCACTTTCTGCCATAAGGGTGGTGTCATCTGCATATCTGAGGTTATTGATATTTCTCCCAGCAATCTTGATTCCAGCTTGTGCTTCTTCCAGACCAGCGTTTCTCATGATGTACTCTGCTTATAAGTTAAATAAGCAGGGTGACAATATACAGCCTTGACATACTCCTTTTCCGATTTGGAACCAGTCTGTGTCCCATGTCTAGTTCTAACTGTTGCTTCCTGACCTGCATACAGGTTTCTCAAGAGGCAGGTCAGGTGGTCTGGTATTCCCATCTCTTTCAGAATTTTCCACAGTTTATTGTGACCCACACAGTCAAAGGCTTTGGCATAATCAATAAAGCAGAAATAGATGTTTTTCTGGAACTCTCTGGCTTTTTCAATGATCCAGTGGATATTGGCAATTTGAGCTCTGGTTCCTCTGCCTTTTCTAAAACCAACTTGAACGTCTGGAAGCTCACGGTTCACGTATTGCTGAAGCCTGGCTTGGAGAATGTTGAGCATTACTTTACTGGCGTGTGAGATGAGTGCAATTGTGCGGTAGTTTCAGCATTCTTTGGGATTGCCTTTCTTAGGGATTGGAATGAAAACGGACCTTTTCCAGTCCTGTGGCCACTGTTGAGTTTTCCAAATTTGCTGGCATATTGAGTGCAGCACTTTCACAGCATCATCTTTCAGGATTTGAAATAGCTCAACTGGAATTCCATCACATCCACCAGCTTTGTTCATAGTGATGCTTTCTAAGGCCCACTTGACTTCACATTCCAGGATGTCTGGCTCTAGGTGAGTGATCACACCATCGCAATTATCTGGGTCGTGAAGATCTTTTTTGTACAGTTCCTCTGTGTATTCTTGCCACATACCTATCAATAATTACCTTAAATATAAATGGGTTGAATGCCCCAACCAAAAGACAAAGATTGGCTGAATGGATACAAAAACAAGACCCCTATATATGCTGTCTATAAGAGACCCACCTCAAAACAAGGGACACATACAGACTGAAAGTGAAGGGCTGGAAAAAAATATTTCACGTGAACTGAGACCAAAAGAAAGCAGGAGTCATGATACTCATATCAGATAAAATAGACTTTAAAATAAAGGCTGTGAAAAGAGACAAAGAAGGACACTACATAATGATCAAAGGATCAATCCAAGAAGATAAAACAATTATAAATATGTATGAACTCAATGTAGGAGCACCACAATATGTAAGGCAAATGCTAATGAGTATGAAAGGTGAAATTAACAGTAACACAATAATAGTGGGAGACTTTAATACCCCACTCACAACTATGGATAGATCAACTAAACAGAAAATTAACAAGGAAACACAAACCTTAAATGACACAATGGACCAGCTAGACCTAATTGATATCTATAGGACATTTCACCCCAAAACAATCAATTTCACCTTTTTCTCAAGCGCACACAGAACCTTCTCCAGAATAGATCACATCCTGGGCCATAAATCTAGCCTTGGGAAACTCAAAAAAATTGAGATCATTCCAGTCATCTTTTCTGACCACAGTGCAATAAGATTAGATCTCAATTACAGGAAAAAAATTGTTAAAAATTCAAACATATGGAGGCTAAATAACACGCTTCTGAATAACCAACAAATCACAGAAGAAATCAAAAGAGAAATCAAAATATGCATAGAAATGAATGAAAATGAAAACACAACAACCCAAAACCTATGGGACACTGAAAAAGCAGTGCTAAGGGAAAGGTTCATAGCATTACAGGCTTACATCAAGAAACAAGAAAAAAGTCAAATAAATAACCTAACTCTACACCTAAAGCAACTACAGAAGGAATAAATGAAGAACCCTAGGGTTAGTAGAAGGAAAGAAATCTTAAAAATTAGGGCAGAAATAAATGCAAAAGAAACAAAAGAGACCATAGCAAAAATCAACAAAGCTAAAAGTTGGTTTTTTGAAAAGGTAAATAAAATTGACAAACCATTAGCCAGATTCATCAAGAAATAAAGGGAGAAGAACCAAATCAACAAAATTAGAAACAAAAATGGAGAGATCACAACAGACAACTCTGAAATACAAAGGATCATAAGAGACTACTACCAGCAGCTCTATGCCAATAAAATGGACAACTTGGAAGAAATGGACAAATTCTTAGAAAAGTATAACCTTCCAAAACTGAACCAGGAAGAAATAGAAGATCTTAACAGAGCCATCACAAGCAAGGAAATCAAAACTGTAATCAAAAATCTTCCAGCAAACAAAAGCCCAGGACCAGATGGCTTCACAGCTGAATTCTACCAAAAATTTAGAGAAGAGCTAACACCTATCTTACTCAAACTCTTCCAGAAAATTGCAGAAGAAGGCAAACTTCTAAACTCATTCTATGAGGCCACCATCACCCTAATACCAAAACCAGACAAGGATGCCACAAAAAAAGAAAACTACAGGCCAATATCACTGATGAACATAGATGCAAAAATCCTTAACAAAATTCTAGCAAACAGAATCCAACAACATATTAAAAAAATCATACACCATGACCGAGTGGGCTTTATCCCAGGAATGCAAGGATTCTTTAATATCTGCAAATCAATCAATGTAATACACCACATTAACAAATTGAAAGATAAAAACCATATGATTATCTCAATAGATGCAGAGAAAGCCTTTGACAAAATTCAACATCCATTTATGATTAAAACTCTCCAGAATGCAGGAATGGAAGGAACATACCTCAACATAATAAAAGCTATATATGACAAACCCACAGCAAGCATCACCCTCAATGGTGAAAAACTGAAAGCATTTCCCCTAAAATCAGGAACAAGACAAGGGTGCCCACTCTCACCACTACTATTCAACATAGTTTTGGAAGTTTTGGCCACAGCAATCAGAGCAGAAAAAGAAATAAAAGGAATCCAGATAGGAAAAGAAGAAGTGAAACTCTCGCTGTTTGCAGATGACATGATCCTCTACATAGAAAACCCTAAAGACTCTTCCAGAAAATTACTAGAACTAATCAATGAATATAGTAAAGTTGCAGGATATAAAATTAGCACACAAAAATCCCTTGCATTCCTATACACTAACAATGAGAAAACAGAAAGAGAAATTAAGGAAACAATACCATTCACTATTGCAACAAAAAGAATAAAATACTTAGGAGTACATCTACCTAAAGAAACAAAAGACCTATACATAGAAAACTATAAAACACTGATGAAAGAAATCAAAGAGGACACAAACAGATGGAGAAACATACCATGCTCATGGATTGGAAGAATCAATATTGTCAAAATGAATATACTACCCAAAGCAATCTATAGATTCAATGCAACCCCTATCAAGCTACCAACGGTATTCTTCACAGAACTAGATCAAATAATTTCACAGTTTGTATGGAAATACAAAAAACCTCGAATAGCCAAAGCAATCTTGAGAAAGAAGAATGGAACTGGAGGAATCAACCTGCCTGACTTCAGGCTCTACTACAAAGCCACAGTCATCAAGACAGTATGGTACTGGCACAAAGACAGAAATATAGATCAATGGAACAAAATAGAAAGCCCAGAGATAAATCCCTGTACCTATGGACACCTTATCTTTGACAAAGGAGGCAAGGATATACAGTGGAAAAAAGACAACCTCTTTAACAAATGGTGCTGGGAAAACTGGTCAACCACTTGTAAAAGAATGAAATTATAACACTTTCTAACACCATACACAAAAATAAACTCAAAATGGATTAAAGATCTAAATGTAAGACCAGAAACTATAAAACTCCTAGAGGAGAACATAGGCAAAACACTCTCTGACATAAATCGCAGCAGGATCCTCTATGACTCACCTCCCAGAATATTGGAAATAAAAGCAAAACTAAACAAATGGGACCTAATGAAACTTAAAAGCTTTTGCACAACAAAGGAAACTATAAGCAAGGTGGAAAGACAGCCTTCAGAATGGGAGAAAACAATAGCAAATGGAGCAATAGACAAAGGATTAATCTCAAAAATATACAAGCAACTCCTGAAGCTCAATTCCAGAAAAATAAATGACCCAATCAAAAAATGGGACAAAGAACTAAACAGACATTTCTCCAAAGAAGACATACAGATGGCTAACAAGCACATGAAAAGATGCTCAACATCACTCATTATCAGAGAAATGAAAATCAAAACCACAATGAGGTACCATTACATGTCAGTCAGGATGGCTGCTATCCAAAAGTCTACAAGCAATCAATGCTGGGGAGGGTGTGGAGAAAAGAGAACCCTCTTACACTTTTGGTGGGAATGCAACCTAGTACAGCCGCTATGGAAAACAGTGTGGAGATTTCTTAAAAAACTGGAAATAGAACTGCCATATGACCCAGCAATCCCACTCCTGGGCATACACACCGAGGAAACCAGATCTGAAAGAGACAAGTGCACCCCAGTGTTCATCACAGCACTGTTTATAATAGCCAGGACATGGAAGCAACCTAGATACCCATCAGTAGACAAATGGATAAGGAAGCTGTGATACATATACACCATGGAATATTACTCAGCCATTAAAAAGAATTCATTTGAATTAGTTCTAATGAGATGGATGAAACTGGAGCCCATTACACAGAGTGAAGTAAGCCAGAAAGATAAAGACCAATACAGTATACTAACACATATATATGGAATTTAGAAAGATGGTAACAATAAACCTATATGCAAAAGAGACACAGATGTACAGAACAGACTTTTGGACTCTGTGGGAGAAGGCGAGGGTGGGATGTTTTGAGAGAACAGCATCGAAACATGTATATTATCAAGGGTGAAACAGATCACCAGCCCAGGTTGGATGCATGAGACAAGTGCTCAGGGCTGGTGCACTGGGAAGACCCAGAGGGATGGGGTGGGGAGGGAGGCAGAAGAGGGGTTCAGGATGGGGAATACATGTAAATCCATGGCTGATTCATGTCAATGTATGGCAAGAACCACTACAATGTTATAAAGTAATTAGCCTCCAACTAATAAAAATAAATGGAAAAAAAATACACCTGCACCCCAATATTTGTTGCAGCACCATTTACAATAGCCAGTACATGGAAGCAACCCAAGTGTTCATCAACAGATGAATGTATAAGAATTTGTGGTACATATATATGAATGAATATTACTCAGCCATGAAAAGGAGCAAATGTTAATGAGTTGAACTGAGGTGGATGAACCTGAAGCCTATTATACAGAGTGACAGAAGTCAACAGAGATAAACAAATATCATATATTAATTCATATATATATGGAACCTTGAAAAATGGTACTGATTAATCTATTTATAGGGAAGGGGTGGAGATGCAGACATAGAGAAGGGACTTGTGGACACAGTGGGAGAAGAAGGTGGGATGAGTTGAGAAAGTAGCATTAACATATATGCACTGCCATTGGGTAAAATAGATAGCTAGTGGGAAGCTGCTATATAACGCAGGGGGCCCAGTCTGGTGCTCTGTGACAACCTAGAGGAGTTGTATGGGGAGAGGGGGTGGGAGGAAGGCTCAAGAAGGAGGATATATATATATATATACATATATATATATATGCACACACGCACACACATAGTTATGACTGATTTGTTTTGTTGTACAGCAGAAACCAACACAACTTTGTAAAGCAATTATCATCCAGTTAGACAAATTTTAAATAAAGAAACAGAACAGATAACATAAATAAGTACTTAAGATATAATTTACAGCATGATGGCCATAGTTGCCATGCTGTATGATATATATGAAAGCTGTTAAGAAATGAATCCTAAGAATTCTCTTCAGGAAGTACCAGAGTCTGTTCTTCTGCACTGCAGTGGCAAAGAGTAAGTTCCAAATGGAAAATTGGCCATGGTTTTGATTTTGATAGGGAAATTATAATGAAGAAGAGAGCAGACCTTTGACTGACTTCTGACACTGCCTGGACTACATACCTGCCTGCAAACACACCAATTGTTACCAGAAAGTCAAGAGGCACTTTAGATAAGAGAGCAAGTGGGTATTGGATTTTCTTGAGCCCTTAGAGGCCTGGCCAGTCCCCTGGGGTCCAGAAAATCTGGTGACTTTCATCCAGAAAATCCAGATGAAACAAATAGCTTTGTAAATGTTAAAGAAAAATCAGAGCTGTATTTTTGCATGCAAACTGATGATATCAGTTTGGGATTATAATCGGGAGCCCCAAAACTGAAATTTGAAGTCTCATCCATGGAGTGAATGCACAGTTGGGACCTCTTCCCAACTGGGGCTCCAGATTGCTGTTAACAAGAGACTTCTCACTGCTGTTTAAGTCTGGATGTTGTTCAAATTTGGTGACATATGTGCCACTACTTTTCTTCTATTTCTCTTCTTTTAATGACTGTATACTGAAATTAAGTCAATCAATCCTTTATTAAATATTGATATTGTTCAAAACAAAACAAAAAACTTTGTCAATCAAGAGACTTACCAGTGCTCAAACAACTGCCTTTTATTTTTCTCTTAGAGATATGAAGAAATAGCTAACAAGGAATGTCAGTGAAGTGAAAATCTCATATATCTGAATGCAGTTACTATAATATCTTTCAATTTTCTTCTTATCAGGAGAATACTGATACTTTCTCTCCCTTTCTCGTTTTTATTAGGTTCCAATATTTAAATGTAACTGTGTTGTAGCCATTTGACTTCTCTTACACAATTTACTTCAGTTCAGTCGCTAGTCGCGTCCAACTCTTCATGACCCCATGAACTGCAGCACACCAGGCCTCCCTGTCCATCACCAACTCCTAGAGTCCACCCAAACCTATGTCCATTGAGTCAGTGATGCCATCCAACCATCTCATCCTCTGTCATCCCCTTCTCTGCCTGCCCTCAATCTTTACCATCACCAGGGTCTTTTCCAATGAGTCAGCTCTTCACATCAGGTGGCCAAAGTATTGGAGTTTCAGCTTCAGCATCAGTCCTTCCAATGAATACCCAGGACTGATCTCCTTTAGGATGAACTGGTTGGATTTCCTTGCAGTCCAAGGGACTCTCAAGAATCTTCTCCAACACCTCAGTTCAAAAGCATTAATTCTTCAGTGCTCAGCTTTCTTTATAGTCCAAATCTCACATCCATACATGACCACTGGAAAAGCCATAGCTTTGACTAGACAGACCTTTGTTGGCAAAGTAATGTCTCTGCTTTTTAACATGCTGTCTAGGTTGGTCATAACTTTCCTTCCAAGGAGTAAGCCTCTTTTAATTTCATGGCTACAATCACCGTCTGCAGTGATTGTGGAGTCCAAAAAAATAAAGTCTGACACTGTTTCCACTGTTTCCCCATCTATTTGCCATGAAGTAATGGGACCGGATGCCAAGATCTTAGTTTTCTGAATGCTGAGTTTTAAGCCAACTTTTTCACTCTCCTCTTTCACCTTCATCAAGAGGCTCTTTAGTTCTTCTTCACTTTCTGCTATAAGGGTGGTGTCACCTGCATATCTGAGGTTATTGATATTTCTCCCAGCAATCTTGATTCCAGCTTGTGCTTCATCCAGCCCAACGTTTCTCATGATGTACTCTGCATATACGTTAAATAAGCAGGGTGACAATATGCAGCCTTGACGTACTCCTTTTCCTATTTGGAACTAGTCTGTTGTTCCATGTCCAGTTCTAACTGTTGCTTCCTGACCTGCATACAGGTTTCTCAAGAGGCAGGTCAGGTGGTCTGGTATTCCCATCTCTTTCAGAATTTTCCACAGTTTATTGTGACCCACACAGTCAAAGGCTTTGGCATAATCAATAAAGCAGAAATAGATGTTTTTCTGGAACTCTCTTGCTTTTTCGATGATCCAATAGATGTTGGCAATTTGATGTCTGGTTCCTCTGCCTTTTTTAAAACCAGCTTGGACATCTGGAAGTTCACAGTTCATGTATTGCTGAAACCTCGCTTGGAGAATTTTGAGCATTACTTTATTAGCATGTAAGATGAGTGCAATTGTGAGGCAGTCTGAGCATTCTTTGGCATTGCCTTTCTTAGGGATTGGAATGAAAACTGACCTTTTCCAGACCTGTGGCCACTGCTGAGTTTTCCATATTTGCTGACATATTGAGTGCAGCACTTTCACAGCATCATCTTTCAGGATTTGAAATAGCTCAACTGGAATTCCATCACCTCCACTAGCTCTGTTCATAGTGATGCTTTCTAAGGCCCACTTGACTTCACATTCCAGGATGTCTGGCTCTTGGTGAATGTGAGTAATCACACCTTCATGATTATCTGGATCGTGAAGATCTTTTTTGTACACTTCTGTGTATTCTTGCCACCTCTTCTTAATATCTTTGCTTCTGTTAGGTCCCTACCACTTCTGTCTTTTATTGAGGCCATCTTTGCATGAAATGTTCCCTTAGTATCTCTAAATTTCTTGAAGAGATCTCTAGTCTTTCCCATTCTGTTGTTTTCCTCTATTTCTTTGCATTGATCACTGAGGAAGGCTTTCTTATCTCTCCTTGCTATTCTTTGGAACTCTGCATTCAAATCGGAATATCTTTCCTTTTCTGCTTTGCCTTTCGCTTCTCTTCTTTTCACAGCTATTTGTAAGGCCTCTTTGGACAGCATTTTGCTTTTTTGCATTTCTTTTTCTTGGGGATGGTCTTGCTCCCTGCCTCTTGTACAATGGCATGAACCTCCGCCCATAGTTCATCAGGCTCTCTGTCTATCAGATCTAGTCCCTTAAATCTATTTCTAACTTCCACTGTATAGTCATAAGGGAATTGATTTAGGTCATACCTGAATGGTCTAGTTGTTTTCCCCACTTTCTTCAATTTAAGTCCGAATTTGGCAATAAGGAGTTCATGATCTGAGCCACAGTCAGCTCCTGGTCTTGTTTTTGCCGACTGTATAGAGCTTCTCCATCTTTGGCTGCAAAGGATATAATCAATCTGATTTCAGTGTGACCATCTGGTGATGTCCATGTGTAGAGTCTTCTCTTGTGTTGTTGGAAGAGGGTATTTGTTATGATCAGTGCGTTCTCTTGGCAGAACTCTGTTAGCCTTTGCCTTGCTTCATTCTGTACTCCAAGACCAAATTTGCCTGTTACTCCAGGTGTTTCTTGACTTCCTACTTTTGCATTCCAGTCCTTATAATGAAAAGGACATCTTTTTTGGGTGTTCTAGAAACAAAAGAATAAATTGAAACATACATGCACACATGATTAAGTCCTTAGAATCTGCCTTCGTCTGTAAGGCTCAGCTCCATCACTCAAGGTAGGATGCTACCTAATTTTTCTATTCCTCCTGCTAAAAACATGTGGACTAATCTTTATATTCTTAGAGGTACAACACACTGTGATTATGTGATTTTGATTGAATTTGTTGATTTTCCACTTATGTAGACTATTTTTCTATGTGAATGAGAGCTCCTAGCCACTCTATTCGGATACAGAGTTTACCATGTGAGAGCTTAAGTAAAGATTTGGAATGGGCCATTTTACTCCTTATAAATGAAAATGTTCCTGGCATATCATAACCAATTACTGCATATAGAATTAAATACATATCACTTTCATGAAAGTAGCTTATTTAATAATCACAATAAAGAATAATGAAAAATAAAAGCAAATCAATGACAAATGAAAATAATTGTAATAAACTTCATGTGCTAAAGCTAGCATACTTTAGTCACAAGAAAGCATTTGAAGATCTCAGTGAAAGGCAAGTTTTTTTCTCTAAGTTTTTTCTTTTTTCTTTTTTCAACTGCACTGCACAGCTTGTGGGATTTTAGTTCCCTGACGAGGGATCAAACCTGGGCCCTCAAGAGTGAGAGCAAAGAGTCCTAACCACTGGATCACCAGGGAATTCCTGAAAGGCAGTTTCTTCTTGATTAGGGCACTTGCTGATAATCTGGTAATTAGGAAGATGAACAAAATAGAAAAGTAAATAAACACACATCTCAAAATGGAAATCTAAGGGAAATGTGGTTGTTACATATTTTACATTATGTGAATGATCATTTAAGTAATCAAGAAACTGCTACTTATCATTTTAAAAATGGGTCCCTTTTTTTCCCTTTACTTTCCTTCATTCCACTGATATGGATATAGATAGGGAATTGCCTGGCAATGCTGTGGTTAGGACGTCTGCTCTCACTGCTGAGGGCACAGGTCTGATCTCCTGGTCAGAGAAATAAGATCTCACAAACTGTGTGGTGTGACCAAAAGAATATTGATAGATAGATAGACAGCCTTAACAAATGTTATAACTTGCCTAATAATTGTATTTTAACAACTTTATATCACAGACTGAGGATATTCAGAGCTGCTTTTTTCCATAGTTGAAGTTTAAAAAATGATTTAAAAATTACAATTGTCTCCCAACTTGACCTCCAATTTCAATGTATTACTGAGGACTCAAGCTTTTGCAGAGCTTAGCCACAGTCTGGGTTTGAAGTAGAGGGAAGCAGTTTAAGACGAATAGTAAACAGTTTGGAAAATCATTGTTTTTTAATTTTTAATCCAGACAAAAAGCACTACTTCTGCGGACCCTTACTAAATACCGTTGGCATTCAAAAGTAATCAGATTACTCTCACTATAATAATTAATTTAAAGGCCTTATATTAAGTAGAATGTATTACTATTTCAGCATTCTATGTTATGTTACTCCGAAAAATAAATGGCCAAATTGCCTGTAAGATTAACCCACGAAGGAACTTCAGAAAATAGATTGTTTTTTGAGAAAATAACACAAGAGATTATCTTCAGTTTACTTCCCAACTTCCTTCCTAAATGACTCATCACTGAAACCAAACAGAAGTTTGAGATTTGGTCATGTGTCTCAGCCTCTACTGTTTTAACTTCTCTTGCTTCTGTGTCTTCGTTCAAGTGGACTCTGTCCAGATAGCACGCACTTGCTGTTTCATGTTCCTGATTGTTCCTAATAGATGATGTGAAGCATCATGGTGTGACTTCCCTGGTTATTACTCAATATCTGTTTAAGATGGCAACATTCACAAAAGGCAGGGTGGGGTATGTTTTACATACTCTTGAAAAAGTGGAAAACATTAAAATCTGAAAGAAGCAAAAAAAATGGCCAATAGATAAACAATCTTTCCTCAAACAAAACAATATTTAGAAATGATGCAAATGAAGAATGTTCCTTTCACCTACATCCTAAAATGTACCATGTATGTTTTTTGTAACATTATCGTGGTATATATTGTGTGTGTGTGTGTGTGTGTGTGTATCTTAGACTCAACATCACTGTTGAGAAATATTTTAAATATTGAGTTATCTGAAATGCTCTTTAAAGTCAGAAGATGCCTCCTTCAGAGAGAAAAAGAATAAAAGCATTTGAATAGAAACAATGTAATTGTATTAAAAACTCCAACTTTGAAGAGGCTAACATCAAATAGATTGATGTACACTCCTTTTTCTCATATTAATTCTCTTTATTCATCTAAGAAATTATATATATTATAAATATTCTTAATAAGGTAAAGTCACATAAATAGGTTCATTTAGAATATGACTTCTACTGTATGTTTAGAAATCTATAGCATCACTTGAAACAAACTTATGTTCTTGGGAATTATAAAACAATTGTGAAATTCTAAGCTAAACTACTTAATTTAGGTGTTACAAGTCAAGAATAGGACTTTTCACATTCTTGAGGCTATTAGCACAGTGGTGGACTGGCTAGATGCTTGCAGACAGAATGGACTTGGGAGCTGGGCAAATATGGGTTCTGTTCCTTTCTAGCAGTGTGGTTAATAAGAGCCCTATATTCCTCATCATCCAAAGGTAAAATGGGAATAGTAATACCTACTGCATTCCTGGGGCTTCCCTGTGGCTCAGATGGTAAAGAGTCTACCTGCAATGCAGGAGACCTGGGCTGCATCCCTGGGTTGGGAAGATCCCCTGGAGAAGGAAATGGCAACCCACTCCAGTATTCTTGCCTGGAGAATTCCATGGACAGGGGAGCATAGAGGACTACAGTCCACAGGGTCACCAAGGGTCAGACACGACTGAGTGACTAACACACACACTGTATTCCTAGCTCAGGATTGACATATGATTCAAGGAAGCAAGTTTTATTTTTCTATTTCAAACTATAACTCAAGGCAAATGACTTTGCAGGTTTTCATTTCTCTGAGTGAGTGACTGAAAGTCGCTCAGTTGTGTCCAACTCTTTGTGACCCCATGGACTATACAGTCCATGGAATTCTCTAGGCCAGGATACTAAAGTGGGTAGCCTTTCCCTTCTCCAGGGGATCTTCCCACCCCAGGGATTGAAACCAGGTCTCCCACATTGCAGGCAGATTCTTTACCAGCTGAGCCACCAGGGAAGCCCTAGAATACTAGAGTGGGTAGTCTATCCCTTCTCCAGGGGATCTTCCCGACTCAGGAATCAAACTGGGGTCTCCTGCATTGCAGGTGGATTCTTTACCAACTGAGCTATCAGGGAACCATATAATAAATATGTTGATAATAATACTGCATTGAAAAAAATAACAGAAAGTGGAAATAACTTGATGTTCTAAAATTGGCTTTCTGTGACATCAAGAACTAAGAATCTCTCTGGACTTCATTTACTTCAGTTATACTATAAGAAGTTTTAGAGAGGGCTACACAATTCCTCTTCTTTTATATGACTACTAAATTAACTTAATATCCGCACATTCTGTGGTAACTCAATATAGTTCTTTGTTTCTCAATTGGTTTACAGCTCAGCAAACGTCTACCCTGTTATGCCATGATACAAAACATTAATTAGGGCATTAAAAAAATAAAACATTAGCTGTGTTAGGCAGAATCATGTCCCCCTACTGAAAGCTGTCCAGGTTCTAACTCCTGGAATTTGTCATGTATTATATAACAACATGGAATAAAAACTGCAGAAAAAATTATTTTGCTAATCATCTGATCTTAAACTAAAGAGTTCATCCTGGATTACCCAATGTAATCATAAGAGCAACTCAAAAGGGTTCCTAAATATGAAAGAGGAAGACAGAAGGCTCGTTGACAGGGCGATGCAATGTAAGAAAGCCTTGACTGGCTATTAGTAGTTTTGAACATGGAAGCAGCCAGGGAAGCAAGAATGTGAGCAGCCTCTAGGAGGTGGAAAAGGGCAAGAAAACATGTTCTCCCTTAGAGCTTCCACAAAGGAATGCACACCTCGATTTTAGCCAATGTGGCCAGTTTAGGAGTTCTGAACTTCGGAACTAAAAGACAATGAATTTGTATTGTTAAGTTTAGGGAGGCTGTTACAGCAGCAATAGGAGACTAATACAGTAGCTAATGTGAGCAAGAGAAGAGCACATTGCGGGTGATGAGACCAACCTCTCATAATGGCAAGTATGTGTAAATCACTCAACACAGATACATGCAACAAATCATATAGTGTCTTCTGAGCTCTTTCTCCTTCTACTGCATGATAATGCTGCAGTCCTTCTCAGACCTGCTTCCAGCATTCCCAATAGACTGGCAGGTGTATGCTTTTTGCTTCAATGCCCTTATGACTTGGGTTTCCCTGGTGGCTCAGATGGTAAAGAATCTGCCTGCAATGTGGGAGACCTAGGTTTGATCTCTGGGTTGGGAAGATCCCCTGGAGAAGAGAATGGCAACCCACTCCAGTGTTCTTACCAGGAGCATTAATTCCATGGGCAGAGGAGCCTGGTGGGCTACAGTCATGGGGTCACAGAGAGTTGGACGTAACTGTGCGACTAACACTCACTTTTTTCCCTTGTGACTTATTTCTCTTAGGTCTTGTCTTATGCATTTACCTTAAGTGTAGTCTTTTAAGCCCTAAAGTCATCACAGCATTTCTTCAGAGATTTTCCTTTTTTGAATTTTCTCTGAAAATACTAGCTATAGGGTGATTCATTATCTTTCTTACCTGTGTGCTCACACTCTGCACGATCTCTGTTGGGCCCACTTTAGTCTATATTGTGTGGATTAGAGGGATATTTAAAAGGAGAATGTGTAGTTTTTTCCTGGAATTAAAACTGAAAATGAAAATCTCCACTTGCAAAATAAGTGGGACATCACCAGAATTCTTTCTTTACCCAACACAATGTCAGTTCAGAATAAGGAAAAAACAAAACTGGTCAGCTACTTCATGCCCAATATCCTACAGCTTTAATAAGATCTAGAAGGAGGAGACAAGTCAAATTGGGAGTTATCATGGTATGGTGAAAAGAAAAAATACTAGTTTTGGAGTCAGCAAAACTTGTATGTTCGACAATTATGTTCCTCTTCAGTTCTTCCTTATCATTTTTTCTCTTTTAGTAAGTCTTTATTACAGAATTGTGACATTCATTTTCTCATTCTTATCATGAAGCTCACTACTGGGAAATACCTTTGTTGGTTTTTGATTGAATGAATATACCTAATTTAGCACAGAAAGGAACTTTTGAGTGAGAAAACTGTCACTCTGATAGGATACAGAAAACTACTGCTTAGTAGATGGATACTTTTGCTATCATAGATTATTTTGAGAATCTTATAAAAGCTAAACACCTAAAACAAAAAATAACACAATAACACAGTAATTATCATAAAACTTCAGATAGTTCTTAAGCTTTTGAACATGATCCAAATTAAAAACCTACAGCAGTGGATTCTCCTGCAGTAAAATAAAAGGGAATTAGTAACAACTTGGAAAAGACTGAAGAGAATTACATAACAAAAGAGGCTAGTAATGTCATAGAAAGAACTTTCAATTGAGAATCAAGTAACTAAGAGATCCAGTTTTACCAAGAATTTATTTAATCAAGTTCTTTAAAACATTTTGACAGAAAACATCAAAGAGGACTTGCCTGGCATTCCGCTAGTTAAGACTGCTTCCAATGCAGGGGGTGTGGGTTCCATGGCGATCAGAGAACTAAAATACTACATGCCACATGGCCAAAAATTTAGAAGTTAAATTAGATTTTTAAAAATCAGTAGAAGGGTTAATCGTAACACTCTTTAGGTCTCTTTTCATCTTGTTTCTAACATTCTCTTGATCTGTTTCTACTTTATAAAATTAGGGTGCTAGTGATATGGTTAAATGTTTGTGTCCCTCCAGATTTCACATGTTGAACTTCTAACTCAAGTATGGATGAATTTACTTCTCAGGAAGTAATTAAGTTTAAATGAGATTATAACGTGGAGGTCCTGGATAACAAAAGGCCTTACTGTATAGATCAGGGAACAATATTCAGTATCCTATGATAAATCACTGTGGAAAAGAATATTAAAAAGAGAATATAAATATATGTATAACCGAATCCCTTTGTTGTACAGCAGAAATTAACACAACTTTGTAAGTCAACTATACTTCAACAAAAAAAGAAGTCAGGGCCCTGATCTGATAGTATGACTGTCCTTGTAAGAAAAGACACTACGTTTGGTACAGTCAGATAATAGAACATTATTCAGCACTAAAGTGAAATGAGCTGTCAAGCATGAAAAGACATGGAGTAACCTTAAGTGCATATTACTAAGCAAAAATGAATCTTCTCTAAGCCAGGAAGAGACCTTTCATCAGAAATCAAATTTTCCAGCACCTTGATCTTGGATTTTTCAACCTTCAGAACTGTAAGAAATATTTATGTTGTTTAAACCACCTAGACTGTAGAATTTTCTTATTATTACTTTTTGGCTGCATCAGGTCTTAGTTGTGGCGTGCAGATCTTCCTTGGGTCATGCAGGGTCTTTCCGTGCAGTTCACATGCAGCTTAGTTGCCTTCACCTCCCCACCCGCCCCCAGCTTGCAGGATCTTAGTCCCAAGACCAGGAATTGAACCTCCATCCCCTGCATTGCAAGGCAGAGTCTTAACCTCTGGACTACCAGGGAAATCCCTATGGAATTTTATTATGGCAGCCCAAGCAGACATACACAACTGAATAATCACCAAGGTTCTAGTATCATTTCTATTTCCATAATGTCATATATCTCTAATTAGTCCAACTTGGGAGGCCAATATAAGAAACAACTATAGATGACATTTTATTTCTGTTATGAGATAACACATATAAAATCAAGCTTTTTCTTAAACACAGTCTTGAACTATACCAACAATTTTTTTGTTATAAAATGGTTTCAACTATTACTATGTTTTCAACTATCTTTATTTTTTTTAATTTTAGGTATAGAACTTTTATTGAAAATTTCCAATCCAAAAACAAAAATTGTCCAGCTTCCACAATAAATCAATAAGCCTGCAGGATATCCATATGCCTTAGACAATCACTGTATCACTCAAAATAAAACATTACTGTTCCATTGTCCCAATGAAAATGAGAAAAAATATAGCTTCACACACAAAATGATAAAATCGCTAACTATAAATCATATTCATAAGAATAAATGTAAATATAAAAGTCATGTCCAATGTTCCTGACTCAAGTGTTATAACCGTGTCCAAAAGTGATTAAAGAAAAACTGACGGACTTCTATGTGATTCAGTTGCTAAGATTCTGTGCTCCCAATGCAGGGAACTCAGGTTTGATCCCTGGTCAGGGAACTAGGATCCAGCACAGTCAAATAAATAAGTAAATACTTTTTAAAAAAACTTTGTTAAAAAAGTAAAAGTAGAAAATACTTTACTAAAAGTGAAAAAGGACACATAGTTTTAAGAAACTTTAAGTCTGTCAGAGGAATCAACTGTTAACTGTGCCCACACATACAATTTTATTCATAAATATTCCTATAATTTGATTTTTGTTTAAAAAGATTGTGTGACTTTTTTGTCCCATTATAGAAGTTTTATTGTATATTGTGTCATATAGATCTACACGTATTTTATATGGAACTTTTATAGTCATTGATTTAAACCCAACATATTCTCAAAGATAATTTGTTATTGACTATAATAATTAGGAATGATGAAATTTTCCCCAAAATAATTAACAAGCGAAAACTAAATAAAGCAAGTCTAAAGAAGAAACCAAGGAAAGAAAAATAGGGGACTTCCCTGGTAATCCAGTGGCTAAGACTCCATGCTGTCAATGCAGGGGACCAGATTTGATCCCTGGTCAGGGAATCAGATCCCACATGCCATAATGAAGATGGAAGATCCCATGTGGCCCAACTAAGACCCAGTGTAGCCAAATAAACATTTTTTTTTAAAGGAAAGAAAAAAAGAAAATAAAACAAAAGTTGAGTTACTTCTACCCTTTGGTTAAGATCATGGCATCTGGTACCATCACGTCATGGCAAATAGAAGTGGAACAGTGATAGATTTTATGAAAATCTGTTCAGACAGTGACTGAAGCCATGAAATTAAAAGATACTTGCTCCTTGGAAGGAAAGTTATGATAAACATAGCACATTAAAAAACAGAAATGTCACTTTGCCAACAAAGGTCCATCTAGGCAAAGCTGTGGTTTTCCCAGTAGTCATGTATGGATGTGAGAGTTGGACCATAAAAAAGGCTGAACACCAAAGAATTGATGTTTTCAATCTGTGGTGGTGGAGAAGACCCTTGAGAGTCCCTTGGACTGCAAGAGATTCAACCAGTCCATCCTAAAGGAAATCAACCCTGACTATTCATTCATGACCCAGATAACCATGATAGTGTGATCACTCATCTAGATCCAGACATCCTGGAATGTGAAATCAAGTGGGCCTTAGGAAGCATCCCTACGAACAAAACTAGTGGAGGTGATGGAATTCCAGTTGAGCTATTTCAAATCCTAAAAGATGATGCTGTGAAAATGCTGCACTCAATATGTCAACAAATTGGAAAACTCAGCAGTGGCCACAGGATTGAAAAAGGTCAGTTTTCATTCCAATCCCAAAGAAAGGCAATGCCAAAGAATGTTCAAACTACTGAACAATTGCACTCATCTCACATGCTAGCAAAGTAATGCTCAAAATTCTCCAAGCCAGGCTTCAACAGTATGTGAACTGTGAACTTCCAGATATTCAAGCTGGATTTAGAAAAGGCAGAAGAACCAGAGATCAAGTTGGCAACATATGTTGGATCATCAAAAAAGAAAGAGAGCTCCAGAAAAACATCTGCTCTATTGACTATGTCAAAACCTTTAACTGTGTGGATCACAGCAAACTGTGGAAAATTCTTCAAGACATGAGAATACCAGACCACCCGATCTGCCTCCTGAGAAATCTGTATGCAGATCAGGAAGCAACAGTGAGAACTGTACATGGAACAAGAGACTGGTTCCAAATCAGGAAAGGAGTACATCAAGGCTGTATATTGTCACCCTGCTTGTTTAACTTATATGCAGAGTACATCATGCAAAATGCCAGGCTAGATGAAGCACAAGCTGGAATCAAGATTGCTGGGAGAAATATCAATAACCTCAGATACGCATATGACACCACCCTTATGGAGGAAAGCAAAGAAGAACTAAAGAGGCTCTTGATGAAAGTGAAAGAGGAGAGTGAAAAACTTGGCTTAAAACTCAACATTCAGAACACTGAGATCATGGCATCTGGTCTCATCAGTTCAGTTCAGTTCAGTTGTTCAGTCGTGTCTGACTCTGTTTCCCCATGAATCGCAGCATGCCAGGCTTCCCTGTTCATCACCAACTCCTGGAGTTTACTCAAACTCATGTCCATCAAATCGGTGATGCCATCCAGCCATCTCATCCTCTGTCGTCCCCTTTGCCTCCTGCCACCAATCCCTCCCAGCATCAGGGTCTTTTCAAATGAGTCAACTCTTCACATGAAGTGGCCAAAGTATTGGAGCTTCTGCTTCAGCATCAGTCCTTCCAATGAACACCCAGGACTGATCTCCTTCATGGCAAATAGATGGGGAAACAAGTGGAAACAGTGACAGACTTTATTTTTGGGGGCTCCAAAATCACTGCAGATGGTAATTGCAGCCATAAAATTAAAAGATGCTTGCTCCTTGGAAAAAAAGTTATGACCAACCTAGACAGCACATTAAAAAGCAGAGATGTTACTTTGTCAACAAAGGTCCATCTAATCAAAGCTATGGTTCTTCCAGTAGTCATGTATGGATGTGAGAGTTGGACCATAAATAAAGCTGAGCACTGAAGAGCTGATGCTTTTGAACTGTGGTGTTGGAAAAGACTCTTGAGAGTCTCTTGGACTGCAAGGAGATCCAAACAGTCCATCCTAAAGGAAATCAGTCCTGAACATTCATTAGAAGGACTGATGCTGAAACTGAAACTCCAACACTTTGGCAACCTGATGTGAAGAATGACTCATTGAAAAAGACCCTGATGCTGAGAAAGATTGAAGGTGGGAGGAGAAGGGGACGACAGAGGATGAGATGGTTGGATGGCATCACCCACTTGATGGACATGAGTTTGTATAAGCTCCGGGAGTTGGTGATAGACAGGGAAGCCTGGCATGCTGCAGTCCATGGGGTCACAAAGAATCAGACATGACTGAGCAACTGAACTGAAGTGATTCATTGGAGGGATTGATGCTAAAGCTGAAGTTTCAATACTTAAGTCACTTGATGCAAAGAGCCAACTCATTGGAAAAGACCCTGGTGCTGGGAAAGATTGAGGGCAGTAGGAGAAGGAGGTGACAGAGGATGAGATGATTGGATGGCATCATCAACTCAGTGGACATGAGTCTGAGCAACTTCCAAGAGATAGTGAATGACAGGGAAGGTTGGCATGCTGTTATCCATTGGGTCACAAAGAGTCTCGGACATGACTTAGCAACTGAACCACAATAACTACTCTTTGACAGGATTTTTTCAGGATGCTTTCTATTACATGGTTTGAGGGTTTGGGTGTCATTGTTGGATTTTTAATTTGTTATATATGTATATTTGTATGTTTTATTGAATTATAATTGATTTACTATTTATTTTATTTCATTTATTTTTGGCTGCAGTAGGTCTTTGTTGCTTCACCTGGGTGTTCTCTAGTTGAGGCGAGTGGGAGCTACTCTTCACTAGGGTGGTGAGGCAACTCATTGTGGTGGCTTCTCTTGTTGCAGGGCCCAGGCTCTACGGCATTGGCTCAGTAGGGTGGCACACAGGCTTAGTTGCTCCATGGATTGTGGGGTCTTCCCAGACCAGGGATCAAACCCACGTCCCCTGCTTTAGTAGGTGGATTATTAACCATTGTACCATCAGGGAAGCCCTAGTTAATTTGCTATTATGTGATTTTGAGCAACCTAATTTGTGATGGCCCAGAGAATAATTGACAAAAGGCAAAGACATTGTCCAAAGATGATGGTTGTCTAGAAGTTCTGAGTGAAAATTACCCACATAACATTAAAATGTATTTCTGTTAAAGCAATTCTCTCCAGACTAGAGTCGTATGGCTCAGGTAAATAGACAGATCTTCAAAAATAAACATTTCTAAATTAGGAGCAGGTTAATGTCTTTCTCAATTAAATGGGAAAGGACTCAAACCAGAATGGGATTCTGAATTGTAATGGACTTTCTGTAACATACAAATCTTTAAGAAATAAATATGCCTGTGATGTTTGGAACAAGATACCAATGCTTTACTCTTATAAAGCAGCAAGTAACATAACAACAACAAAGTAATACAGAGTTTTGTGAGTCAAATTTGTATTTTCTCTGTATTAGTCAGGCATCTCCAGAGAGACAGAAATAGTAGGAGATTTATCTTTATCTCCTAAATGCCAGTTAACTTTAAGATGCTATCAATCAGAAAATACTCATTTCTGGTATGTAAAGTACAAACATGAAATATGTGTCTAAGAATCTATATAAGGGAGGTCCTATGATGGCCCTCTGGATTGGAAATCTAAACAATCTAAACATTAAACAGAACAGCTTCCTCAAATATCTGGGAATTTCAGAATGACTGACATTTCTGAAGCTGTTCAAATTTTGAAAAAATGTTTGCCAGTAGATTCACATAAGATGACAAGTTCAGTTCAGCGCAGTCACTCAGTCATGTCCAACTGCACGCCAGGCCTCCCTGTTCATCACCAACTCCCGGAGCCTACCCAAACTCATGTCCATTGAGTCGGTGATGCCATCCAACCATCTCATCCTCTGTCATCCCCTTCTCCTGCCTTCAATCTTTCCCAGCATCAGGGTCTTTTCATACTAGTCAGCTCTTTGCATCAGGTGGTCAAAGTACTGGAGTTTTACGAACTTCAACATCAGTCCTTCCAATGAACATTCAGGACTGATTTCCTTTAGAATGGACTGGTTGGATCTCCTTGCAGTCCAAGAGACTCTCAAGAGTCTTTTTCAACACCACAGCTCAAGAGCATCAATTCTTTGTTGCTCAACTTTCTTTATAGTCCAACTCTCACATCCATACATGACTCTTGGAAAAACCATAGCCTTGACTATATGGACCTTTGCTGGCGAAGTAATGTCTCTGCTTTTTAATATGCTGTCTAGGTTGTTCATAACTTTCCTTCCAAGGAGCAAGCATCTTTTAATTTCATGGCTGCAATCACCATCTGCAGTGATTTTGGAGCCCCCAAAAATAAAGTCAGCCACTGTTTCCACTTGTTTCCCCATCTATTTGCCATGAAGTGATAGGACCAGATGCCATGATCTTAGTTTTCTGCATGTTGAGTTTTAAGCCAACTTTTTCACAGAGTACCAAGAATAACTGAAACACCCTCCTGAGTCCCCTCCAATCATTGAGCAATGGAATAGCAGATCTGGTAGGAACCAGAAAAACAGAGGCAATCCGTTGCAAGGTAATAGACAGTTTAGAGGTAGGGATAACAGACAGGGGTGCCCAAGTGACAACTGACCCAATCAGTGGCATGAATGACCCTGGGATAACAATTGCCTGCAGCACAGACCAGAATGTTACTACCCCCATCAATATGGATATTATGGTTACAACCAACAGCCTCCCTATGGCTACGACTGATAGAAGTGTTGGCCGCTTGTAGTAAAACCATCTACTTTGTTACCATGACAAAAGTTTATATTGTACCTTCTGTTGGTCACAGTTTTACATTCTGACTGTAGCGAGGGAATTATCAATTATTTTTGGAACATGAGAGTTTTTAAAAATTAGATCTTACTGGAGAGATGTAATGGTTGCTGGAAATAAATACTCTCCTAAAAACATTTTTAAAAAAATCTATGAAACACTGTTATGAAATTCACACTTATTGTTTGACATGCACTACCTGCATAAATTAGTTCAGGAAGAAGAGAATGAGGGCCTAGGAACCTTGTAAGATATGACAAAGGCTGAAAGAAACTTGTTACCTAATTGATGCCTCTAAATTACTGAAGAGAATGTGTTAACAAAAGGGTGTTCTCTGTTTGTAGTTTAGAAAGAGGTGACCCAGTGAACAAAAATGTGCCTGCAGCACTGTTGACACAGTTTTATAATAAAACAGAACTCTGTTCCATGGAGTAATTATATTCCCATAGCACCAGATTATTATAAGTAAATCTCCTGAATCTGTGAATCTATTAAGAAACTCAAGTTCACATCATATCATGGAGAAAAATACAGTTACAATATGGAGGTAGTACCAGCAGACTATCCAGTCTGTAACTTATAGAAGCTAAAGATTATTTTTTAAGATTATGTGTATATTATATATAAAAACCAGCCTGCATTTGCATGATAGACTAGAAATAAGGGGAATTGAAAGAATTCATGTTTCAGATGGTCTCCCCAGGATGTTTCTTTAAAGCAGTTAATTCAATCTACTTAAACCACATGGGTTCCCAGATCCTCTTATGGAGAATTCTAGTGAATACCAAGTGAATGTTAAAGGACTATGGGACGAGGAGCCAAGATGGCGGAGGAGTAGGACGGGGAGACCACTTTCTCTCCTACAAATTCATCAAAAGAATATCTGAACGCAGAGCAAACTTCACAAAACAACTTCTGATCGCTAGCTGAGGTCATCAGGTGCCCAGAAAAGCAGCCCATTGTCTTCGAAAGGAGGTAGGACAAAATATAAAAGATAAAAAGTGAGACAAAAGAGCTAAGGACGGAGATCCGTCCCGGGAAGGGAGTCTTTAGAGGACCTTTCCAGACACCGGGAAACCCTTGCACTGGCGGGCCTGGGGGAAGTGTTTGAATCTCGGAAGGCAACCTGACTGGGAGGGAAACAATAAATAAAACCCACAGATTACGTGCCTAAAAGCAACCCTCAGCAGAAAAGTACCCCAGACACCCGCATCCGCCACCAGCAAGTGGGGGCGGCACGGAGAGGAGCGGGCGGCATTGCTTGGGGTAGGGTCCGGGCCTGAGTGCCCTGAGGATAATCGGAGGGAGCTTTTGTGAGTTGCCAACTTGACCTGTGGGAGAGCAAAACAGAGAGAGAAAATTAACCGGCCCGAACACGCTGCCGGCCGTTCGCAGAACAAAGGGAAGGAGAAAGTCCAGAGAAGAGCTCGCAGACTGCGGACCGGCCCAGACCCGCCAGAGGCGGGAGCAGGTCGCGGCGAGACACAGGGCGCAGGCACCTGACCGGCGCGGGCGGGGACTGGGGCTGGGTGGGGATGCAGAGGGCAGAAGGCGCACGCACCGGACTGGCGGCGGCGGAAACCGAGATTGGGACCGTGGAAGGGAGTGGGCGCGCCGCACCTGGGGAGAGTGCGCCTGTCAAGCCCCTGGCTGCCTGGACCACTCTGACCGGGAAGGCACAAGAGCGGACGCAGCCTTTTGTTCCGCGCTTTTGTGGATCACCCGAGGGCTGGAGCTGGCACAGCGCGCGGCGCACTCCATATAGAGCAGCCGGGAGCCTGAGCAGCACAGAGGGAGAAAGCAGCGCCAGCCCCTCCCCGCGGCGCCAGCCCCTCCCTGCGGCGCCAGCCCCTCCCCGCAGCACAGGCCCCTCCCCACAGCACCGGCCCCTCCCCGCAGCGCAACAGAACTAGGTACCTGAATAAGAGTCCACCTCCGCCCGCCTGTGTCAAGGCGGAAATGAGGCTCTGAAGAAACCGGCAAACAGAAGCCAAATAAACTAAGGGAACCGCTTCAGAAGGGACTGGTGCAACAGATTAAAATCCCTGTAGAAAACACAATTACACTGGAAGGGGCCTGTAGATATCGAGAAGTGTAAGCTTGAACAAGGAGATATCTGAAACTGAGCCGAACCCACACTGACTGCAACAGCTCCAGAGAAATTCCTAGATATATTTTTACTTTTTTTTTTTTTTAAGTAGGAAAAAAAAAATTTTTTTTATTTTTTATTTTTTATCTTTTATTTTCCTTTAAAATTCCCTATTACTCCCCCATTACTCCTTAACTTTCATTTTCATAGATTTTTACGATTTTTTTAATTAGGGAAAATTCTTTTTTTCTTTTTCTTTTTTTTTCTCCTTTTTCTCTTCTATTTTCTATTTTTCTTTTTCTCTTATTTCTTTTAAAGTCCTCTAATACTCCTCTACCATGCCTTAATTTTCATTTTCATTACACTATAACCTTACCAAAAAAAAAAAGAAGAGAAGCCCTATTTTTAAACTGAACTTCATATATATTTTAAAAATTTTTTGTGTGTGTTTTGGTTTTTGTTTTTAATATAGTATTTTTAAGAGTCTAACCTCTACTCTAGATTTTTAATTTTTGTTTTTCAGTATATGATATAAATTGTGAACATTTAAGAATCCAATATTCAGTTCCCATTTTTATTCAGGAGTGTGTTGATTATTCTCTCCCAATCTTGACTCTCTGTTTTCTACCTCAGAACACCTCTATTTCCTCCTTTCCTCTTCTCTTCCCAGTCCAATTCTGTGAATCTTGGTGGGTGTCTGGGCTACGGAGAACACTCTGGGAACAGACAACTGCGTAGATCTGTCTCTCTCCTCTTGAGTCCCCCTTTTTCTCCTCCTGCTTATCACTATCTCCCTCCTCCCTCTCCTCTTCTTCATGTAACTCTGTGAACCTCTCTGGGTGTCCCTAATGGGGAGAATCTTTTCAGCATTAACCTAGAAGTTTTATCATCAGTGCTGTATAGTTGGAGAAGTCCTGAGACTACAGGAAGAATAAAACTGAAATCCAGAGGCAGGAGACTTAAGCCCAAAACCAGAGAACACCAGAAAACTCCTGACTACATGGAACTTTAAGTAATAAGTGACCGTCCAAAAGCCTCCATACCTACACTGAAACCAACCACCACCCAAGAGCCAATAAGTTTTAGAGCAAGACATACCACACAAATTCTCCAGCAACGCAGGAACACAGCCCTAAACGTCAACATACAGGCTGCCCAAGGTGACACCTAACACATAGACCCATCTCAAAACTCATTACTGAGCACTCCATTGCTCTCCAGAGAGAAGAAATCAAGTTCCACGCACCAGAACACTGACGCAAACTTCCCTAACCAGGAAACCTTGACAAGCCAATCATCTAACCCCACCCACTGGGTAAAACCTCCACAATAAAAAGGAACCACAGACCTCCAGAATACAGAAAGCCCACTCCAGACACAGCAATCTAAACAAGATGAAAAGGCAGAGAAATACCCAACAGATAAAGGAACATGAAAAATGCCCACCAAGTCAAACAAAAGAGGAGGAGATAGGGAATCTACCTGAAAAAGAATTTAGAATAATGATAATAAAAATGATCCAAAATCTTGAAAACAAAATGGAGTTACAGATAAATAGCCTGGAGACAAAGATTGAAAAGATGCAAGAAATGTTTAATAAAGACCTAGAAGAAATAAAAAAGAGTCAAAAATGAATAATGCAATGAATGAGATCAAAAACACTCTGGAGGGAACCAAGAGTAGAATAACGGAGACAGAAGATAGGATAAGTGAGGTAGAAGATAAAATGGTGGAAATAAATGAAACAGAGAGAAAAAAAGAAAAAAGAATAAAAAGAAATGAGGACAACCTCAGGGACCTCTGGGACAATGTGAAACACCCCAACATTCGAATCATAGGAGTCCCAGAAGAAGAAGACAAAAAGAAAGGCCATGAGAAAATACTCGAGGAGATAATAGCTGAAAACTTCCCTAAAATGGGGAAGGAAATAGCCACCCAAGTCCAAGAAACCCAGAGAGGCCCAAACAGGATAAACCCAAGGTGAAATACCCCAAGACACATATTAATCAAATTAACAAAGATCAAACACAAAGAACAAATATTAAAAGCAGCAAGGGAGAAACAACAAATAACACACAAAGGGATTCCCATAAGGATAACAGCTGATCTATCAATAGAAACCCTCCAGGCCAGAAGGGAATGGCAGGACATACTTAAAGTAATGAAAGAGAATAACCTACAACCTAGAATACTGTACCCAGCAAGGATCTCATTCAGATATGAAGGAGAATTCAAAAGCTTTACAGACAAGCAAAAGCTGAGAGAATTCAGCACCACCAAACCAGCTCTTCAACAAATGCTAAAGGATCTTCTCTAGACAGGAAACACAGAAAGGTTGTATAAATGTGAACCCAAAACAACAAAGTAAATGGCAACGGGACCACACCTATCAATAATTACCTTAAATGTAAATGGGTTGAATGCCCCAACCAAAAGACAAAGATTGGCTGAATGGATACAAAAACAAGACCCCTATATATGCTGTCTACAAGAGACCCACCTCAAAACAAGAGACACATACAGACTAAAAGTGAAGGGCTGGAAAAAAATATTTCACGCAAACGGAGACCAAAAGAAAGCAGGAGTCGCAATACTCATATCAGATAAAATAGACTTTCAAATAAAGGATGTGAAAAGAGACAAAGAAGAACACTACATAATGATCAAAGGATTAATCCAAGAAGAAGATATAACAATTATAAATATATATGCACCCAACATAGGAGCTCCGCAATATGTATGGCAAACGCTAACAAGTATGAAAGAGGAAATTAATAGTAACACAATAATAGCGGGAGACTTTAATACCCCACTCACAACTATGGATAGATCAACTAAACAGAAAATTAACAAGGAAACACAAACCTTAAATGACACAATGGACCAGCTAGACCTAATTGATATCTATAGGACATTTCACCCCAAAACAATCAATTTCACCTTTTTCTCAAGTGCACACGGAACCTTCTCCAGAATAGATCACATCCTGGGCCATAAATCTAGTCTTGGAAAATTCAAAAAAATTGAAATCATTCCAGTCATCTTTTCTGACCACAGTGCAGTAAGATTAGATCTCAGTTACAGGAAAAAAATTGTTAAAAATTCAAACGTATGGAGGCTAAATAACACGCTTCTGAATAACCAACAAATCATAGAAGAAATCAAAATATGTATAGAAATGAATGAAAATGAAAACACAACAACCCAAAACCTATGGGACACTGTAAAAGCAGTGCTAAGGGGAAGGTTCATAGCATTACAGGCTTACATCAAGAAACAAGAAAAAAGCCAAATAAATAACCTAACTCTACACCTAAAGCAATTGGAGAAGGAAGAAATGAAGAACACCAGAGTTAGCAGAAGGAAAGAAATCTTAAAAATTAGGGCAGAAATAAATGCAAAAGAAACTAAAGAGACCATAGCAAAAATCAACAAAGCTAAAAGCTGGTTTTTTGAAAAAATAAACAAAATTGACAAACCATTAGCAAGACTCATTAAGAAACAGAGAAGAACCAAATTAACAAAATTAGAAATGAAAATGGAGAGATCACAACAGACAACACTGAAATACAAAGGATCATAAGAGACTACTACCAGCAGCTCTATGCCAATAAAATGGACAACTTGGATGAAATGGACAAATTCTTAGAAAAGTATAACCTTCCAAAACTGAACCAGGAAGAAATAGAAGATCTTAACAGAGCCATCACAAGCAAGGAAATCGAAACTGTAATCAAAAATCTTCCAGCAAACAAAAGCCCAGGACCAGATGGCTTCACAGCTGAATTCTACCAAAAATTTAGAGAAGAGCTAACACCTATCTTACTCAAACTCTTCCAGAAAATTGCAGAGGAAGGTAAACTTCCAAACTCATTCTATGAGGCCACCATCACCCTAATTCCAAAACCTGACAAAGATGCCACAAAAAAAGAAAACTACAGGCCAATATCACTGATGAACATAGATGCAAAAATCCTTAACAAAATTCTAGCAAACAGAATCCAACAACATATTTAAAAAAATCATACACCACGACCAAGTGGGCTTTATCCCAGGAATGCAAGGATTCTTTAATATCCGCAAATCAATCAATGTAATACACCACATTAACAAATTGAAAGATAAAAACCATATGATTATCTCAATAGATGCAGAGAAAGCCTTTGACAAAATTCAACACCCATTTATGATTAAAACTTTCCAGAAAGCAGGAATAGAAGGAGCATACCTCAACATAATAAAAGCTATATATGACAAACCCACAGCAAGTATCACCCTCAATGGTGAAAAATTGAAAGCATTTCCCCTGAAATCAGGAACAAGACAAGGGTTCCCAGTCTCACCACTACTATTCAACATAGTGTTGGAAGTTTTGGCCACAGCAATCAGAGCAGAAAAAGAAATAAAAGGAATCCAGATAGGAAAAGAAGAAGTGAAACTCTCGCTGTTTGCAGATGACATGATCCTCTACATAGAAAACCCTAAAGACTCTACCAGAAAATTACTAGAACTAATCAATGAATATAGTAAAGTTGCAGGATATAAAATTAGCACACAAAAATCCCTTGCATTCCTATATACTAACAATGAGAAAACAGAAAGAGAAATTAAGGAAACAATACCATTCACTATTGCAACAAAAAGAATAAAATACTTAGGAGTACATCTACCTAAAGAAACAAAAGACCTATACATAGAAAACTATAAAACACTGATGAAAGAAATCAAAGAGGACACAAACAGATGGAGAAACATACCGTGTTCATGGATTGGAAGAATCAATATTGTCAAAATGGCTATTCTACCCAAAGCAATCTATAGATTCACTGCAATCCCTATCAAGCTACCAAAGGTATTTTTTACAGAACTAGAACAAATAATTTCACAGTTTGTATAGAAATACAAAAAACCTCGAATAGCCAAAGTAATCTTGAGAAAGAAGAATGGAACTGGAGGAATCAACCTGCCTGACTTCAGGCTCTACTACAAAGCCACAGTCATCAAGACAGTATGGTACTGGCACAAAGACAGAAATACAGATCAACGGAACAGAATAGAAAGCCCAGAAATAAATCCACGAACTTATGGACACCTTATCTTTGACAAAGGAGGCAAGGATATACAATGGAAAAAAGACAACCTCTTTAACAAGTGGTGCTGGGAAAGCTGGTCAACCACTTGTAAAAGAATGAAACTAGAACACTTTCTAACACCATACACAAAAATAAACTCAAAATGGATTAAAGATCTAAATGTAAGACCAGAAACTATAAAACTCCTAGAGGAGAACATAGGCAAAACACTCTCCGACATAAACCACAGCAAGATCCTCTATGACCCACCTCCCAGAATATTGGAAATAAAAGCAAAACTAAACAAATGGGACCTAATGAAACTTAAAAGCTTTTGCACAACAAAGGAAACTATAAGCAAGGTGAAAAGACAGCCCTCAGATTGGGAGAAAATAATAGCAAATGAAGAAACAGACAAAGGATTAATCTCAAAAATATACAAGCAACTCCTGAAGCTCAATTCCAGAAAAATAAATGACCCAATCAAAAAATGGGACAAAGAACTAAACAGACATTTCTCCAAAGAAGACATACAGATGGCTAACAAGCACATGAAAAGATGCTCAACATCACTCATTATCAGAGAAATGCAAATCAAAACCACAATGAGGTACCATTACACGCCAGTCAGGATGGCTGCTATCCAAAAGTCTACAAGCAATAAATGCTGGAGAGGGTGTGGAGAAAAGGGAACCCTCTTACACTGTTGGTGGGAATGCAAACTAGTACAGCCGCTATGGAAAACAGTGTGGAGATTTCTTAAAAAACTGGAAATAGAACTGCCATATGACCCAGCAATCCCACTTCTGGGCATACACACCGAGGAAACCAGATCTGAAAGAGACACGTGCACCCCAGTGTTCATCGCAGCACTGTTTATAATAGCCAGGACATGGAAGCAACCTAGATGCCCATCAGCAGATGAATGGATAAGGAAGCTGTGGTACATATACACCATGGAATATTACTCAGCCGTTAAAAAGAATTCATTTGAACCAGTCCTAATGAGATGGATGAAACTGGAGCCCCTTATACAGAGTGAAGTAAGCCAGAAAGATAAAGAACATTACAGCATACTAACACATATATATGGAATTTAGAAAGATGGTAACGACAACCCTATATGCAAAACGGAAAAAGAGACACAAATTCAGAACAGACTTTTGAACTCTGTGGGAGAAGGTGAGGGTGGGATGTTTCGAAAGAACAGCATGTATATTATCTATGGTGAAACAGGTCACCAGCCCAGGTGGGATGCATGAGACAAGTGCTCGGGCCTGGTGCACTGGGAAGACCCAGAGGAATCGGGTGGAGAGGGAGGTGGGAGGGGGGATCGGGATGGGGAATACGTGTAAATCTATGGCTGATTCATGTCAATGTATGACAAAACCCACTGAAAAAATAAATAAATAAATAAAGGGGAAAAAAAATAAAGGACTGTGGAGACAGAAACAGAAACAAACTTCAGGATTGAATGGAGGGAGGTGTATATGTCATCAAAAGCTCAGCGTCTTGATACACCAGTGCCAGATTCAGAGACAGAGCTTTGGCTGAAGTGGAAAAGGATAGCTTTATTACTTTGCCAGGCAAAGGAGGATGTAGCAGGTTAATGCTCTCAAAACTGTGTATCCCTTCTTTGAGAGAATAATGAGAAATTTTATGGTTCAAAGAGGGCATGATCAGCTTGTGGATACACTTCTTATTGGTTGGTGGTAAGGCTAAAGGAGTCAGCGTTATCAACCTTCAGGTTCCAACCAGTCTGAGATCTATCTGCTTGTGGGCAGCATACCCAGGGATTGAATCCCACCTGGAGGGAGTTTCCGCATCTGCAAAACAGCTCAAAGATATTATTGTGTGTATTGATGAGGGATCAGGACCCTGCCCCAAGACTGCACTACTGTTTCTCTTGACTGTTTACTTCTTTCTTGTCTTGCTTCCCTCTCTTTCCTAACTAAGAGCTGCTTGAATCTGCCCACTGAAATTCAAGGAATGTCATGGAGACTGAATGAAGGCTATTTTCTATAATCAAAGAAAAGGGGGACACAGAAAGTCCTTGAACCCACAGAAAGTCTTTGTACCCAGAAGGCCCACAGGGCCTTGCTCAGTATCATAGATGAGCAAGATTACTGCATGTTTCAAGAGGAGAAAAACAGTCTTAAAATCTGCACCAATTATGGATACTGATTACAAACATTAGAATCCTCATGGAGAACTAGAATACAAATCTGCTTCATTATTACTTTCACGAGGCTTTTTAGGGGATTGGAGGGGGCAGAGGAAGTGAGGGTGGGTGGTTTTGGTAATGGGTAGGAGTGGGAATGTTTATAAAAAGCAACATAAGTAAAATGAGGCTATTTTTGGCTATGCTGTGTGGTTTGCAGAATCTTAGCTCCCTGACCAGGGACTGGCCTATGGCAGTGAAAGTGCTGAGTACTAACCATGGAACAGCCAGGGAACTCCCATGAGATCTTAAGCAACTTCCTCCAAATGATTCTGATTAATCTTGCCAGTGTTTTCTTGACATTCAAGTAATCTTTATCAAAATCAGGAAGTGGGTCAGGAAAACCTAGGGTAGACAAGACAATCAGTTGGTACATAAGCAGTTGAAAGACTTCGTCTGTAAATCAGTAGGGGACTTGTAAGATTTCTTAGACTTAAAGGGTTGCTTGTCATATGGCAGAGCCTCTCATCACTTTCTCATCTTCCTTTACCCTAAATTTACTGATATAATTAGGCATGCACACAAATTAAGAGGTTGAATATTAAAGAATAGTCAGTATAGTAGGAAACTGAAGATTTTAACATTACATAAAATGTCTACAACATGCATACTATGCATTGTAAGTCGCTCCAGCTGTGTTTGACTTTTTGTGACCCCATAGACTGTAGCCCATCAGGCCCCTCTGTCCATGGGGTTCTCCAGGTAAGAATACCAGAATGGGTTGCCATGCCCTCCTCCAGGGGATCTTCCTGACCCAGTGATCAAATCTGCATCTCTTATTGTAAATCAGTTTCCTATATTTCAATTTAAAAAGTTCATGTACTACAGCTTTCTCTATATTCCAATTGCAAATTACTTTCCACTCATCAAGCAAGGACTCTGGAATCTGAGAAAGTAGTCTCTTAAACACATGTAGCAGATAAGCAGATTACAGAAGCTTAAGATTTTATGATTGTAAAGAATTTTAGTAATTAGATAGTCTAGTCCTTTCATTGCAAAATATAAACATGAAGTTATAATCCAGAAAGAGAATGAGAGTTTTTTTTCAAAATATATAAGCTTTTCTTGTCCTACTAATTCCTCCAGGCCAAGAATTGTTCATATCTTTTCTGTAGACTGGTGGTTTCCAGATGTCTACAACATAGATGAAGCAGAGGAGAGATATAGTTGATTAAATACAACATGATGATCCATTGTTAAAAATATGACTCCTCCTGGGTTGATTCTAAGAGCTGCCATTTATGCATAACCAGTTCTAGATTCAGTGGGGGCAGGATGGGATGTTTCTTTGAATAAAGTAGCAAATTTTAGGGATGTAATCTACAAGTTCCCTAGTCCATAATATCCTTGTACAATCCTTAATCAGACATTTCAGGGTTTGATAATGGCTCAGAGTCTTGCACTTCCCCACAACTCTTGCCTACCTTTTAAATGATTATAGGGATCATGTAGCTAATCTATTCAACAGTCTATAATTTTCAGCACTTGTCGGTTTCAGGCACCACCCACCCCTTTCCAAGGCAACCTCTATCACCTTTTAGCTTGGTACTCGTGCTCATGCTAAGTCACTGAGTTGTGTCCAACTTTTTGCAACCCCGTGGACTGTAGCCTTCCAGGCTCCTCTGTCCATGGGATCTTCCAGGCAAGAATACTGGAGTGTGTTGCCATTTCCTCCTCCAGGGGATCTTCTTGACCCAGCGATTGAACCCGAGTCTCCTGCTTCTCTTTCATTGGTGGGTAGATTCCTTACCACTGAGCCACCCTGGGAAGCTCATAATATTTAACTTCTTTCCACTCACTTCTGTACCAACAGGTATCTCCTACCTTAACACACCTCTTGTGGACCTAATTCCTTATCCCTCTACCTTATTTCAGTCAATCACTGTTCTTTCGTGCTTTCATTCTTCCCTATGATATACTTTTACCATCCAGAGACAACTATTCTTAATATTTTGGTATATAAGGACATTACAGTATTATCTTCTTATTTATTTATCTGGCTGTCCCAGGTCTTAGTTGCAGCATGTGGGATATTCCAGCTTCATCCATTGAGTCATACGGGATCTTTAGCTGTGGCATGCAACCTCGTAGTTGTGGCCCGTGGGATCTAGTTCCTTGACCAGGGATTGAACCCAGGCTCCCTGCACTGGGAGGGAGGAGTCTTAGCCCCTGGACCACCTGGGGTGTCCCAATATTAACTTAACTTACAGAAATTATGCTTTTTATTGGAGTCAAAACTATGAACTCCTTATTGCCTGTGATTTTAAATCTTGTTGAAAGCTTCCTCATGCAAAGGCCTACAATCTTTTCTACTGATAGTATAGCTTTGTGTTTCACAATTAGGTCTTCAATGTGTGAGAAGCTCATATTTGTAAAAGTAGAGTAGAAGTGAGGACTCCTTGACGGGTTGGTAACAGAAGCAGCAGAGAAGATAGGAGGCACATATTAGGTAGCTTTGCTATCACTCACCCACCCTCTATAGGGAAGCTCTACTCACTCATCCCCTGCTTAGTAAAACCTGTATCTTAATTAATATGTTCAGAGGAGAAACTCTGACATTCTTAAAGCAAAAGACATGCTAAGAAAATGAACCAATCATCAAATAAAGAAGTTACACATAACTAAACATATGATGCTATCAGTAAAAAATTCAATATGTGTAGAAACCTAGAACAATCTTCTGGAAAGTAGAATAAAAAGTATGTGAAGGAAATGGGAAAGAAAAGGTAAAAGGATTAGAGAAACCCAGGAGGGCCAACTTCAGATAAACAGGAGGTTTTGAAACGTAAAACAATAAAAATATAGGGACTTCTGTTTAAATTATAAATAAAATGTCCTATGGTGGAGAGAGGTTAGTGAGTCCCAGACTAGAAAATGAAAACAGATCTGAACCATAATGTTATGAAATTTTGGAACACTTAATGATGAAGAAGAGAACTAAAAGGATGAAAAGAAGTTACTATTTTAAAAAGTGTTAGTCGCTCAGTCATGTCTGACTTTTTGTGACCACATGGACCGCAGCCCATCAGGCTCCTCTGTCCATGGGATTTCCCTGGCAAGAATACTGGAGTGGGTTGCCATTTCCTTCTCCAGAGGATCTTCCCAACCCAGGGATTGAACTCATGTCTCCATCATTGGCAGATTGGTTCCTTACCACTGAGCCACCAAGGAAGTTTTCATTAAAAACTCTCAAATGAAAGTCTCTGGTTGGCCTGGCTGGGAACACATGTTCATCCTTGGCTCAATCACTACAGCCGGAGGAATGAATGAGTCACTCTGACAGGCCAGGTACAGATCAGGTGCCCATCCTGGCCCTGTGGAGAAGGTACCTTAATGGGTAGCCTGAGCAGGAAAGGGAGAGGAAACCAGACAGATAAATATAGAAACATCTACTCTATATATCAAGGGCTTCCCTGGTGGCTCAGACAGTAAAGAATCTGCTTGCCAAAGCAGGAGACTGGTCTGGGAAGATCCCCTGGAGAAGGAAGTGGCAACCCACTCCAATATTCTTGCCTGGAAAATCCCATGGACAAACGAGCCTGGTGGGCTCCTACTGTCCATGGGGTCACAAAAGAGTTGGACACGACTTAGCAACTAAACAATTCTATATGTCCTACAAAATCTTTGACAGTCTGAAGATTGCCTACTTCGATAGCCTTATTTCCTTCCACTATTTAAGTCAGATTATGCTTCAGAAGGATAGCAGAGCAGTTCAGAGAGTGAGCTTTGAGATTAGCAGAACTACATTTGCAAAAGAAATGTGCAATTTACAAATTATATTTTTTTGGGTAATTTTTGCAACCTATCTAAGCCTTAGTCTCTTCATTTGTTAAATATGGTAAATAATGAAACCAAAGGACATGATACCAGAAAAACATTTGGCATAGGTCTCCCAGGGAACAGGTGTGAAATTTTCGGGGGTCAGTAAAAAATACCCATTAGCGATTTCCTGTCTCATACAGGACAAAAGCCTGCTTCTCGGGTCTTTAAACTATACCACTGTCTTTCCTGGTTCTTCAGCTTCTAGATGGCATGTCATGGGGCTTCTCAGCCTCTATAATTGCTTGAACCAATGTCTTAGAACAAACTATAATTCTGTTCTTTTTCTTAAGAGAATCCTGGCTAATACAGCTGTTAATTAGAGTCCATGCCTTATTCAGTTTTCACCGGATTTTTATACCCTCATTTACGTGTGTGTGTGTGGGTATACTTCCATACAATTTTAATACCATACACAAATTCATGTAACCACCATCAAAATCTATATACAGAACTACTCATACAACTCCATAACAAAAAAGCAAACAATTTGATTAAAAACTGACAAACAAGTTGAAGAGACATATTCTCAAAGAAGAAATACAGATGGCCAGTATATATACAAGGACATGAAAGGGTGCTCAACATCATTAATTATGAAGGAAATGTAAATGGAATAACAAATATTGGCAAGGATGTAGAGAAAAAGGAAAGCTTATATTCAATACATTGTTGGTGGGAATGGAAATCTGTATATGTATATGTATAAATTTCCATAGCCACTATGGAAAACAGTATGGACATTCCTCAAAAAACTGAAAATAGAATACTGTATATCCAGAAATACATATATGTGTGTATATATATATATATATATATATCATACAAATACTGTATAATCCAGAAATTCCACTGCTGGGTATTTATTGGAAAAAAATTAAAACACTAGCTCAAAAAGATATCTGCACCTCCATGTTCATTAAGCATTATTTACAATAGCCAAGACATGCAAATAACCTAAGGGTTCATCAGTGAATGAATGACGAAAAGACATATAATAAATATATATATGTATGCTATTCAATCATTTAAAAAGGAAATCCTGCCACTTCTAACAATGTGGATGAACCTTGAAAGCATTATGCTAAGTGAATAAGTTAAAGACAAAAATCATATACAAGTTCACTTATAAGTAAAATCTAATAAAAACCACTGACCTCATACATAGAAAGAACAGACTAATCGTTGCCAGAGGCAGGGGGTGGTGTGTGAAATGGGTAAAAGTGGTCAAAAGGTACAAACTTCCAGTTATAAAATAAGTAAGTCCTGAGGATGTAATGTGTGGCATGATGACTATAGTTAATAACACTGTATTGTAAATTTAAAGTTGCTAACAGAGAGTAGATCTTAAAATTTTTCATCACAAGAAAAAAAATTGTAACCATGTGTGGTGGGAAAAAAAGAGATACAGAAATGTTCCACCAGCATATAGTAACTCCACAAGCTCTTCTTATATAGTCATACCTTCCCACTTCTGTCCTTGTCTGCTTATCTATTCTCTACCTTTATAGTTTTGTTATTTTGAGAATTCAACATCAGTGAAACCATGTACCATGTAACCTTTGAAACTGGCTGTTTTCACTAAGCATGAGGCTCTTGAGACACATCCAAGTTGTTGCATGTATCCCCAGTTCCTTCCTTTTTATTGCTGACCAGTATTCCATTGTATAGATTCCATTGTACCTATTTGCTTAATCATTCACCTATTGAAAGGCATTTCAATTGTTTCCTCTCAAATTTATTTTTAAAGAAGTAAACATTTTCAAACCGTGGCTCTTTCACTTCTATGAATAACTTTAAATCTTCCCAACCCAGGGACTGAACCCAGGTCTCCTGGGCAGATTCTTTACCGTTGGATTCTTTACTGTCTGAGCCAAGGGGGAAGCCCTTAAATCTGCCTCAGGGGTGATTAATTCACTGGTTAAGTGTTTCTGAACAAGAGGAATGCAGTCATCACATGGGATGTCTATTTGAATAAATATGGCTTTATGAGGGTGACTTTTAAAATTCTTTAAGCACTAATCAGTTGATCATCATTCTTCAGTTGCTCAGTTGTGTCCCATGTGACCCCAAGAACTATAGGCAGCCAGGCTCTGCTGTCCATGGGATTTCCAAGGCAAGAATACTGGAGTGGGTTGCCATTTCCTTCTCCAGGGAATCTTCTCGACTCAGGGATCGAACCTGCGTCTCCTGCATTGGCAGGCAAACTCACTGACACTGAGACACCAGGGAAGACCTAGTCAGTTGATAGCTTAATCCTAAACAGTGTCAAGTCTCAGGAGACCGTAGTGGGAGGGGACCAGAGATGGTCAGCATGAGGCAAAGAGGGCTGGCCCTGTTGGAATATTACGTTGGAGTAAGGAGGGGGGCTGATGGAGAAAATGGTGTGCAAAAAGAGAAAGAGTGGTTTTGCAACAGGAAAGATGACAACATGGGTGTCACTTACACTTCCCATTTCCCTCAGGTTCCAGTGGCTGGACTACACTGCCACTCACTACAACACCCCTTTGAGCCTGCACTTACATCCGATAATAGCCATTTCATCATTACTTTTACAAAACCATACGTGGAAATTAAACCCACCCCAAAGGCCATGTTTTTTGTTACCAAAAATTCAGAAGAACGTATTTTCTTTTAAATCAATTACGTGTCTGTACATTTGAAGTTAGTTTTAGCTCATTTGAGGTGATAATTTGCCCTCTTCAGACCTTCTGTTTCTGCTTGCAAAGTAGAATAATCATATCTCATCTTTCTGAAGGTAATGAACAAGTCAAAAAAAATTCTTTGAATTTCTATTTTTACTATTTCATTAAAATAGTGCTGTATCTATCAAAAATATTCTACAGGAAAGAGCTTTTGTTCTTTCAAAAGGAACCAAGAGATTCCAGGTGAACAAAATATATTTAAGATGCAATCTCTGCTCTCAATGGGCTCCCAATTTAACTCAGTGGAGAAAACAAATGTTGAAAGTATAAAGCGTGGAGTTATTGTAGTAATTACAAATAAATATATCATGGCTATTCGACATTTTCTTCTTCTCTTAGTGGTCCATTTCCATTATCATCACCTAGATAAAGTCATCATGCTATTAAGTTAAGCATTTTGCTCTGTGACCATATCCTTCTATTCTTTCAGACTGTTTGTTTGAATAATGCTCTCCCCACTATGGGACACTCCTGGATCCCCTTGGGTTCTCCAGTCCTTTAGCATCTCTGCTGTATTTCTTTTCTTTAGCTCCCTTCTGCCTTTTTTTCTCTCCTTTTCCAGAATAAATGGTCCACCACCTCAATAATTCTCTTGCCAAAACATTAAGCTCATTTGTCCCCATTTTCATTCCCTTTTATTATGGTAAAATCCCTGGAAGCAACTAAATACTCAGTTTCTTCACATTTTGTCCACACTGACTTCATACTTAACTGATATTTTCTCTACACATGTTCCATACTCACAGGAGAGAATGTGGGACTCTTACAAATTCATGATTCCTAAATTAAAATGTGCCTTCAGTATTCCTGGGAATCCCATTGCCTTTGTCCCTGCGCCTGGGTCTACTATAGCCTCCTTCACTCCTGTTTCAGCAAAATGTGCCCCATCTCCATCATTCAAGACATAGCCTCATCCTGGGTTCCCACTCCCTTGTTAGCCCAGCACCACCCACTGTCTGCCTTTCATCTCTTTATCCCCTTCTGTATATTAGTACTTTCCATCAGGGCATCCAGTCCCATCACTTCATGGCAAATAGATGGGGAAACAATGGGAACAGTGACAGACTTTATTTTCTTGGGCTCCAAAATCACTGTAGACAGTGACTGCAGCCATGAGACACTTGCTCCTTGGAAGAAAAGCTATGACCAACCTAGACAGCATATTAATAAGCAGAGACATTACTTTGCAAAGGTTCATCTAGTCAAGGCTATGATTTTTCCAGTAGTCATGTATGGATGTAAGTGTTGGACCATAAAGAAAGCTGAGCACCAAAGAATTGATGCTTTTGAACTGTGGTGTTGGAGAAGACTCTTGAGAGTCTCTTGGACAGCAAGGAGATCCAACCAACCAATCCTAAAGGAAAGCAGTCCTGAATATTCATTGGAAGGACTGATGCTGAACCTGAAGCTCCAATACTTTGCCCACCTGATGTGATGAACTGACTTATTTGAAAAGACCCTGATGCTGGGAAAGATTGAGGGCGTGTGGAGAAGGAGACGACAGTGGATAAGATGGTTGGATGGCATCACTGACTCGACAGACATGAATTTGAGCAACCTCTGGGAGTTGGTGATGGACTGGGAATCCTGGCGTGCTGCAGTCTATGGGGTCACAAAGAGTCGGACACGACTGAGTGACTGAACTGAACTGATCAGCACTTAAACATGCATATCCATCTCAGAACAAACCTCCCTTAATCTCACTTCCTCTTTCCCAGTTACCATCTTCCTCCCTCCTTTCCCATGGGGCCCAGAAACTTGTTTTTTTTTACCATGATGACTATAGTTTTTTGCCTCAAAGCTGTACATTAGTGCCATCCTCCCAACCCATTCCTTTTCTAGTAAAAGACCCTGCCCTCACTACAGAAATGGGCTTATGTCCCAGACTCGACCAACTATGGTCATTATCTGTACTCAGCAATTAGTGATTGGCCCTGAGACCTGCGTAACCAAGGGCCCAAGAAAGTAAACAGAAACCACACTGGGTACTTCAAAGAGAGATGAATTAATCCAGGGAACTCTTAAGTATGAAAAGGTTGGAAAAGCAAACAGGAGCTTAATAATTGCTAGATCTGCAGAAGCAAAAAAAAAAAGGATGAGGGGTAGGGACATAGGAATTTATGGGAGGGGGTCTCTGAGATCTGTTGCTACAAATCGTAGGGGGAGATTCTCCACAGCTCGGGTGTGGTCTTTTGTGGAGGATATTTGTCTGGGCAGATCCCTGGATGGCCTGGGAGCTACAGCCCAGTGGGTGATGTGCAGCAGAACTGTTACGCCAACTACAAGGGGATACATCCTGATATTAAGAGTTACTGGTTCTTCCAAGGAACACAGTGAAGGGGGTGCTGAGAGTTCAGACAGAAGGTGGAATCTGGAGCCATCTTCCCCTGCTGCTGAAGTGACGAGATGCAAATGGAAAAACGGGGAAGAAATTCCTTTACTTTCCTCCTCTTGTCTTCTGATTTTCTTCTCTTGCTTCTCATTGATAGGCCCTAGTGAGAAACCAGCTGGGGCTTCCCTGGTAGTCCAGTGGTTAAGACTCTATGCTCCCAATACAGGGGGTCCAGGTTCAATCCCTGGTCAGGAAACTAGATCCCACATGCTGCAACTAAGAGTTCACAACATTTTTGTAACTACAAAAAAGACCCTGCTAAGGTCTAGCATGGCCAAATAAATTTTTTAAAAGAAAAGAAACCAGCTGACAAAGGAGTCCAAGAAACGCAGTCCCAGACCCAGCATCACAAAGCAGAATATGAAAGGTTAGAGTTGGTAAAAACCTAGCATGTGACTTCAGCTAGATTTGACTTGGAAATCCAGATCAATAGTAGCCTCTTTTTCTCCTCAGCTTCCAGGGCTGTGAGTACTGATCTCAGAGTGCAGGCTGTGCCTAGGAAAGCCTGACCAAAGAATGGCAGAATGAATCAAGCAGGAATAGGTGATTTCCAGCACTCCTCCGCCCAGCTTCTAAGTCTCTGAAACTGTAAGATGTAAAAGTAAAGGAATGGATCTCCATCAGTTTCCTACCATGTGTAGGAGAAGACTGCCCTGTAAGTAAACTTTAGATATTCTTTTAATAAAAAATGTTGTGTTTTGATCATGGCAAGAAGCATGCTTGTTCAGTATAACAGTTTGAAAGTATAACAGCTTTGAAGAGGAGACTAGAGGAGGAAAAATCTGAGCAGAAGACAGAGAAGCTCTTGTCAGGAAGGCAAGAGAGGTCAAAATAACATCTTAGAAGTCAAAACAGGAGAGAGTTTCAAGAGCTGGACAAAAATGTCGAATGTCTAATGAATTACCAGGTGATTGATTAGGCTAACATTACTTGTAGCTGTGAAAATAAAAGTGAACTCACTTAATCGTGTCTGACTCTTTGCAACCCCATGGACTGTAGTCTACCAGGCTCCTCCGTCCACGGGATTTTCCAGGCAAGAGTACCGGAATGGGTTGCCATTTCCTTCTCTAACTTGTAGCTATTGGTCTTGCTAAATTTTGCAATTAACGATTCATTGTTGATGGGTCCCAACAACCCAAAAAACCCTTTTAATAAATTCTTTCTGGATTTCCAATTCAAACTGAGGCAATATTCTTGGTTTATTTACAGTTTGCAGATTTCACTTCTCCTATATGAAAAATCAAAGAATTAAAGAGTGATGGAACTTCCCTAGTGATCCAGTGATTGAGACTCCTTGCTTCCATTGCAGGGAACATGGGTTCCATCCCTGGTTGGAGAACTGTGATTCCACATGGCATGGACCAAAAAAAAAAAAAAAACAAACAAAAAAAAAAAAACAAAGAATAAGTACCTAAAAGATGCTATCACCTAGAGAATACATAAAAACCAAGAACAGGGCTGCTGCTTTTCTGAAGGAATTTACAGGCCAATCAGGGATACCTTTATTCAAATTGAGAAGCTCTGCAACTTCAGTCAACTTCAGAGGAAAGTAACACACTTTATTCTATAAAGCAGACATGTTGGGAATTACTGTGTTATTTGTATATTTATTTGGTCATGCCAGGTTTTATTTGCAGCCCATGGGATCTTTGATCTTCATTACAGCATGTGGGATCTTTAGGCATTCAAACTCTTAGTTGTAGTATGTGAGATCTAGTTCCCTGACCAGGGATTGAACCTGGGCCCCCTGCATTGCGATCATGGAGTCTTAGCCACTGGACCACCAGAAGAATCCTGGAAATCATTCTTTCAAAAGATTAAAAAAATACTCGTGAGGTCATTTTAAATTTCACACCTTCTGCATTACTTTGCTAGGGTTGCCATAATATAATACCACACACTGGGTGACTTAAACACAAAAAATGCATTTTCTCACAGTTCTGGAGGCTAGAATTCTAAAATCAAAGTGTCTGCAGGTTTGGTTTCTCCTGAGGCCTCTTTCCTTGGCTTGCAGGTGGCTGCCTTCTCCCAGCATCCTCACCTGACCTTTCCTCTGTGCATCTGTGTTCTAATCTCCTCTTCTTATAAGGATATCAGGCATACTAGATTAGAGTCCACCCTAATGACCTCATGTTACCTTAGCTAGCTCCTTAAAGGCCCTAGCTCTAAATACAGTCACATTCGGAGGTACTGGGGGTTAGGGTTTCAACATATAAATTTATTGGGATACAATTCAGGCCATAACACTGTGAAAACCAATTCTACATAATGCAGTGATTTATACAGTCAGTATGATCCATGCATGCTAAGTCGCTCAGTTGTGTCCAACTCTTTGTGACCCTATGGACTGTAACCCACCAGGCTCTTCTGTCCACGGGATTCTCCAGGCAAGAATACTGGAGTGGGTTGTCATGCCCTCCTACAGGGTATCTTCCCAACCCAGGGATTGAACCTGGGTTTCTTATGTCTCCTGCATTGGCAGGTGAGTTCTTTACCACTGGCGCCACCTAGGAAGCCTAGGATGATTCATAAAAGCACTAGGTATTATTCTGCATGGATAGTTTTCTAATTCAGCAAAAAAAACTTCTTTTTTCACATCACTTCACATCAAAGCATTAAGAAAATTGCCTAGAAGGAAATATCTATCTAATAAATTTGAGCACTTATTACAGTGTTCCTTTCCCTTTCAGTCAAGTGACCTGAATCTTCAGGTCCTGAGTTAATTCCTCTAATTTTCATGGCAACAGTTGGGTGTGATATCTGCTGTTCTCATTCCAATCCAGATCCTACAAAGAAGAGCCCCGGGAGTGTATACACTGTTTACTTTGCACAGCCTTGCTTGGCAACAGGATTTGGAGTCTCCCTCATTTTTAAAAGCTCCTTTCCACACCCCTCACAAGGCCCTTTAGGAGAAAACACTTTCCACATATTCTTCTTATGTATCTTAGTAGCTGATTATACCTGTGTGTTTGTTTCCAAAATACTGCCCGTTACAACTTGCATAACTTGGAAACAGGTATATTATGCAAAAGTCTACATTTACATGAAAATTTGTCTCCCTTTTCCTGCAGGCAGCAAGTTGCAATGGCCTGCCCACCAAGCCCTTCATAGTATTTGAGAGGGCAGGGCAATGGCAGAACGCATACCCATACATTATTGCCATGGCGGAAGAACTGGCTGGTCTTAAGGCTCCCCAAGGGAAATTATGTGTCTTCTACTAGAAGGCAGGGAGGGAACCCTATACCTCTTACTCTAAGGAATTCCTTTGGAGAACTGGATGATGCTGTAACCTGCCATGTAGGATGAGACCATGCCTAGAAACAGTGAAAGCCAAACAAACCTGTAAACAAAAAAATTTTTAGTGGCAAATCATGACACTAATTTATATCAAAAGTGAATGACTATGCAGATACTAGCTGCAAATCTAAGAAATCTATCCGCATGTATTCTCAACATAATACATGTAGCATTTTAGAATTTAGACCTAGGAAGAGCAGTCCCAAGAAACTAGGAGACACCGTTTTCTCCGGAGATGTGAACCAAGTGACAGATTTTCCAACCATGATGTCATATCTCATGAGCATACCTGGGAGTGTTTATAGGTTTGCCCAGGTATTGATCCTCTCAGCCTCACGTTTGTTGGATCCCAGAGTTAATAGAGCAGGCGCCTCTGTTTTCCATCACATCCCATAAAATAATTACAGTGTTCTGTTTGTACTATTATATAACAGGTAAGAAGCCCTGATGTAACTGACCACATTTTCCACTGTTTTTTCCTTGTAGGTCAGGAAGCTCTGAGACAAGTATGAAGTTTGACTACTAAATTATCATAGAGTTAGGATATTTTTGTTTTATTTCTCCGTTTGTTCTGATTTTCCATTTTACTAATGCCATTTTGCATGTCTTTTGTGCAAATAAAATCCTTATGGGAAAAAAAAAACAACAAGATAAATCTTCTATTAGTGATACTAGAGGAGTTGAAATACAAAATACAACTATACAAACATTGCCCTGGCTGCTTTACAGGTAAAAGTGAGGATCACCCTAAGAAGAAGTGACCTTTGATGAAAATCCTGCCCTAGACTGCAGTTAAGCACATGTTTTTATATTTATTCTCAGCTGTTTCTTCCACATGTTACTCATTATGTTGTTCAGAAATGTATATTTAATGACTCAGTATTCGATTGATATGTACAGTGCATTATTGAAAACCCCGTTAACATGTGATGATATACAGCAGTAGAGAGGACGGAGTGGGGGGGAGCTTCTAAGATGGAAAAGTTAAAATCCACAACTGAAAGATTCTCCAAATAATTCCTTCAATTCTATTCTACTATATTGTACCTTCAAAGGATCTTTCTTTTTCACCACAATTTATTATGGATAGCATTACTGACCAAAGTCTTGATATCAAAGAAATGATTGTTAGAAATGGTTCTACCAAGGTGTAGAGACTAAAATATTCCGTGACTCCATTTCACCTATTGTTAGTTCACATTAACACTGGGACACTATAAATTTTCTTAAGTGCTATGAAGAAGATTAGAATAAATTTAAACTAGAAACATGACCAGCAGTGTAATACATTGTTTATAGCAATTAAACCTCTAAACCTCAACTATTGGTTTTGAATACATAAATTAAGCCTATGTAGTTCACTTAAAAAGGAATAATTCACTAATATTTTTCAATATAAGCTAATGTATAATTCCAAAGATCAACTCGGTAAATCTGGATGATTTAATTTAAAGAAAAAAATGTCTATAAGAGTGGACAGACTACATATTCCTAAGAAAATAGTCCAGAAATACATAGTTTTCTGCCAAATTTCTGTTAAGTCCAGAATAGCAAAGAGCATGAGGTCTGTACTCATTAATGAATGCTTAGAGTTCAGTTATTCAATGCTGTGTATTAAAAGAAAACTCATAGAAGTGCTACAAAGTTGAAATTCAACAACTTTTAATTTTAATTAGGTCATAAATCTAAATAAAAGAATACTGAGTCGCCAAATAAAGGTAGGTGCTAAGTCAGTATTTTAACAAATATATCTCTTTTTTAATATTTATTTTTTGAATTATTGTATTTATTTGGCTGTGCCGGGTCTCAGTTGGGAGATTGATCTTCATTGTGGCATTCAGGATCTTTAGCTGTGGAGAGCAAACTCTTAGTTGAAGTTTGTGGGACTTAGTTCCCTGAGCAGGGATCAAACCTGGACCCCCTGAATTGGGAATGCAGAGTCTTAGGCACTTGGCCATCAGGGAAGTCCCAATAAATAAATATTTTAACCAAAAAGATTCATAAAATTTAATTTGCATTAAGCTCCTTTTCAACTTTTTTTTCCTTTTCAAATTTTGCTTATACTAGTGATGAGAACATAAATCTAGAAATAAGATTTGTAGTCATCACTTTCCTTCCAAATTCCCAAATTAACATTATACCAAACACTAGTGCTGTTTGGGACTTCAGGAAAATTATATAAGTTTTCTAGCCCTTGGTTTTCTAACCTGTATAATGAAAATGATTAATAGTACCTACTTCATATCCCCTCTCCCTGGTGGCTCAGACTATAAAGTGTCTGCCTGCAATGTGGGGGGGCCCCGAGTTTGATCCCTGGGTCGGGAAGATCCCCCGGAGAAGTAAATAGCAAACCCACTCCTACTCTTGCCTGGAAAGTCCGATGGATGAAGGAAACTGGTAGGCTACAGTCCACGGGGTCACAAAGAGTTGGACACGACTGACAGACTTCACTTTCACCTACTTCAAAGGTTGTTTTGAAAATTTAGTAAAATTTCACATATGAGACAATGGCCAAAAGGTGGGGCACAGATTAACTGTCCAATAAGTGTTAGCTGTTAATGTCACTATTGTGATTATTATTATGATAATGATTTTTAAATCATTATTCTGTCACTATCTTTTACATTTAAAACCATCTCATCTTTCAGTTTCTTACAATATTTTCTTAATTCTTCTGCAATTTCAGCCATGAAAACTGAGTAATGTCCAAATGATAATGATGATGACAATGACAATAACCCTGATAATGAGGATAATAAAAATGAAGTCCCAAAAAGCTTGTTATGAACAGGGAATTTCTTGGTGGTAGTGGTTAAGAATCCAACTGCCAGTGCAGGGAACACAGGTTCCATTCCTGGTCCAGGACAATCCCGCATGCCATGGAGCAACTATGTCCACGCTCTAGAGCCCACGCAGCTACTAAAGCCCGCATACCTAAAACCCGTGTTCTGCAACAAGAGAAGCCATTGCAATGAGCAGTCCATGTACCACAATCAAGGCCCAATGCAGCCAAAAATTAATAAACAAAATTTTTTTTTAAGTTTGTTTTGATAGATCATGAAATTTTGGAGAATGTTTATATGGTATTGTTGCCAACAAACTCCAAAATTCTTCCACACAGTCTTTGCCCTGTTAGTCCTTCCCACATGATTTCCACAAAGAATAAACATACACAGGATCTAAGGAAAATGGCAAAAAAGCTACCATTTTATTATTAAGTGGGCCTGTACTTAAGTTCCAATGCAGAGATCTCTGGTTAGCCAGATTAATAAATGTGACCTGGTGAAAAGGATTACTATAACGTCCTTTCTCACCAGTTTAAGTACAAAACTGGGTCCACACCTCAGGGTCTTTCTGTCCTCAGGTTGATCACTTAGTACAGAGGACTGAAGAGATGGGAATGTTTGTAGATGCTAAGAAGGGCAAGGAAGGAGAGTAGGGTGGCTTAGATCACCTTAGGAGAAGATCCTTTGAAAGTTTCTATGGCTCCTGCTTCATGGGGCAAAAGAAAGAAGAGAGATTCACAATTAGGCACAGGACCTTTCAATACACCATAACCCATCCACAGGTAGATGCGATCCAACAACATCTAAGACTTAGCTCCAATCAGGTTAATGTTCCCTTGGAAGGTTTCCTCGGAAGAAAGCATAAGAGATCCTCCTCAACTCTGTTTCCCAAATAGTGAGTGGTTCAATAACACTTTGAGTCTATAACATACCAAAAACATACCAAGAAGTGATTACTTAAAAATGTTTGAAAAATAATAAATAAATTTTGAATTCTTGACTTTTAAGTACTCTAGAAAACTATGCTTTTAAGAACTAACTAGAAAGACCTAATGTTTCTAAAACTATGATCTTTTCCTGGACACAGAGCTCTGAATAATAGAAATGAATAGATTTTTAAAGGTCTTGTATATTGGCTTAATGGTCAACTAATCAGTGAAATATGGTATTTAATCATCAATTAACATTTTTAAATACAAAGATGAAAGATTTTCTTGAAATTCAAAAGAAAGAATAAAAGTTGAATTTTTTGGTGAAGTCAGCATACAATACCTGACAGTAGTTAAAAGACCATGAAGATATTAAACAATCAAGTGGAAGAATGTCTTCCCATGCACTTGGTCTCTTAAAATCTTCTGACCCAACCACCTGAGTAACACATAAGTGACTGTTAGCCATATTTATAATTGGAAATTTTAATCTAATAGTTTTATTTTGAACATGAAATGTATTATAGATGTATTATATATATAGATGTATTATAAATACATCTATAAATATAAATATATAGATAAATATATAGATGTATTATAAATGTATTCCAGAAGTCTTATAGACTGTAAGGCCTAACCGAAGATTTTCCTTATTTAATCACAGAGAATAAGAAAAGAAGAGAAACTTACTGTCCATTTTTGATTGGTCCTTGTTAAGGTTGAATCACAACAATTTGTGTTTCACAGACTTTTGGAAATACCAGTTACATTTCAATAGTTCATTTTATATATATGTATCATAAAAGGGAAATCAAATTGGCTTAGACTACCTCATTCATTCACTCATTCAAGATATGACCCTCAAGAATATACCTCAAGTTTATGGGGTGGAGAGTTGTTATATAAGGAGGTAATTAGTGCAATGTAAATATAGAAAGAAGGCATTATGGGAGTAGAAAAGAGGGAACAACTCACTCTGCCTGGGGGAAGGAGAAGGAGGTGTGGGAGGGATTCAAGGAAAGATGGAAAGCTGTTTTTAAGTATGACTAAGACAACTAGGTGGACAAGGCAGGGTATGAGGTGTGGCAGAGGTGGAGGAAACGGCCTTTTAGGTGGAGGAAGAATCTGTATACATGCATGAAGGCATGACAAGCTATGGTGTATAGGGGTAGTTGACAATCCTTTTTGTCTGGAAATCATTAGAGAAATGAAAAAAAAAAAATGCAAGGGAAAGAATAGTGGAAGATGAAGCTAGAAAATTAATCAGTAAACAGGTGGTGAAAATAAGCCATGGAAAGGAGTTTTCTGAAGGGGGAATTACTGGCAATTTACTTAAAGAGTGTCTTCTAAAATAGAAAAAGAAGACTAATAAAAAAGGCCATTACAGGAAATTTCCTGCTGGTCTGGTGGTTAGGACCCCCCCACCCCCCACCGCTTCCATTGCAGGGGGCACAGGTTTGATCCCTGGTCCCAGGTTGGGGAATTAAGATCCTGTTATAAAAAAACAGTGTGCAGCTGAAATCTGACAATGGAAACAGAGCAAAGGAAATGTTTAGGAGATAAAAGAAAAGGATAGAAAAACAGATTAGATGTTGAGGATGGAGGAGAAGAAATCAATATGAGTCCCTAGTATGATTTTAATTAACTAATGGTAGAAATACAGGGGAGACCAAATTAATGGAGAAATCTGTGAATTCAGCTTGGTATACACTGAGTTTGAGATGCTTCTGGGACAATAAGATTAAGCTATTCCATTGTCAATGGAGTAAAGGAATCTGCGACCAAGAGAAAGGTTTTGGCAAAGAGATAAAGATTTGTAAGTCATTGACATTCATTTGGCAGTCTAGGCTATGGGATTGGAAAAGACAGCCCAGAGAGAAAATGTAGACAGAAGAAAAGTGAATCACTCTCGTTACATAAAAAGTGAGTCATCGGATCGGATATCAGGTCTGTCTACTGATTATGCGTGGGCAGAGCTGGACTGTCCCCCAAAGCAAGGAATGATCTCTTTAGTGTCCCTCTGGCAAGGGTGGAGAAGTTAAGTTTCCAGATGTTTTTTCCTTTGAATTCTCCCCATCCTTTCTATCCCTTTTAATTTCATGCTTCTTCATGGTCTACTGGTCCTAGTCCCTCTCACACCTAGTCTTTCTACATAAAGCCTCTTCAATCCATCCTACACACTGTTTTCAGTCGGTCTTTATAAATATCACTTCCAATCATCATGCTCTCCCCTCCCATACACATACCTCTTAAAATAGGCCAGTAAATACATTTCACACATTTTGCAAAAAAAGGGCAGTGCTTCATAGTGGAAAGAAAGCGTTGGAACTAGATCAATCTGAACTCAAATCTCAGTTCATCAGATAGAATCATGTAGAACCATATATAACTTTCATTTTTGTAGATTAAAAATGGTTGAATATCAGCAGTTCCTATTGTTCAATTCGGGCTTCCCAGGTTGCACTAGCGGTAAAGAACTTGCCTGCCACTGCAGGAGACATAAGAGATGTGGGTTTGATCTCTGGGTTGGGAAGAGTCCCTGGAGGAGGAAATGGCAACCCACTCCAGTATTCTTGCATGGAGAAGCCCATGGACAGAGGAGCCTGGCAGGCTACAGTCTGAAGGGTTGCAAAGTCAGACACGACTGAAGTGACTTAGCACGCACATACACACATGGTTCACTTTAATAGCTTTGCAAGCCAGGGCTCACTAGCAAGTTAAATTACTCTCTCAGAGCTTAATCCCCATTGTCTCCTGTGTTAACAGAGGCAGTGATCTCCCAAAGATGCATTCCTAGGTCAACTTGCTAAATTTGGGAAGCAATGAAACATGGCTTTAAACCAATCTAAGTATCAATTTCTTCTTCCTTGGGAAGAAAAATTCCTTCTTTTAGGTTGAGGCAGAAATGTTAGGAGAGGAGGAGAGAATTTAGGGCCCTCCCAAAGTAATATGATGGATCCATTTGTTCAAGTCTTCCTGTTCCATGATCTGTTACTAATCACCCTATCCTTTATTCAGTCCTTTATGAGGGGCAGGTTATTTCTTTGGAAACATAAATGTTACTGATTTGGCTGAGTCATATATTATTCAGACCTGAGAACCATCCTCTTTCTTCAATACATTACAATTTTGCCTATTTCTTAAATCATTTCTTAGTTTGAATTTCATAATTGAACTCTCAGAGGTCAACTTCACTTCCAAGCTCTTGAAGATAGCTCACTATGTTCTCATGTACAATTTATATTAGTGGTTCTTAAAATTTTTTTTAAAACAGGAGTTCTGGAGAAAGAGGGTGAGAGAGTGAGGGTAAGAGAAGAGAGAGAGAGAGAGAATATCATGTAAAACACAAACAAGGAGTGAATGAGATTAGGAGACAAAGCCATGTGACCCACCTCTCTCTTTCTGTGGTTCCATAAAACATCTAGGGTTCCATAAAACACCATGATCCCTGTAGAGACATCTGAAGATAGTTCAGCTTATCTTTTTGATCGAATTTCTACCAGGTTTATGTATATGTGTGTGCATGTCTGCATGTGTATGTGTGTATGTATGTATGTATATGTATATGTGTTCATGAGCATTTTCCATAGACCCAAATCAGGAACTGGTAAACAGAATCCACTGATGAAACAATACTTCACCCAATGGCACCTTAAAAAAATGTTATGATAATCTGGAGAGCTACCAATGATGAAAAAGTTTAACAAATTTAAAGGTTAGAAAACCAGAGTATTATTTAATTTAGAATCTGTACATATTGTTCATTAAACTTTCCAAAATAGTAAGTCTTTCTAACTTACGTTCTGACTACAGCTACTGTTTACTGATCAATGTTAAGTTGTGATACAATTCTTTACTGATGAAGGAATTTATAAATACAGGCTTCCATAGTGGTTCTTCTTATTACTATGTAGTTTACAGGCTTCCTGGGGAACTAGATAAAAGCTATGAATGGTTCTCTGCAAAAAAAAAAAAAAAAAATTGCATGGCCAAAAATACTCAAAAAAAATTTTTTTATAATTTAAGGAGATAACAAATCCTTTGAAATCCTTTATAAGTTATTAAGAAGTTCTTTCTATAGTGAGGACAGTCCATTGATTAACTAAACAAGATTTCATGGTAAAAGAGAAAGAAAACAGCTTCTAATTTCACCCTCAAAGATATTGATGCATCAAATGCTGATTTAAAGTTTCAGCTATTGTATCAATAGGATGCTGCTAGGTTATGCTGCATTAACAAACAATCCCCAATCTCAGGGGTTGAGCACAAAAATGTCATATTTCTCACTCACCTGTACAGTGTAGGTTAGTACATGTCTTTGGTAATCAGTGTCACTCAGAAACACAGAATGATGGAGCATCACTGTCTAGGCAGTGTTTTCTGATCACTGAGATAGGAAAAGCCAGAGTGATTTACCGCACTCTGACTAACAGAGTTTCTGTGTGGAAATGACAAGTAATCTTTCTACTCAAGTTCCATCAGCCAAAATAAGAGATACTCATGTATAGCTTCAAGAGGTAAAGAAAAGAAGGGTGAGAAGTAGAGACTATTACTATGGTCTTTGTTTCAAGAGTTGATTGTATGTGTTATTTGTTATTTCTGAACTTCTTTGAACATGATGTATTCTACTTCTTTGTAATCAAAGATGCTAAGCTTTTGAACCTTGATATTCTTTATAAGGATTCTCATCAAACATTATTTATAATTATGCATGGGTTCTATTAAAGTATTCTTTAAATTCTTCTTTTGGGCTATATTCTGATTCAAACCTTCCAAAACTGGAAGATTAGTCTCTCAGCTTTGTGGAACTGGCAACATAACAACATGCCACCATAGTGTGGGTAGGGATGGCGTGTTCACTGTCAATTTCTATGAAGTAATTGAGCCGATATAAAACTTATTGTGTTGGGGTGCCTTTCTATCACTCCAGTGGTGTGAAGGCACAGGTAAATATTCAACTATCATCTCTTGCTGAAGCCATTCCTGGCCCTCCAATTCTTCCCACAGGACTCTGTATGCTTTTTTGCACTTGTTTCATTGGCCCATAATTGCCTACATGCCTTTCTGCCCCATTGACTGTAAGCTCATTCATTCATTAAACAAATATTTATTTTTAATCTACTTTACATTTCTGCTCTTCACATAGGGGCTAGTACAGATGGGAGTTCATAAATGAAAACTAATATGTGTGTGTTCAGTCACCTCTAATTCTTTGTGTCCCTATGGACTGTAGCCCGTCAGGCTCCTCTGTCCATGGGATTTTCCAGGCAAGAATACTGAAAATGTCATGCCCTCCTCCAGGGAATTTTCCTGACCCAGGGATCAAACCCATATTTCTTATATCTTCTGCATTGGCAGGTGGATTCTTTACCATTAGCACTATCTGTAAAATTGAATTAATGAATAAATTGAAGAATATTGTTATTAGCAGTAGTGTTATTTTTATAGTTGCAACTACTATTTATTGAAAGGAAGTCAGGATCCTTAACTAATTTATTGAGTGCTTTTACACATTCTGGGTTTTGTGCTAAATGTTTTACATGTGTTATCTTGTGTGTATGAGCATGCTCAGTCACTCACTCATGTCCTGCTCTTTGCAGCCCCAGGGACTATAGCCAGCCAGGCTCCTCCATCCATGGGATTCTCCAGGCAAGCATACTGGAGTAGGGGTTGCCATTTCCTCCTCTGAGGAATCTTTCCTACCCAGAGACTGAGCCTACATCTCCTGTGTCTCCTGCAGTGGCATGAGGTTATCCTCTTCAATCCTATAATAACTCTAAGAGATAGATATTATTACCCTTATGAGATGACTCCATTCACTGTCTCAGTCACTCTATTTTCAATTGCATCTAATTGGTTTTCACTTCCTTCCTGAGTTTGGGAGTTTGCTATTAGCAACTTTCCATCTCTTACATCTAGTATGCATTGTTACCCTCTTCTAACCTCATAGGTTGAAGTTCTAACCCCTAGAACCTCAGAATGTGAGCTTACTTGGAAATAAGGTTTTTGCAGATGTAATTAGCTAGAACAGATAAAGTTATACCAGTGTAGGTAGGCCCTTACCTGACAGATGCCCTTATAAAAGCAGGAAATTTGAACACAGACACACAAACTGGGGTGATGCCATGTGAAGACTGGGGAATTGGTGACAAAGGAACAGACTGTGCAGTGAAAAATTTGGGGATAACTGTGTTTGTTGTTGTTTGGCCACACCATGCAGCTTGCAGGATCTTACTTCCCTGACCAGCGATTGAACATGGGCCAGGGAAATCCCTAGGGATACTTGTTTTATACTGAAAAGCTTTCATAGAACCATCATTTGTAACAGCTTGCACACAAACTATATGCTAAAGAGCCTACAATTCAAGTGGAAGTATTGGGAAAACTCATAACATCAGTGTGCGTCGGCTGCTTTTTGCCTCTTGTCAAAGTTGTAAGACAGTCATGAATTCAGGCTAGCTATAAGAGGTGCTTCTGATTCTAAAGAGGTAGTATATTAAAAAAAAAAAAGAAAGAAAGAAAGAAAGCTGTAGCCCAGCCTTTCTCAAGCATCTGCATTAGGTAATGAGAACTTGGTCATGATGAAACTTATCACTGGCAAGAATCAGATTCTGGATGCTACCCTCCTACTCAGGGCCTCTCTTCCAGACAGCTTCAATCTAGGGGTAAGTGACAGGTGTGGCTAGAGCACCAAGGACAGGAAATTAAAGATCAGAATTTCAATCACCATGTGCCTAGATGATAGGCTTCGCTGTGGTTACCTGGAAACATAATAAGCATATCAAGGAAACTTCACTGCTAAAAAGAACTTACAGGCTGGCTCACAAAAAGCCTGTGATTTTTTTTTGATCTCTATAGGAACCTCTGGATTCCCAGATCTGCACCATGAGGAAGCAAGTGTAAACGATGTTTAGCCTCCTAAGGAGAGCATAGTCCTACTCCCCACTTTAGATACAATCACAGGAAACAGAAATCTCCCAGAAAGAAGAATCAGGGGCTAAAAGATACAGTAACCACCTACTTTATAAACTCAAAATGAATTAAAGATATGTAAGGCTTGAAACCATAAAACTCCAAGAAAAAAACATTGACAATACTCCCATTGACATAGATTTTAGCAATATATATGTATGTATGTATGCATATATACATATGTATGTATATATATATATCCCCCCCCCCCCCCCGCAGGGGGTGGATCTATCTCCTCAGCAAGGGAAACAAAAGCAAAAATAAACAAATGGGACCTAACCAAACTTAGAAGCTTTTATACATCAAAGGAAACCATCAATAAAATGAAAAGGCACCCTACTGAATAAGATAAGACATTTGCAAATGATATGTCTAATAAAGGGATTAATAGCCAAAGTATGCAAATAAGTCATGAAATTCAAAATGAAAAACAAACAAAAACACACATAATTCATTAAGAAAAATGGAACAGAAGACCTGAAAAGATATTTTTCCAAGACGACACAAAGATGACCAGCAGACTTATGGAAAGATGCTCAGCATCACTAATCATCAGAGAAATTCAAATCAAAACCCCACTGAAATAGGGACTTCCCTGGCAGCCTAGTGGTTAAGACTTCACCTTCCAATGCAGGGGGTGCAGGTTTGATCCCTGGTTGGGAAGTTAAGATCCCACAGGCCTCATGGCCAAAAACCAAAACATAAAACAGAAGCAAGACTGTAACAAATTCAATTTTAAAAAGTACTCACAATAAGATAACACCTCATAGCGGTCAGAATGGCTATTGTCAAAAAGACTAGAAATAACAAGTGTTGGTGAACAAGTGGAGAAAAGGAAATCCTTGCACACTGTTGGTGGGAATGTAAACTGGTGTAGCCAGTAAGGAAAACTGTATGGAAGTTTCTTAAAAACACTAAAAATGGAATCACCATATTATCCAGCAATTCTGCTTCTAGAGTGCTTATCCAAAGAACACGATTCAAAAAGATATATGTACCCAGTGTTCATAGAAGCATTATTTTCAACAGCCAAGGTATGGAAGCACCCCATATGGCCATCAGCAGATGAATGGATAAAGATTTGGTAAACATACACAATGAAATATTTACTATTGCTCAGGGTAGGGAGTTTTTATAATTTCTGTTAGTAGGATTTAAAGATTGCTAGACATCGGTGCTTTTGATGAATTTCCAATTTTTTCACTTTCTGAATGGGAGTTTGTATTGACTTACTTGGTTCCCATCCCTTCTTTGTATACTGGTTGGGGCTAAGGTTCGTGGAGAAAGTGTTTCTTTCAGTTTACAGGTTGTTGGATCACAAGACCCACATCCCATCCTAATTAAAAGAACATACATCACTCAGAGATACTGGATAACACCCAGCAAACTTGGACTGTAAGCAAGCGCAGCAAACAGATACTATTCGGCGACCGTCTCACTTTCATAGGAGCAAAGGTGTCCTCTTTGTGAAAAAGTGGTACACTCAGATATTTGGGTCACGAAAGTGGTTTTGGCAGAGGTTGCTAGCTGTGCCCTCGATGTCTGTTTTCCACTTTGTCTCCAGTAATAAAAGCTCAGTAGGAAACTTTTATTAGACTACTGAGTTTAAGATTCTCTTTTTAAGCTTCCTTTGTAGCTAGGCATAACTATGTAACTAGGTTCCGGCTAAGGGATGTGAGTAGAATTAACGTGTGTCACTGTTCTTCCTGGTTTTAGAAACAGAGTATGTCCAACTTTCTTCTCCATTTCCTGCTGGTCAAATGTGAAACTGTCATTTAGGAATAGCCACACCAGAGGAAACTGGGTCCTTGGGTGAATTTCATGCGCAAGCTGCACTATTTGCCATGAACCACCTATTAAAGAACTTTAGATGAGACAGAAATTGTTACCTGAAAATTGGACTCCCCTCTTGGTGGGCTGAGCCAAAAGACACAACCTACTCTAAGAGGTGGAGAAGGAAGGGTTTATTACCTGCAGGAAGTAAGGAGAACAGCGAGGCTCTTTCCCAAAGGACTGTCATCCCAAACAGCAAAATCAGGGAAGTTTTAAGCTAAAGGTACATGCATCTTCATGAAGGGGCTAGAGCAGAGGAAAATTTAGTGTAGAATTTCAGTAAAGGTCAACAAAATCCATCCTTTAGTTGATTGATGTCATGAAATTCAAAAAGGGTCAACATCATCATCCCTTAGGTTCCACTTGATCTGATGGTTGAGCACACAAGGGAGGCTTAAATTCTGCAAAACAGCTCGAGAAAGTGCTTCAGGCTAATCTTTGCCGTTGGTACAGAACGGGAGATTTTGCAAGTGGTCATTATCTTTGCTATTTTTACTTCTCTTGTCTTTTGTTCCTGAATTCTTTTTTTATTTTTTAAAGAAATTTTTATTTATTTATTCATCTGTTTGGCTGCACTGGGTATTAGTTGCAGCATGCGGTATCTAGTTCCCCCACCAGGGACTGAACTCAGTCCCCCTGCATTGGGAGCACAGAGTCCTAGCCACTGGACCACCAGGGAAGTCCCCTGAATTCTTCTGTTCTCTGAAGATGATTAATTACTGAGACCTGTTCAAAGGCAAGCATTCTGGTCAATCTTAGACCACAAAATGATTTAAGTCAAAAATGGCTTCTTTTTTGTCAAGAAAGCCATGCCTGTTTCTCTTCCTCCTGGAAATGAATTGAACCTGATAAGGTCGCTTTTACCTTAGCCTAATGTTACATCACCGACTCGATGAACATGAGTTTGAGTAAACTCCGGGAGTTGGTGATGGACAGGGAGGCCTGGCGTCCTGTGATTCATGGGGTCGCAAAGAGTCAGACACAACTGAGCAACTGAACTGAACTGAACTGACCTGAATGTTACAGTATTAGAAACAGTCTTCTATTACCCAGTACCCACTCCTAGTAACTTTTCTTCCCCACCACACCATCCATCCTATTCATGGATCCTGCTAACATTATCTTTAAAATTCCCCTTCCTTTCATACTGATTTAGATGTGGCTCGTTTCCATCAATATCCACCACCAAGGTTTCATTCTGCTACTCCTCTTGTGTAAGTCTGTATAATGATATTTAATTCACTGTATCACATTTCTTTTCTTTTCTTTTCTTTTTCTTTCTTAGCTATGTTCCTCACTAGAGTACCTTTCTCACTTAAGGCAAGTAGGGACTATTTCTTGTTCATTGTGGGTTTACTAGTGACTACTGTCAGGTGAAACAGGAGGGAAGAATGCAGGGCACAGGCTTTAAAAGAAGGACAGCCCTTGGATACAACATAAACTGATTAGAACCAATTAGGTCCAAGATGGCAGATGAGCCAAATTCTACTAGACCGTGAGCCTCATGATATGCTTATTTTAACAGAGTAGCAATTAAATGACACATCTATAGGCGTCCTAACAGTTCCAAGACTGACCATAAAGATCAAGAAGTGGGCAGTGGCCCAATTTCTGGAAATTCCCACCCTTTCCTCAAAATAGCTGGAATACTCTTCCCACTCATTAGCCTATGAAATTAACCACTCCTATAAAACTGTCAACCCCAGACCCTGGGGCTGCTCTTGCCTTCAGAGATGGCCTACACTCTGTCTATGGAGTGTGCTTCTCTCTAAATAAATCTGTTTCTTACCTATCACTTTGACTCTCACTGAATTCTTTCTGCAATGAGATATCAAGAACCCAAACTTCATGAAGTCCTGAGAGCATGTGTGTAATCTTAGTGAAAAGACCATGGGGTTCAAGTCCCAATGTGAGTTATACAGTTTCACAGGGATATACTTAATGAGCACTGAATAAACAGATGTTAAAAGGAAGAAAAGGTTCATTTTTGGACCTAATCTACATTTCTCAGACGACGTTCCTTAGACATTACAACATATTTCCACTGCATTGACTAAGGACTGCAGTATAACAAGATTAAAAGGTATATAGGATATAAGACTGAACCTTAGTTTTGTGTGCAGGCCATGATGATCACTTGTTTTGCAAAAAGGAAACAACGCAATGAATGCAGAAATAAGAACAAAGTGTTGAGGTAAAAGCCTGAGGAACTTCAGAAGACCTGGGTGTGCATTTCAGTGCTATCACTATTAGCAGCGTTAGTCACTCAGTCATGTACGACTCTTTGTGACCCTGTGGACTGTAGCCCACCAGGTAAGAATAGTGGAGTGGGTTGCCATTCCCTGCTCCAGAGGATCTTCCCGACCCAGGAATCGAACACAGGTCTCCTGCATTGCAGGCAGATTCTTTACTGTCTGAGCTACTGGGTAGCCCCAAGTGATAGAAGCTACTAGTATTGTGTAAATCATATATGATTATAGCATCATTGCCTGATAGAAATGAGTGTTCTCTCTGATACAGGCCATAGAGTTTCTCTCTGAGGCCAGCAAGATGAAGAGTAGATCTGAAAAATGTCACACTTTCAGGAAGTTTTCTTTTTGTTTTTAATGTGGGAGAAAATCAGAAAAACTGTTTAGCACTTAGTTTTTGTTTCATATTCTCTTTGTTTATCATTCTAACATATTTGCTTTAGAAATAACATAATGATAGGGCTTCCCTGGTGGCTCAGGGGTAAAGAATCTACCTGCCAATGTGGGGGGAACGGGTTTGACCCCTGATCTAGGAAAATCTCACTTGCTACAGAGCAACTAAGCTTGTTCAGTTCAGTTCAGTTGCTCAGTCATGTCTGACTCTTTGCAACCCCATGGACTGCAGCACACCAGGCCTCCCTGTTCATCAACAACTGCCAGAGTTTACTCAAACTTGTCGGTGATGCCATCCAACCACCTCATCCTATGTGGTCCCCTTCTCCTCCCGCCTTCAATCTTTCCCAGCATCAGGGTCTTTTCAAATGAGTCAGTTCTTCGCATCAGGTGGCCAAAGTACTGGAGTTTCAGCTTCAGCATCAGTCCATCCCGTGAATATTCAGAACTGATTTCCTTTAGGATGGACTGGTTGGATCGCCTTGCAGTCCAAAGCACTCTCAAGAGTCTTCTCCAACACCACAGTTCAAAAGCATCAATTCTTTGGCACTCAGTTTTCTTTATAGTCCAACTCACACATTCATACATGACCACTGGAAAAACCATAGCCTTGACTAGACGGACCTTTGTTGGCAAAGTAATGTCTCTACTTTTTAATATGCTGTCTAGGTTGGTCATAACTTTCCTTCCAAGGAGTAAGTGCCTTTTAATTTCATGGCTGCAATCACCATCTGCACTGATTTTGGAGCCCTGACAAATAAAGTCTCTCACTGTTTCCACTGTTTCCCATCTATTTACCATGAAGCGATGGCACCGGATGCCATGATCTTAGTTTTCTGAATGTTAAACTTTAAGCCAACTTTTTCACTCTCCTCTTTCACTTTCATCAAGAGCCTCTTTAGTTCCTCGCTTTCTGCCATAAGGGTGGTGTCATCTGCATATCTGAGGTTATTGATATTTTTCCTGGCAATCTTAACTCCAGCTTGTGCTTCATCCAGCCCAGTATTTCTCATGATGTACTCTGCATATGACTTAAACAAGCAGGGTGACAATATACAGCCTTGACATACTCCTTTCCTATTTGGAACCAGTCTGTTGTTCCATGTCCAGTTCTAACTGTTGCTTCCTGACCTGCATACAGGTTTCTCAAGAGACAGGTCAGGTGGTCTGGTATTCCCATCTCTTGAACAATTTTCCAGTTTGCTGTGATCCACACAGTCAAACGTTTGGCATAGTCAATAAAGCAGAAGTAGATGTTTTCCTAGAACTCTCTTGCTTTTTTGATAATCCAACAAATGTTGGCAAATTGATGTCTGGTTCCTTTGCCTTTTCAAAAACCAGCTTGAACATCTGTAAGTTCACGGTTCACATACTGCTGAAGCCTGGCTTGGAAAATTTTGAGCATTACTTTACTAGCGTGTGAGATGAGTGCAATTGTGCGGTAGTTTGAACATTCTTTGGCATTGCCTTTCTTTGGGATTGGAATGAAAACTGACCTGTTCTATACTTGTGGCCACTGCTTAGTTTTCCAAATTTGCTGGCATATTGAGTGCAGCACTTTCACAGCATCATCTTTTAGGATTTGAAATAGCTCAACTGGAATCCCATCACCTCCATTAGCTATGTTCATAGTGATGCTCCCTAAGGCCCATTTGACTTTGCATTCCAGGATATCTGGCTCTAGGTGAGAGATCACACCATCGTGATTATCTGGATCATGACGATCTTTTTTGTATAGTTCTTCTGTGTATTTTTGCCACCTCTCCTTAACATCCTTTGCTTCTTTTAGGTCCATACTATTTCTGTCCTTTATTGAGTCCATCTTTGTATGAAATGTTACCTTGGAATCTCTAATTTTCTTGAAGAAATCTCTAGTGTTTCCCATTCTATTGTTATCCTCTATTTCTTTGCATTGATTGCTGAGGAAGGCTTTCTTATCTCTCCTTGCTATTCTTTGGAACTCTGCATTCAAATGGGTTTATCTTTCCTTTTCTCCTTTGCCTTTTGCCTCTCTTCTTTCACAGTTATTTGTAAGGCCTCCTCAGACAGCCATTTTTGTTTTTTGCATTTCTTTTTCTTGGGGATGGTCTTGCTCCCTGCCTCCTATACAATATCACAAACCTCCACCCATAGTTCATCAGGCACTCTGTCTATCAGATCTAATTTTATTGAAATCTATTTCTCACTTCCACTGTATAATCATAAGGGATTTGATTTAGGTCATACCTGAATGGTCTAGTGGTTTTCCCTACTTTCTTTAAGTCTGAATTTGGTGATAAGGAGTTCATGATCTGAGCCACAGTCAGCTCCCGGTCTTATTTTTGCTGACTGTTTAGAGCTTCTCCACCTTTGGCTGCAAAGAATATAATCAGTCTGATTTCGGTGTTGACCATCTGGTGATGTCCATGTGTAGAGTCTTCTCTTGTGTTGATGGAAGAGGGTGTTTGCTATGACTAGTGCATTCTCTTGGCAAAACTCTTGTTAGCCTTTACCCTGCTTCATTCTGTATTCTTGTATTCCTGTATTCTGTATTCCTATATACTGTAAATTTGCCTGTTACTCCAGGTGTTCTTGACTTCCTACTTTTGCATACCAGTCCCCTATAATGAAAAGGACATCTTTTTTGGGTGTTAAACTAAGCTTGTACACCACAACTATTGAACCCATACTCTAGAACCTGGGTACTGCAACTACTAAGCCCACACACCCTAGAGCCTGTGCTCCACCACAAGCGAAGAGACTGCAATAGGAAGCCCATGCACCAAAAGAAAGAATAGCTCCTCCTCACTGAAACTAGAGAAAATCTCATGCAGCAATGAAGACCCAGAAGAGCCAAAGATAAATAAATAAATTATTTATTTTATTTTATTTATTTATTTATTTATTTATTTTTTAAATTTTAATTTTTATTTATTTATTTTTTTTTTGTCATACATTGATATGAATCAGCCATAGATTTACACGTGTTCCCCATCCCAATCCCCCCTCCCACCTCCCTCTCCACCCGATTCCTCTGGGTCTTCCCAGTGCACCAGGCCCGAGCACTTGTCTCATGCATCCCACCTGGGCTGGTGATCTGTTTCACCACAGATAGTATACATGCTGTTCTTTTGAAATATCCCACCCTCACATTCTCCCACAGAGTTCAAAAGTCTGTTCTGAATTTCTGTGTCTCTTTTTCCGTTTTGCATATAGGGTTGTCGTTACCATCTTTCTAAATTCCATATATATGTGTTAGTATGCTGTAAGGTTCTTTATCTTTCTGGCTTACTTCACTCTGTATAAGGGGCTCCAGTTTCATCCATCTCATTAGGACTGGTTCAAATGAATTCTTTTTGACGGCTGAGTAATATTCCATGGTGTATATGTACCACAGCTTCCTTATCCATTCATCTGCTGATGGGCATCTAGGTTGCTTCCATGTCCTGGCTATTATAAACAGTGCTGCGATGAACACTGGGGTGCATGTGTCTCTTTCAGATCTGGTTTCCTCGGTGTGTATGCCCAGAAGTGGGATTGCTGGGTCATATGGCAGTTCTATTTCCAGTTTTTAAAGAAATCTCCACACTGTTTTCCATAGCGGCTGTACTAGTTTGCATTCCCACCAACAGTGTAAGAGGGTTCCCTTTTCTCCACACCCTCTCCAGCATTTATTGCTTGTAGACTTTTGGATAGCAGCCATCCTGACTGGCGGGTAATGGTACCTCATTGTGGTTTTGATTTGCATTTCTCTGATAATGAGTGATGTTGAGCATCTTTTCATGTGCTTGTTAGCCATCTGTATGTCTTCTTTGGAGAAATGTCTGTTTAGTTCTTTGTCCCATTTTTTGATTGGGTCATTTATTTTTCTGGAATTGAGCTTCAGGAGTTGCTTGTATATTTTTGAGATTAATCCTTTGTCTGTTTCTTCATTTGCTATTATTTTCTCCCAATCTGAGGGCTGTCTTTTCACCTTGCTTATAGTTTCCTTTGTAGTGCAAAAGCTTTTAAGTTTCATTAGGTCCCATTTGTTTAGTTTTGCTTTTATTTCCAATATTCTGGGAGGTGGGTCGTAGAGGATCTTGCTGTGATTTATGTTGGAGAGTGTTTTGCCTATGTTCTCCTCTAGGAGTTTTATAGTTTCTGGTCTTACATTTAGATCTTTAATCCATTTTGAGTTTATTTTTGTGTATGGTGTTAGAAAGTGTTCTAGTTTCATTCTTTTATAAGTGGTTGACCAGTTATCCCAGCACCACTTGTTAAAGAGGTTGTCTTTTTTCCATTGTATATCCTTGCCTCCTTTGTCAAAGATAAGGTGTCCATAGGTCCGTGGATTTATCTCTGGGCTTTCTATTCTGTTCCATTGATCTATATTTCTGTCTTTGTGCCAGTACCATACTGTCTTGATGACTGTGGCTTTGTAGTAGAGTCTGAAGTCAGGCAGGTTGATTCCTCCAGTTCCATTCTTCTTTCTCAAGATTACTTTGGCTATTCGAGGTTTTTTGTATTTCCATACAAATTGTGAAATTCTTTGGTCTCGTTCTGTGAAAAATACCTTTGGTAACTTGATAGGGATTGCAGTGAATCTATAGATTGCTTTGGGTAGAATAGCCATTTTGACAATATTGATTCTTCCAATCCATGAACACGGTATGTTTCTCCATCTGTTTGTGTCCTCTTTGATTTCTTTCATCAGTGTTTTATAGTTTTCTATGTATAGGTCTTTTGTTTCTTTAGGTAGATATACTCCTAAGTATTTTATTCTTTTTGTTGCAATGGTGAATGGTATTGTTTCTTTAATTTCTCTTTCTGTTTTTTCATTGTTAGTATATAGGAATGCAAGGGATTTTTGTGTGTTAATTTTATATCCTGCAACTTTACTATATTCATTGATTAGCTCTAGTAATTTTCTGGTAGAGTCTTTAGGGTTTTCTATGTAGAGGATCATGTCATCTGCAAACAGTGAGAGTTTCACTTCTTCTTTTCCTATCTGGATTCCTTTTACTTCTTTTTCTGCTCTGATTGCTGTGGCCAAAACTTCCAACACTATGTTGAATAGTAGTGGTGAGAGTGGGCACCCTTGTCTTGTTCCTGATTTCAGGGGAAATGCTTTCAATTTTTCACCATTGAGGGTGATGCTTGCTGTGGGTTTGTCATATATAGCTTTTATTATGTTGAGGTATGTTCCTTCTATTCCTGCTTTTTGGAGAGTTTTAATCATAAATGAGTGTTGAATTTTGTCAAAGGCTTTCTCTGCATCTATTGAGATAATCATATGATTTTTATCTTTCAATTTGTTAATGTGGTGTATTACATTGATTGATTTGCGGATATTAAAGAATCCTTGCATTCCTGGGATAAAGCCCACTTGGTCATGATGTATTTTTTTGTCATACATTGATATGAATCAGCCATAGATTTACACGTATTCCCCATATTTTAAAAGGAATAATATAATGATAAAAAAAATCTGAAGGGAGAAATGGAGATCTACTAAACTATTAAATTGTATTATGGACACAGTCATATATTTCCTTTAGATTGATGGGGAAAAAAAACCAAAATTGTTTCTCAGTTTCATTCTCAGATTTCACACTGAATTTATGCTATTCAGTCACTACATTAAAACTAATGAAAATGTCTACTACTACTAAACTAAAACTACTTCAAAGTCTATATATTTTCTTACTGGTTTCTACAAAAAATGTCATTTAAATAGATACCCTACTTTTATATTAGAAAGAAAAAGTTTGCCTAGAAAATCATAATGAAGAAAAAGAAAACAAAGTCTTTCTAGGAGAAAAAATTGAATAAATGGTTTGAAAGAAAAGCTAATATGTTCTTGAAGAGTCATATTCCATCAAAGTGAGAAATTTCTGTTTCCACAATTACAGTGAATGTATATAAAATGCAGATTAGGCAGACGGTTTTTTTAGCCATTTTGATCCAAAACTGTTCAAAGTACAGAAGATGAGCCTTCATGTGTTGAAATGTTTCCATTATTTTGAGAGTAAAAACTGCCATCAAGTGGATTTCCCAGATTAAGCCAGCTGATTCACTATATTAGTGTTTGTTTTGGTGTCATGTAGATAAGGAATTTTAGGAAAGGATTTAAAATCTGAAAGTCATTAAGGTCTACTCTTAAAATTCCAGGTTTGTTTGAGTGTAAATTTAGGACCAGAGCTAGAAGGGCCCTGGCATCTGCTGTGGGAACATATGAGCAGCTCTGGCTTCTGTTAATGAGGGCGCAAATAGAGTATGTTGTATAAACATGCCGAGCAATGGAAAGTAGGTTGCCCTAAAATAGAAATAGCATACCAGTTTTACTGAATATCCCAAAAAGGACAGACTAATGCCACTAATTAGTGAGTGCTAAAAATAGTACTACAATTAGAAAACAGCAATTTTATTCCAAGAGGTAGCACTGAAACTTCCCAGCTGGCGCCAGTGGTAAAGAACCCGCCCGTCAATGCAGGTTAGATTTAAAAGACCCAGCTTCAGCCTCTGCGCTGGGAAGATCCCCTGGAGGAGGGCACCACAACCCATTCCAGTATTATTGCCTGGAGAATCCCAAGGATGGAGGAGCCTAGCAGGTCGCACAGAATCAGACACGTCTGAAGGGACTTAGCACATACCACTCAAGCTAGGCGTCTGTAAAGTGATTCCAAAATGACTTTATAAACAGTGGCAGAAGGGTAGTAAAATATTGAAACCATGCAACCCAGACTGGGACTCGAACCCACTGTCTTTTAACTGAGATCATACCTGGTCTCAGGACTTAACGAACCTGGGGTTCTTAATGTCTCATTATAGAAAGAATTCAGTGAGAGACAAAGTGGTAGGTAAGAAGTGGATTTATTTAGAGAGAAACACATTGGAGAGACAGAATGCAGTCCATCTCAAATGATGAGAACAGCTCTGGGAGGAAAACACTCCACAGAGTGTGGGCCATCTCAGAAAGCAAGAGGCCTTAAAATATGGCGTGGTTAGTTTTTATGGGCCAATGAGTGGGAGAGGATTACTCCAACTATTGTGGAGAGGAGGCAGACATTTCCAGGAATTGGGCCACCAGCTCAGAACAGTGATGACATTGATGAGTGTGTCATTTAGCATGCTAATGCATTACAATGAGCATATCAGTTCAGTTCAGTTCAGTTGCTCAGTCATGTCTGACTTTTTGTGACCCCATGGACTGTGGCATGCCAGGCTTCCCTGTCCATCACCAACTCCTGGAGTTTACTCAAACTCATGTCCATTGAGTCAGTGATGCCATCCAGCCATCTCAACCTCTGTTGTCCCCTTCTTCTCCTGCCTTCAATCTTTCCCAGCATCAGGGTCTTTTCAGATTAGTCAGTCTTCATATCAGGTGGGCAAAGTATTGGAGTTTCAGCTTCAGCATCAGTCCTTCCAATGAATATTCAGAACTGATTTCCTTTAGGATGGACTGTTTGGATCTCTTTGCTGTCCAAGGGACTCTCAAGTGTCTTCTCTAACACCACAGTTCAAAAACATCAATTCTTTGGCGCTCAGCTTTCTTTATAGTCCAACTCTCACATCCATATGTGACTACTGGAAAAACCATGTTTTTGATTAGATAGACCTTTGTTGGCAAAGTAATATCTCTGCTTTTTAATATGTGGTCTAGGTTGGTCATAACTTTTCTTCAAAAGAGCAAGCGTCTTTTAATTTCATGGCTGCAGTCACCATCTGCAGTAATTTTGGAGCCCCCACAAATAAAGTCTCTCACTGTTTCCACTGTTTCCTCATCTATTTGCCATGAAGTGATGGGACCAGATGCCATGGCCTTAGTTTTCTGAATGTTGAGTTTTAAACCAAAGTTTTCACTCTCCTCTTTAACTTTCATCAGGTATTCCATCACCTTCACTAGCTTTGTTCGTAGTGATGCTTTCTAAAGCCCACTTGACTTTGCATTCCAGGATGTCTGGTCTAGATCACACCATTGTGGTTATCTGGATCATTAAGACCTTTTTTTGTATAGTTTTTCTGTGTATTCTTGCCGTCTCTTCTGATGCTTTTGTCAGGTCCATACCGTTTCTGCCCTTTATTACACAATGAGTGTATAATGAGGCTCAAGATCTACTGGAAGTTGAATCTTCTGCTATCCTGGTTGGTTCTAACCAGTTTTTGTCATGTCCTCAATGGCTATGTCATTATCTTAGAGGTTGTGTCCTGCCCATTTTCCTCCTGTTTCAATGAGTTCACAATCAGAAAAATTATTGAAAATAACTGCAGCCAAGTTCAGAGACCTGGGATCACAGCTCCAGGATGTAGTAGGTATGACTATTTTCACTGACCTAGACTATGCCTAGAGTTTGTGCTCCCATTTTAATATCTCTATGTTGCTACGAAACAGACAAACTAAGGAACAAAGCTTTGCTGAACCATAAGAGCAAGCTGGGCAAGCAGATAAGAGAACTGTAGAAGCTTGGTTGGAAAAAAGACACTGACTGAAAAGAAGTTTGCTTAGAGTTTTATCCTTGGAATGACAACAGAGGAAAGGAAGGAAAGATGGCTGGGGTTTTGATGGAACAGGCTCTGAGAGATTGGGGCTTCAGGCTGTTCCAAGCAAGAATGGTAACTAAAGACCTTTCTGAATCTGTGACTCTTAAATGGTGTGATACAGAAAAGCAAAAAAAAAGAAAACTAATAGAATTTTCTTGGACTATTCCTTGAACTTTGTTGCTCAAAATTTTCTAAGCAGATAGGGTAGAGGGAGCCCCAGACAAAAAGAACTAGAGATGGCTATCTTGACATAAGAGAAGCCATTTTTGGCCCAAGCCATTTTGTGATCTCAGCCTGACCACAATGCTTGCCCTTGAACCAGGTCTCAGTAATTAATGGTCTTAAGGGAACAAAAGAATGCAGCAACAAAGGACCATTATTGGGCAAGAGAAGTAACAATAGGAAAGGCAATAAACCACTTGTAAAAGACTCCTAGTTCTGTCTCAATGGCAAAGATTAGCCTGAAGCACTTTCTTGAGCTCCTTTGCAGAATTTAAGCCCCTGGATCCAGGGAAAGTTGGAGGAGTTGCAGGCCCAGCCACTGGTTTACACAAATTGGGTCAGCCAGCAGACAAATGACAAAATGTGTGAGCTACAAAGTGCTGCCTCACTTCTGCCCTCAAAATCTTGCACAAGAATATCTCTTGTGACTTACCCTAACCAGAAACATACAAGAAAATTCACTCTGAGAAACAGATTTCAGGCTAGCCAACTTGACACAATACAAAGTCTATGCAAATTATGTGTATAAGTAGCCTATGCAAATTATGTGTGTATGCCAAATGACATCACAGTCTGGTGTATAAATAATAATACAACTTATTGAATACTTTCTGTGTTCTATTCTTTGGGCATTAAGTCATTGAATTATCATAACTCGACACTGAGGGACTATTTTTGTTCCCATTTTCCAGATGTGGAAACTGAATCAAAAATAATTAAGTAAAAAAAAAAAAAGTTAAGTAACTTGTGTAAGGCCAGAGAGCCAAGGAGTATTAGCAACAACAGAATTTAAACTATCCAGGCAGTCTAGCTGTAGAGCCTCTGCCCTTACCCACTACCTCGCTACAACAGCCAGAGAGACAACGTGAGGAAGGCTCTGGCAGAATTGAATCAAAAGAGGACACAACGTAATTTCAGCCTGACAAGAGCAAAGGGACCTGAGCCATACAGTCAGCAGGGATTTCCCGTTGTGAGCAGCATAACACTCTTCACCTGATTAAATGAATGATTTAAATTTTTCATGAATTTGCTTTATAGATTTCTCTTTTCATGTACAGTTTTTTGGCTGAAAATAATTAATGGCAAGCAGTACAGCTCTTAAATAGTGAACAGCTTAACTTAATGGGGACCAGCTGAACTATTTCTGATAGAGAAAGAGGATGTAGGAGGAGCCAACACTTCTGAGAACATCATTAATAAACAGTGAACAAGTGGGACTTTCCAGCTGGTCCAGTGGCTAAGACTCCATCCTCCCAATGCAAGGAGCCTGTGTTTGATCCCTGGTCAGGGAACTAGATCCCACATGCCGTAACTAAGACCCAGCACAGCTACATGCATACATATATACATACATATTTTAAAAAAGAATGAACAAGTGAATAAAGTATAAAGAATGAAGCATTAGCTAAGGCCATGGAGAAATTTTTTTTTTAATTGTCAATCCCTACTAAATGAGAGATGCTTTTGCCAGATGATATTAAGTGCTTGAACTAAATGTGCATGCAGTTCTCCTCGTCCATTCACGAAACGCCAGAATTTCACAGCAAAATGCTTCCTCTTTGTCCCTGCGGGCAGATTTTTTTAAATGTCCCACTTACGTTCTTGGAGGGAAAGGCAGTGGGAATCAAGGTACATCAGTATGATTATGGCTGTCTGGCTGGAAGGCTTGTGCAATTCTGTGTGTCATTCAGCATTTGAAGGTTAGAACGCATTTGGCGTTTTCTGTGACAATGGCTTTGTATTGCACAAGTCCCGAACTGCTCTCAATCACTCAACCACTTCCCCCTTGCATGGATGGTGGGCATTTCCTTCAGGGCACTTGATTCCCTGGAGACGCACTTTGGGTCTAAAGTGTCTCACCTGCCAAACGCTGTAGACCCACACTTGGCACCGACCTAGCCCACTCCTCACGGGTGTTCAGCGGCTCTATCCTGAAAAGCTAATTTGTGGAAAATCCTGCAACTACAGCTCTCTACAAATACTCCACATAAAGTGCATTTCCCCCAGAATGATTCATTAAAAGCCTTGTCTGCAGATCACCCGCTGGCTCCCGCCCCAGACCGTCTCCCGGTCGGCAGTGGATTCCGTTGGCCACGGGTGCCAAGTCCAGGAATCTCCTCTCCTCCTCTCCTGAGTCTTTTGAGTCCCTGCTGATTCCCCCACAAAACTCTCCCACACTTTTTAAATTCCTCTAAATCAAATCAACTGTCTCTCCTTCTCACAGACTTATCTGACAAGTTCCGACTACTGTCCTCTATCCGGTTTCAAACACTTGTGATGTACCCATGCCTTTTCAGCCTTTATTTTAGTTTCAAGGTACTAGTGAGCAGCTCAGATGCAATCCTTTCCTGACGCCACCAGGCAGTCAATTATTTTTCCCTTAGTACTTCCACAAAGTGGTTTAGACTTCTCTTTCTTTCATGTTCTTCTTTTATTTCTTTTTTTTAAATTGACACAAAGTACTACTATGGCCTCTTGTAAAAGATCAAAGCCCTAGATTCCAATTCTGCCTCCTTCAGGAACCATGTGATGTTGTTCAAGTCACCTGATCTTTCTGGTACTCCGTTTTCTCTAATACATCTAACTAATCTAACATCTAACATCTAATACATCTAACTAATACATCTCTAATACATCTAACTAATACATCTGCAATGTATTAGTAATAATCATGATAAAATGTAACAGTAGTTTTAATAAGATCTAGCACATACAGTGCTTTCTATGTGCCAGGAACTCTAAGAGTGAACATATGTTAATTTTTTAATAATGCAGCAGCATGATTAAATAATTTTTTAGCAAATCCATACCATAGGGTATTATGTAGCCATTAAATATAATGAGGTATAATAACATTAAGCTACATCGCTGATATAATATTAAGTATGTCTCTCTCTGACTCTTTAAAAATATATTCACAGAGACATGCATATATGGTTTGAATTTTTACAAAGCATGTGTTTATACATCTATATAGTTTAAATTTTTCAATGAACATTTTTAAAACAAAATAGATAAGTTGACTAAAAATAAATTATAATTTTAACAAACATACCAGAACTGGTGGCTTGAGTGAATTAATGTTACCGCTCGTGAAACTAGAAACTGCTATTGTATTATCCCTATTCCAATCACAATTTTTAAAATATTTTGATATATACCTTTAAGAACTGCCAACTAAACCAGGCTTGCATTTTTCTGATTATCCTCAGTGAGATAGACTTCTACTTTGGGAATGGTTGATATTTTTTTTTTTTTTTGTCATTATAAGACAAAAATTTAATGAAAATTGGTATGTAATAATCCAAAGGGCTAAATAGTTACATGGGACTGTATTAGAAATTTAATATACAAGTAAATGTTACATGTTATCATCATCTGATTCATCTTCTTCCTTCAAAGATTCCTTGGCATATTTCTCTGCCTCTTCCCTTATATCTTTAGCAACTATTTCATGTCTTCCATTAGTTATTTCACCAACCCAGCTGAGCTCTAGTTCAAAAGCTTTATCCTTAACTTCATCGTGGACTATATAAATTATTTTTGCAACTTCTTTAACAACATCACGGCAGGTCATTTCTTTCATCTGAAGCTTTTCAATTTCTGTCTTTGCAGCCTGCCTGGCTTTGCCAATGGCACAGCCCCAATAACCATATGAAACACCCGATGGGTCAATCATGTAGAGTTGTGCACCGTCATTCACACTGTAAGACCCTAACATGAAACTGCAGCCAAAAGGTCTAACAGCACTGTAGAGTGTATATGCGTGTACATACATGGCCACTCTGTCTGCAAGATGTTTTAGTGGAATGTTATATCCAAAGTTAGATCTAAAGTTGGAAGCCTCTTCTCTTGCAATGTCTGCTAAAGAACGAGCATCTGCCAACAAACCTGCTACTGCCATTCCAACGTGTCGATCAACATTAAAAAGTCGTTTGTTGGAACCTTCTTCATAAAGTTTAGACAGGACTAATTTTTCTACCCCAAAGACAACGCCGTCTTTACATCTGATTCCAATAGCTGTACTACTATTTTCCACAGCCTTCATAGCATATTCAACTTGAAAAACTCTTCCATCCGGAGAGAATGTAGAAGCTGACAGATCATACCCGGTGCCGATTGAGCTCATCCTGCTAAAATCACTGGGACGCTTACGGCTTCAGGCCTAAAGCGATCCCCCAACACCACAGCAAAAGACTAGTGGTTGATATTTTTTAACAGAAAAGATTATTTGTTACCATGACTGAAATTGCTTATCAGGTGGGTAATGCTGATTCTAATTAAAACTATCACAGACTTCTCTCATTCAAGGCCCTTTAAATTTTAGTTTTTAAAAGACTGTTTTAAATTAAGATATGTACATTAAAAAAAAATTATTTATTTATTTGACTGCAAGCAGGATCTCTGGTGTGTCATACAGCTCTTGCATTGTGGCTCCTGGACTCTCAAGTTGTGGCACTCGGCCTCTGGAGATTGAGGGCTTAGCAGTTGCCTCCCATGGGCTTAGCTGCCTGTGGGATCTTATTTCCCCAACCAAGGATCGTACCCACATCCCCTGCATTGGGAGGCAAGTTCTTAACCACAGGACCACCAGGGAAGTCCCCAAAGCCCTGCAATTTTTAAAAAATGTTGTAGGGGCAACAGTTCAGTCCTTTCACAGGATATAGAGCTTCCAAAATGTTTCCAATGTCTGTTTCAAAATAATAAGCTTAATTATGCTTTGCAGGAAGAAATCTGCACACTTATTGAAATTATGATGCTTAGATCCCATTCTTCTAGTTAGCTGCCAATTGGAGCCAATCTCTAAAACTTTTCAATAATTTCATCAGGCCTAGAAGTTGCTAACTAAATGCCTTATTTATCATGTTTTACAGTTCAGTCACTAAGTTGTGTCTGACTCTTTGTGACTCCATGGACTGCAGCACACCAGGTTCTCTGTCCTTCACCATCTCCCAAGTTTGCTCAAATTCATGCTCATTGAGTCGGTGATGCTATCCAACCATCACATTCTCTGCCACTCCCCTCTCCTCCTGCCCTTAATCTTTACCAGCATCAGAGTCTTTTCCAATGAATCAGCTCTTCTCATCAGGTGACCATCAGGTGTGTACTCCATGGATCACAGCCTTGTGGTGGTGAAGCGGCTTCGTATTCATCAGTTTGAATTTTTTTAATCTTCTTTTTATAAAACACTCTTGCCATTACTTTATAGGTAACTTTTATATATAATACATTTCACTTAATACTATATAACATAACTTATTCTTGTTTTTAAATGAAAAAAAATTTATTTTAGTTTTACCTGTAACTACTACCATCACAAGTAGCCTACCTTAAAAATGCTGTTCCTTCAAGCTGAAATCCAATACAGCGACTTCCTGGCCCATCTCCAACAAGTATCTAGCTCTGCACTGTGGCTTGTCTATATATCTTTTATTCAGTAAAAGAGGGGAACGTCTGTCTGAGATTAATCTCTCAGCCCACTCTCAGAGACTTGCTCCACCATATAAATCAATTCATCTTTATCATCAGCTCCTCTTTTCACTCAGTTTTTGCTCTTTCGTATTTAAACAAATCAGGTCTCTCCCACAGAGACCTGAGGGAAAGGGGCAGAAAGAGAAAGAGACAATCATGGCGAGAGAGAAAACCTTGATCCTAGGTCTCCTTCTAGTGTCTGAACCATCCCAGGACTCCTTCTTTAAAACAAGTCAGTGCTCTCTTAAATTACTCTCACATTCTTCTAAAGCCATAGCTGTTAGGATTATGCCTCAATCACTCCAATAAAAGCATCAGCGGTGTTCACTAATGACCATCCACTGTCTAAACCCAAGGGATAATTTTCAGGCATCTTACTTGAATTCCTTGTCATTGCACATTTCGCACTGTTCACCACTTCTTCCTTGAAGCATTTAGATTGGCTTCTGTGAAATCACACTCTTTCTGTTCTTCTACCTCCTGTTCCCTTTTTTGTGTATTTTGCAGATTCATCATCTAAAACTTGATGCCCCCCCAGAATTCCATCATGGGCCCCTCTCTCTTCTCCATCTATACACTTAGCCTTATCATCTCTTCTTTGTTCAAGGCCTCAAATGCTACTTCTACCTGCTGGCATCCTAACCTTTGAGCCTAAACTGAACTTTGTCCCCTGAGGGCCATTCTGAACTCATCATGTGGCCCCACAAACTCTCTTATCCTTCCTGTCCCTTTTTGGCAAATGGCACCACCCAGTTTCACAAAAATACATGGAGTCCTCCTAGGATTTGTCTCTCTTCCTCATTTCCCATATCCATTGATCTTCAAGCCTTGCCAGTTCTATTTATTAAATGCATCTTCAAGTATTCATCTAGCGCTTTTCCACTTCTTATCGAGATTCCTGTCATAGCCTCACTACACCTCTGATTTTAGTTTTATCTCTTCCGGTATAACCTCCCCAACATCATCACAAGAAACATTCTAATACACAGATCAGTAACTCCTCATCAATTTCCAGTGAAAACCTAAACCTAAGACTTTACATCATCTGGCCCCTGCCTGCCTTCCCAGTTTTATCTTCTCTGAACTGCACAGGCATCCTGAGATCTGGCCACACGCAACAACTGAAGTTTTGTAAACGTATCACACTCTCTTCCCACACTTTCCCATTGCTTTCCATCTTCCTCTTTTCTTCTCAGCATTGCTAATTATTACTTCTTGGGAAATAGTTTCACTTCTATCAAGATTTATCGGGCCTTCCCTGGCAGTCCAGTGGTTAAGACGCTGCTCTTCCACAGCAGGGGCGCGAGTTGGATGCCTGCTTGGGGAACTGAGATCGCACATGCTGTAGAGCGGAGTCAAAAAAAAAAAACAAAACAGATTTATCTTATCTGAACTTTTAATGAAATTGCTTAGAATTGAAAAAAATGACTTTCCTTTAGGAATCCTTAGATCTCTGTCTCTCTTATTACATGTATAATACCAGGTCTCTTATTTGCAAGTTCTGAAATTAAACCCAAATCAGACTTAAAAATAGGGTAAAGGAGGACCAAACAGAATGCAGTATGTAAAAACTAGTGGAAAGCCTGTGATGTGAATTTTAAAGCATAGCTGAATAGAGTGGCCTAACCAATTTCCTCAGGAGCCTTTTCTCCATCTTTATCTTTGTTTTTCTCTATGTTGGCCTAATTTTCAGACAAGCTGTCACTGCTAACTGCTACTGCTAAGTCACTTCAGTCGTGTCCGACTCTGTGCAACCCCATAGACGGCAGCCCACCAGGCTCCCCCGTCCCTGGGATTCTCCAGGCAAGAATACTGGAGTAGGTTGCCATTTCCTTCTCCAATGCATGAAAGTGAAAAATGAAAGCAAAGTCGCTCAGTCATGTCCGACTCTTAGCGACCCCGTGGACTGCAGCCTACCAGGCTCCTCCATCCATGGGATTTCCCAGGCAAGAGTACTGGAGTGGGGTGCCATTGCCTTGCCCGAAGCTGTCACTACCTGATAGCAAAGAAGGTTGTCAGCTGCTTTCTTGAAACTTCCATCAAAAATTATAGGATGAATAGAAAAAAAGAAAAAAAAATTATAGGATGGTTTCTCATTGACCTAACTGTGGCCACATGTCTGTTTTTCTGAATAATCACTTTGGTTAGGACAAAGAGATATCTTGACTTGCCAGGCCCAGGCCATAGGCCAGGCATAGGTGTTGGGGTAGTGGGTGGGGTCATAAATTGAAAATGGGAGAAATGATTCCATCCAAAACATGGTAGACATAGAAGGGTACATATGTACCCCATTTTCAATTGAGAATGAAAAATCCTAGAAATGGCAACCCTTCTCACTATTTTTATACAGTGTGTTTGCCTGCCTACTCACTGATTTGTGAGTTCTTTCAGGGGAGGTATAGATTATATTTTCACGTATGTAACCCAAGCATAAAGTATACCACATGTTAGTATTCTTGTGAGAACTTCATAAAATAATGTATTTAAAGTCTTTCAAGCATTTAGCCACACACAAAAAAAGAAATTTTGCCATTTGCAACAACATGGATGGACTTTTAGGGCATTATGCCAAGTGAAACAGGTAAGATAAACACTACAGATTTCCCTTATATGTAGAACATAAAAAATAAAACAAAATAGACAACAAAAAAATAATAAAACAAAACAAAATAAAAGCCAAGCTCAAAAAAAAAAAAAAAAGCCAAGCTCATAGACACATACAGAGAACAAACTGGTAGATGCCAGAGGTGGGGCGGGGGGGGGGGGGGTGGACAAAAATGGGTAAAAGGGTCAAAAGGTCAAAACTTCCATCAGTAAAATAAGTCACAGGGCTGTACTATATAGCACAGTGAATAAAGTCAACAATACTGTATTTTATATATTTGAAAGTTGCTAAGAGAATAAATATTAAGACCTCATCACAAGAAAAAGAATGGTTTGTAACTATGTATGGTGACAAATGTTGATCAGACTTACCGTGGTGATCATTTTGCAGTATATATATATATACCTAATCATTATTCTGTATGCTTGAATCATATACATTGTTATATGTCAATTATACCTCAAAAAATAAAGCATTGATTACAAAGTCAGACATATAATAAACAATACTATTGGCATTAATGTTTCATATATAGAGTGAAAAAGGTAGTATGAAATAAGCTTCATTTGTATAGCCAAAGTACTGAAAAAATTCATATGCACGTTTGATTGTTTTTTCCTTTTTGGCTGTGTTTAGTTCCCCAACCAGGGATTGAACCTGGGCCTGTGGCAATGAAAGTGTGGAGTATATGGAACTGTCAGCGAATTCCCATCATATGCGTGATTTTGTTGTTTAGTTGCTAAATTGTGTCTAACTCCTTGCAACCCCGTGGGCTGTAGTTCACCAGGCTCCTCTGTCCATGGAATTTCCCAGGCAAGACTACTGGAGAGGGTTGCCATTTCCTTCTCCTGGGGATCTTCCTGACCCAGAGATGGAACCCAGGTCTCCTGGTTGGCAGGCAGATTCTTTACCACTGAGCCAATGCATTACTACCGTTAGAGAAAATAGTTTCACCTTCAAGTGACGGAATAACCATCTCCAAGTGAATTAAACTTAAGAGATTTGTTATCTCACATAGCAAGGAGTCTAGAAGCCACATGGTGATAAAGAGATGGTTATATCAGTGGCTAAAAGAAATAATCAAAGATCCAGAGTACTTACATCTTTCAGTTTTGCCATGCTCAGAGGGTAAGTCAGTTCTCTTCGTGGTCACAAGAGACTGTTGAAGCTCCTAGCAGTATGTTCTCGCATACCACATGGCCTAAATGCAGAAAAAAAGGGATACCTTTTTCCATGGTTCTCTTTTTAAGAACAAAGAGTTTTCTCAGAATTGTCCCTGTCCCCAGCCAATTACTACTCCATATCTTTGGTCAGAATTGGGCCGGAGTGAGATCAAAGTGATCTCATAGATCAAGCAAGACGTTTTCAAAAGGAGCATCTGCTTTCTAACACTGATGACCCTGCTGATATGGAGGGGCTTGGGATATACCTACAGTGTTAGCAAAGAATGAAGTCAGCCACGTTTTGTAGGCACTTCCAAATATGTATTCACTGTTGCATTCAATACATCCATAGTGTCTACAGTAAAATTACTATTTTCCCCTGCTGTCCCCTGATTTTATCCCTTGGTATACACACAGTTAACTGCTGGGGGAACTGGGTATGCTTCTTATTTTCATTTGCTCCTACAAAAATGAAAGCATATTGGTGAGTTGGCTCCCCCAAATGGAAACACGCTATATATGTTCTACATTTTCAAATTGATGCACATAATTTGCATGGTAGAATGTATCAGTTATCAATTTATTGCCTTTTATTTCCAAACTTCTTTTATTTCCACCCTTCTTTGCCCTGTTTTGTGATTCTGGAGCTGCCTTTTTAAACATTTCTCCTTTGATTTGCGTCTGCCTGCAATGCAGGAGACCTGGGTTCAATCCCTGGGTCGGGAAGATCCCCTGGAGAAGGAAATACAACCCACTCCAGCATTCTTGCCTGGAGAATCCCATGGACGGAGGAGCCTGGTGGGCTACAGTCCACGGGGTCGTAAAGAGTCGGACACGACTTCACTTTCACTTTGATTTCTCCCGGCTCAGTTTTAGACTTTGTCAACACAAGGTGCTAGAGGGACACCAAGAGGCCAGAGCAGGAGGGGGAGTCTTCCCTTCCTGCTTCCAGAGGGGTGTTTCTGGCCTGGCAGCCAGTTGATGGGCTCACATTATCAGCTGTGCTCATGGACACCCTGATAAGTTTTTCTGGCCCACCCTGCAGGTCGGTCCCATGGTTCGGCTATGGCTACACCCTCAGCAAGTTTCTTTCCACTAGCCCACTGCATGTTCCTGTGGCAGCCACACCCTCTCCAGAGGTCTGAATCTGTCTTGGGCAAAGGGAGAGCTCTTCTAGATTCTTCCTTCCTTCCTTCAAGTTCTTCAGCCCAAGGATTAGTAAATTCTTTCTGTATTTACTACCTCTGTACTTCTTAGACCTTTATTTCCCCCTTTTAGTACCTAACCACATTTTATGGGTTGACAATTTTTCATATCAAATTGTCTCTGTTTACATTATCTTTGTGGTTTCTTTTGACTGGATTCCATCCCAATTCCTTCAAACTTCATGGTTTTGAGTGTCGTTTTGTTTTGTTTTGTTTTGTTTTAATTTTCTTGGCTGCTCCATGCAACATGTGGGATCTTAGTTCCCCAACCAGGGATCGAACCGTCACCCCTTGCACTGGAAGTGTGGAGTCTTACCACTGAACCACCAGGGAAGGCCCTTGAGTGTCTGAGTTTAAAATTCAATTTAAATAAATATTTATTGAGAAACTATGTACTATTTGCATATTAGTTTATTATTAAACATATTAGTTTAAATATTAGGAATAATGTACAAAGTCCTTAATTCATGGAGTTTACAGTCTACTAGAGATTCAGCAGAGATTCTAGGAGAGATTCTGGCGGAGATTCAGGTGATAAAATTAAATAAATATAAAACTCAAGATAGTGATCAGGGGTATAAAGAAAATATGAATGTTTAAGAGACTAGAGAGTAAAAATAAATCAGAGGATAGGAGACCACGTGCTGTGTGCTGCGCTTAATCACTCAGTCATATCCGACACTTTGTGACCCCATGGATCATAATCCACCAGGTTCCTCTATCCATGGGGATTCTCCAGGCAAGAATACTGGAGCGGGTTGCCATGCCTTCCTCCAGGAGATCTTCTCAGCCTAGGGACTGAACCTAGGTCTCCCACATTGCAGGCAGATGGGGGTAGCATAATCAAGAAGGAATTCTCTGAGGAGGTAACATTTGAGCAGAGATCTGAATCATGGGAAGGAGTGAACAGTTTGCAAAACAGCAAACATCCGTTGTGGTTGGAGCAGGGTCTAAAAAGAATAGACAGGTAGAAAGTGGGGCCAGAAGTCAGCAGATAATGTGGAACTAGGTAGGCAATGAAAAGTTTAGATGTTATTCTAAAGATGATGGGAAGCCATTGGAATGTTTTAAACAGGAATAAAACAATCTACTTTATGTTTTAGAGGACCCCTTTGACTGTTGTATAAAGCATAAACTCTCTGAAGTCAAGAATAGAAATAGGTATACAACAGAAGAACTATACAAAACAGATCTTCATGACCCAGATAACCATGATGGTGTGATCACTCACCTAGAGCCAGACAGCCTGGAATTCTGAATCAAGTGGACCTTAGGAAGCATCACTACGAACAAAGTTAGTGGAGGTGATGGAATTCCAGTTGAGCTATTTCAAACCCTAAAAGATGATGCTATTAAGGTGCTGCACTCATTATGCCAGCAAATTTGGAAAACTCAGCAGTGGCCACAGGACTGGAAAAGGTCAGTTTTCATTCCAATACCAAAGAAAGGCAATGCCAAAGAATGCTCAAACTACTGCACAATTGCACTCATTTCATATGCTAGCAAAGTAATGTTCAAAATTCTCCAAGACAGGCTTCAACAGTATGTGAACCATGAACTTCCAGATATTCAAGTTGGATTTAGAAAAGGTAGAGGAACCAGATATCAAATTGCCAACCTCTGTTGGATCACTGAAAAAGCACAAGAGTTCCAGAAAAACATCTACTTCTGCTTTATTGACTACACCAAAGCCTTTGACTGTGTGGATCACAATAAACTGTGGAAAATTCCTCAAGAGATGGGAAAATCAGACCATCTGATCTGCCTCCTGAGAAATCTGTATGCAGGTCAGAAGCAACAGTTAGAACTGGACATGGAACAACAGACTGGTTCCAAATTGGGAAAGAAGTACATCAAGGCTGTCTATTGTCACTGTGCTTATTTAACAAATGCAGAGTATATCATGAGAAATACTGGGCTGGATGAAGCACAAGTTGGAATCAAAATTACCAGGAGAAATATCAATAACCTCAGATATGCAGATGACTCCACTCTTATGGCAGAAAGCAAAGAAGAACTAAAGAGCCTCTTGATGAAAGTGAAAGAGGAGAGTGAAAAAGTTGGCTTAAAACTCAACATTCAGAAGACTAAGATCATGGCATCTGGTCCAATCACTTCATTGCAAATGGTGACTGCAGCCATGAAATTAAACGACGCTTACTCCTTGGAAGAAAAGCTCTCACCAACCTAGACAGCATATTAAAAATCAAAGACATTAGTTTGCCAACAAAAGTCCATCCAGTCAAAGCTATGGTTTTTCCAGTAGTCATGTATGGATGTGAGAGTTGGACTATAAAGAAAGCTGAGCACCGAAGAATTGATGTTTTTGAACTGTGGTGTTGGAGAAGACTCTTGAGAGTCCCTTGGACTGCAAGGAGATCCAACCAGTCCATCCTAAAGGAGATCAGCCCTGAATATTCATTAGAAGGACTGATGCTGAAGCTGAAACTCCAATACTTTGCCACTTGATGTGAAGAACTGACTCATTTGAAAAGACCCTGATGCTGGGAAAGATTGAAGGTAGGAGGAGAAGGGGATGACAGAGGATGAGATGGTTGGATGGCATCACTGACTCTATGGACATGAGTTTGAGTAATCTCCGGAAGTTGGTGATGGACAGGGAAGCCTGGCGTGCTTTAGTCCATGGGGTCGTGAAGAGTCAGACACAACTGAGCAAATAAACTGAATTGATACAAGTTAGGAGGCTATAATAGTCATCCACAGAGATATTGTTGACATGGACTGAAATGGTAGCAATGGTAGCAGTAAACAATGGAGGGGAATAAGTGTAAGATAGAGCCCACAGATGTTACTGGCTGATTATTAGTGGAGAATGAGAATAAGTGAGGGATCAGAGATAACTCCCACCTTGCTGCTGCTGCTGCTGCTAAGTCACTTCAGTCGTGTACGACTCTATGAGACCCCATAGACAGCAGCCCACCAGACTCCTCTGTCCCTGGGATTCTCCAGGCAAGAACACGAGTGGGTTGCCATTTCCTTCTCCAATGCATGCATGCATGCTAAGTCACTTCAGTCGTGTCCGACTCTGTGCGACCCTATGGACAGCAGCCCTCCAGGCTCCACTGTCCACGGGATTCTCCAGGCAAGAATACTGGAGTAGGTTGCCATCTCCTTCTCCCACATTGAGGCCTGAGTAAATGGTTAACATATGTGAAATTTAGTGGGCTTTACATTGGCAGTTCTCAAACATCTTGGTCTCAGGACCCTTTTGTAAAAAAAAAAAAAAACAAAAAAATTACTTATTAATTTGGCTGCATTGGGTCTTAGTTGCAGCACATGGGATCTTTGTTGCATCATGTGGGGTCTCTCATTGCAGTGCACAGACTCTCTAGTTGTGATGTGTGGACACCAGATAGTGCAGTTTTCAGTAGCTGCAGCATGCAGGCTCTCTAGTTGGAAGGCAGATTCTTAATCACTGGACCACCAGGGAAGTCCCAGGATCCTTTTTTACTTTTAAAAATTGAGTGATTAAAAAAAATGGGGCCTCCCAGGTGGCTCAATGGTAAAGAATCTGCCTGCCAAAGCAGTAGATGTAGGAGATGTTCGATACTGGGTCAGAAAGATTTCCTGGAGGAAGAAATGACAACCCACTCCAGTATTCTTGCCTAGAAAATGCTATGTACAGAGGAGCCTGTCAGGTTACAGTGCATAGGGTCACAAAGAGTCAGACAAACTGAGCAACTGAGCATACAGAATTTTTAAAATGTTTTCATTTATATGGAATACATAAATATTTATCATATTAAAAGTAAAACAGAAAATATTTAAATATGTATTTATTAATTCACTTAAAATAAAAACAATAAATCCATAGCATGTGGACATAAATGGCATTCTTTATGAAAAATACCATATTCTATGACAATTATTCTATGGAACAAAAACTGTTTTGTGAGAAGAGAGGCATAGTTTTATATTTTCCAAATCTCATTAATGTCTGGCTTAATAAAAGACAATTGTACAGTATTCTTAAATCTGCTTCCTTATTCCAGTATTCTTGCCTGGAAAATTCCAAGGATAGAGGAGCCTCACAGGCCACAGTCCATGGGGTTGCAAAGAGTTAGACATGACTGAGCGCACACACACACATTCAATCTGTTGCGATACATTGTTTTAGTTACATCACATGAAAAAACCCTCACCTCACATAGATATGTAGTTAGAAATGGAAGGGTTGTCTTAATAGCCTTTTCAGATCATTGCAGATATTCTTCTTTGACATTACACTAAAACTTCAGAAATATTTCTTAAAGGTGATCTGCAATGAGGACCCTGAAACCATCTCAATGAACTTCTCATGCTGTTATAGTAAAATCTATTGGTCTGTTTGTACTTTGAATCAATTTTTTATCCACATGAGTTTGACTGCATGAATGCCCAAAGATCCCGAAAACACATTTTGAGAATAACTGGGTCACATAACATTATTCACTAATTTAAAAAATACATATTGAGTTGTTACCATAGGTCAGCCCTTGTTCTGTAAGCCAGCGATACAGAGAAATGATTTAACATGACCCTTTCTTTGTTACATAATTCTGAGCACACTACCTTTGAGGGCTCTATGCCCTATGACCACTTGGGGGACAGTTTCTTTCCCAAACAGTATTTTGTAAGCCAAAAAGTTTCAACTCCAAACCATTTAGGGAGTATTTACTCAACAACAAAAAAATTAAAAACAAAACAAAACACCCCAACAAAAACCCTGGCACTTTCTCAGGTATGCAGGTAAATGTAAGGTAGTTAAACATGTTTATACACATACTTCCTGTATTGCTTTATCACTTCCACCATCATGATAAACCACCCATATAGATTACTAACTCTAATCTCTTCACACGTTAAAGTCAGATGTCAACATTTTGTTTTCAAAAAAACTGCAGAATCTTCTGTATCACCTTGAACGTTCTTCATTCCTCCAGAATCAAATTCACAAAAAATTATTACTTCATAAAATGACCTCACACATCAACTCCTTGAACTTTGTTTATAGTAATGAAGCCAGATGATGTGAGACTGGGGGAAATCCCATATTCTTTCTGTGGTTGATGACTTTAATAGTGCCAATTTTTTTTTCTTACTTTAGTCAATGTATGATATAACGCTCAACTATAGTACAGCTTTCTAATCTGGCTATGAAGATGGGTAGCTTAATCAGAAAAACAGAAAAGTTGTTTTCAGGCTATAATTCTTAAAATTTAGTCACAAAAATATGGATTAAATATTACTATTCAGAAGAGAAACTGCCTGATGCTGGAGAGCAAGGATTATCTTTGTGTTATTACTTGCAACTACTACCTTTTCTACTTTAATTAAAGCGGAGGCTACAGGAACATTTGTAAAGTTGAAGATGAGAGGAATCCAAATACAAGGAAACAGTTTCAGAGCTTTAATTGAAAAGTTCAGAGATAAAAACTTATCTGGCAAGAAACTACGCTAAAGATGGAAATGACATGATATTGTTCATCTCCTTAAAGGATAATCTTTAATAAACCTTTGAAAAATAATTTCAGTTCCTCCTCTTTAAAATGAGAGAAGCAATACCTTCCAGCTCTAGCTATTGAAGGACTAAATGAGGTAGTGGATATAAAGTACCCAGTGCAGTTCTGGCTCCTCTGAGGTTAATTCCTTTCTTTCCTTCTTTGTGAACCTCCTCCATAAGGATGCTTGGAGGACATTTTTTGTCCCCCCTATGCTGTGTGGCATGCAGGATTGAAACTGTGCCCCCTGAAGTGGAAACACAGAGTTTTAACCACTGGTCTGCCAGGGAAGTTCGAAATACACTCTTCATGATTGACTAGGACAAAATATTAAACATAATCATGTTATTAATGAGTCTAACCATTTTCAAAATTTTTTTCTCTATGTTTTTAAAAGTAAGAGTTTTGTAGTAGCATCTCTTTGTCCAGTTTGTATTTATTGGGCATCTACTACACGCCAGGTCCTACCAGATCCTGGAGACATGGCTCTAAATGTGTCCACAGAGCCTCTGAACCTCATGGGGAAGACAAGAATCCACCAAATAATTATGCAAATAATTAATTACAATTATCCCTATTTCTTATATTTTCTCTTTACTTCTTCTCACTGGGTAACATACATTATACTTGGCCTATTTATCTAGTTTATTGTCTGCCTTCATCACCAGAAGGTCTGTTTTATTCCCTGTTGAGTACATCAAGATTAGTACTTGACACACAATGGACATTCAATGAATATTTGTTGAAAGAAATGCATGAATTACAATTTAATAATCACTTTGAAAAAGTTAAGGATGCTATGTGAATTTATAATATGGAGGTTAACCTCATGTTTCATACCAATGACAAAAGAAAGAAGTTTCTCTGTATATGAAAGAGGAGTAAAAGGACGATTATATAGAAATATAAGAAGGTAATAGATGTCTTCAATTTGAAAAGCCATAAGAAACTTGCTTAAGTGCTGAAGTTGAGGTTAGAACATAGAGATTCAGAATGACTGAAAAGTTTGTAACTTAGCACTGGTATAAAAACTGAGATCAATGGAAGGAAAGGTATAAGTAACTCATTAAACATTTAGAGGAAGATATAAATCCTTTATGTTACTTTGAAAGGCTCATACCTTCTAATGAAGTGAGAAGTAAAAGAAGATAACGGCCATTTGACCACTAATTAAAAACTTCTTTTTAAAAGCTAAACACATAGTTGACGCAATTTCCTAAATATCTATCTTGGGAAAAGGATGAACTCTTTGGCCCAAGGTAGTCAACAATAAGCTGATATCTCCCTAAGCTGTTTGTGTAGCACCTGAGAGGCAACAGTCAACTTTTATAGGGTTGCTCTTAAAACAAAAATGAATGCTAAACACACACATTACTATACCTCGTCTATGTGAATCTCAAGAATTAAGTACACAAAGGAAACCCCGGGCAAACAGGAACGTGTTCCTTTCTCTAAAACTTCCGAGGAAGTAATGTTTAAAAACACATCTGCTTCTTGATGTCCCCAAAGGGAGATTTTCACATGTAACAATCCACCCTGTTACTGAAAATTTTATTCAATTCTTATATGAATCTGTGTATAAATAGTTAATCAAAATCAATATAAATTTTTGAAATGTGAGAAAGGCTCCGTTTTAACAAATGCATTTAGCTAAGAGCATTATTTGTTGTATAACACATCAAGGCTGATTCATCATTTAAGCCCTATGGCAAATATGAAGGACAGAGTTCCACAACTTCATCACGTACACAGAATACTTTTTGTGTTGCCAAACTTGTCAAAGATAAGGAAAGACTATTAGTTCTTGTATTTGTTTGCTTCCTTAAATCAGCCTTTGGATCACATCAGCAGGTCTCAGAAATTAAGATATGTGTCTGACACCATGAGTGGATGGGACAAACAGAAAACTAGCCGACACCAAGGCTTATTCTTAGTGCAAATGATCACACAAAGTTAAAAAGCTTTGCATCTAAAATTATGTCTATTTATTGTGAATGTACCATGTCCCTTCTCTTTTAGTCTAAACCAGAAGCATATTGACAGGGAAGGAGAAACCATTTAGTTTATACCAAGGTTATCCTCTGCAAAGTTAAGAAAATAAGAATAATTAAAATAATATTAACTAATATTTATTGAACACTTATCATGAATCGGCATTTGTGCCAAGCCTCATATTATTATTATTGACTTATCACAGAAATTCTTTAAAATGGGAAAAATTATGATAAATCCACAATTTTTCATTTGGTCTAAAAAAAGGAGAACACAAATTTTAATAATAAGAGTTTTGTCAGATTGAGAAACTGGACTATGAAACTTAAAAATAAAAATTATAACGCACTGAACTAACTGTGATCTCTTCTGTATTGCTGCTGTTACTGGTTAGTCACTAAGTCACGTCTGACTCTTTGCAACCGCATGGAGTGGAGCCCTCCAGGCTCCTCTGTCCATGAGATTTTCCAGGCAAGAACACTGGAGTGGGTTGCCATTTCCTCCAATTTTCTGTATCAGTTCAGTTCAGTCACTCAGTCGTGTCTGACTCTTTGCGACCCCATGAACCGCAGCACGCCAACCTCCCTGTCCATCACCAACTCCCGGGGTCTACCCAAACCCATGTCCATCGAATCAGTGATGCCATCCAACCATCTCATCCTCTGTCGTCCCCTTCTCCTCTGGCCCTTAATCTTTCCCAGCATCAGGGTCTTTTCAAATGAGTCAGCTCTTTGCATCAGGTGGCCAAAGTATTGGAGTTTCAGCTTCAACATCAGTCCTTCCAATGAACACCCAGGACTGATCTCCTTTAGGATGGGCTGGTTGGATCTCCTTGCAATCCAAGGGACCCTCAAGAGTCTTCTCCAACACCACAGTTCGAAAGCAGTAATTCTTCTGTGCTCAGCCCTCTTTATTGTCCAACTCTCACATCCATACATGACCACTGGAAAAACCATAGCCTTGACTAGACAGACCTTTGTTGGCAAAGGAATGTCTCTGCTTTTGAATATGCTGTCTAGGTTGGTCACAGCTTTTCTTCCAAGGAGCAAGCACCTTTTAATTTCATGACTGCCGTCACCATCTGCAGTGATTTTGGAACCCAAGAAAATAAAGTCAGCCACTGTTTCCCCATCTATTTGCCATGAAGTGATGGGACCAGATGCCATGATCTTAGTTTTCTGAATGTTGAGCTTTAAGCCAACTTTTTCACTCTCCTCTTTCACCTTCATCAAGAGGATCTTTAGTTCTTCTTCACTTTCTGCCATAAGGGTGGTGTCATCTGCCTATCTGAGGTTATTGATATTTCTCCCTGCAATCTTGATTCCAGCTTGTGCTTCCTCCAGTCCAGCATTTCTCATGATGTACTCTGCATATAAGTTAAATAAGCAGGGTGACAATATACAGCCTTGACATACTCCTTTTCCTATTTGGAACCAGTCTGTTGTTCCACGTCCAGTTCTAACTGCTGCTTCCTGACCTGCATACAGGTTTCTCAAGAGGCAGGTCAGGTGGTCTGGTATTCACATCTCTAAATAGGAGTAAAAGCTAGAGGATATTTATGTTATTGATAGTTTGAAAGTCTAAGAATATAAACATTTTAGTTAGTATAGCAAAGTCCTTTCTTGCAAGATTAAACTTATCTTTATTATCATCATAAAAATGAATAGTTCATTCATATGAAATTCTTTTGATAGTACTAGTTACTCATAGTAAGACTATAGATACTTGTTTAATTTCTTAAACAAAATTATATTTACCCATGGTATTGAGCTTTCTGATACTTACCTTCCCAACTATGATTTCTCTGATTTTACTATAATTAACTTGAAAAGCATAAAATCTGTCAATGTTCTTTTGCAGTTTAGCAAAAGTATCTGTTTTTCTCTTTATCTCAATTAAGGTATAAGTAGAAATGCATAATGCTTATGACAGAAATGCCCTCAAAACATAGTAAAGAATCTTGGCTTTCTTTCCAACATAACACTTAGCATTTATTAAATTCTGAATTTATAAATGTTAAATCACTCAGTTTGTTAGAAAAGGCTAAGAAAAGGAAAACTGGGGCATGTCCCAGGGCTACTTTTTTCCCATGCCCTGACTGCTACTACAGAGCTAGTGAAAGCCACAGTTCAGAAAGAGACCACTCAGCAGAACAAGATAACTGCGACCTTTTAAAATGGACCTATTGGGGAATATCCTGGTGGTCCAGTGGTTAGGACACCATGCTCTCACTGCTGAGGGTCTGGGTTTGATCCCTGGTCAGGGAATTAAAATCTCACAAGCCCATTAGAATGGTCAAAAAAAAAAAAAAAGAATAAATAAATAAAATGGACCTACTGTAAGTAAAAGAAATGCAGTTTGGAACATTTTTGATTTATATTCTCAGCTAGATTAAACAAGAGAATTTGTTTGTATGCAGTCAAGCTGGAAATGAGCTGAAAATGAGAAGGATTACAATGTTTTTTTAAAATGTGTCATTTAAGATGATTGCCCTTGTCAGTCATATCATTTGCATATATTTTCTCCCATTCTATAGTTTTTTTTTTTTTCCTTTACTGTGCAAAAGCTTTTAAGTTTAATTAGGTTCTCTTTGTTTTTACTTGTACTTCTTTTGCCTTAAGAAACAGACCCAAGAATACATTGCTAACAGTTATGTTAAAGAGTGTTCCACTAATGTTCTCTTCTTTTTATTTTATGATTTCAAGTCTTACTTTTAAGTCTTTAAGCCGTTTTGAGGTTTTTTTTTGTATATCATGTGAGAGAATGTTCTAATGTCATTGTTTTTCATGTGGTGGCCAAGTTTTTCCCAATATTACTTGTTGAAGAGACTATCTTTTCTCCACTGAGTATTCTTGCCTCTTTTGTTGTAGATTAATTGACCATAGGCACATGGGTTTATTTCTGGGTTCTCTATTCTGCTCCACTGATCTATGCATCTATTTTGTGCCAATTCCATATTGTTTGGACTACTGTAGCTTTGCAGTATAGTCAAGCCAGGTAGGGTGATACTTCCAGCTTTATTCTTTTTTCACAGGATTGCTCTGGCAATTCAAGGTCTTTTGTGATTCAATATAAATTTTATGATTTTTTTTCTAGTTCTCTGAAAAATGTCATGGGTATTTTGATCATGATTGCACTGAATCTGTACATTGCTTTCAGTTGTATGGCCATTTTATCAATATTAGTTCTTCCAAACCAACAGCATCAGATATTTTTCCATTTCTTGAATCATCTTCAATTTCTTTCATCAATGCTTAGTAGGTTTCAGAATGTAAGTCTTCCAAGTCTTCCAAAGTATACAAACAGCTCATACAACTCAATATAAAAACAAAACAAAAACAAAAGCCAAACAACCCAAACAAAAAATGGTCAGAACATGAATAGACATTTTCCAAAGGAAGACACACAGATGACCAACAGGCACATGAAAAGTTTTGCAACATCACAGATTATTAGAGAAGTGCAAATCAAAACCACAATGAGATATTATTTCACACATGTCAGAATGGCTATCATTAAGTCTACAAATAGCAAATGTTGGAGAGGATGTGGAAGAGAGGGAACATTTGTAGAGTATTAGTGGGAATGTAAACTGGTGCAGTCACTAAGGAAAAAAACAGGAAAAAAAGGAAAATATTAATTTGAAAAGATACAGGCAACCCAATGTTCATGACAGTGCTATTACAATAGCCAAGACATGGAAGTAACCCAAATGCCCATAAACAGCTGAATTAAGATGCAAACTGATCTCTAAACAGGCCCCTGGTGTGGCCCAGGTGAGCTCATAGATATGCTACAAAATAACCACTGAGACTTTCCCAACTCTGGTACATGTACCCTAGGAGCACAGTGGACGCTCTAATTCAGGCACAGGGGCCCTTGATGCACAGCTGTGTCTTCAAGTGACTCTAGGCAGCCAGGAGTCCACTGAGGGTTCTTAAGTATTCTATACATATATACATCTGATTATAACAGACTGAATTATAGGAAAGACATGCACAATAGAGTCTGTTGTTATGTAACTTGCAACTGTCAATCAAAGCTGTCAGTCCCCGGCTGCCTAAATGAATATGTAAAAGCCCAGCCTTGAAGAATCCCATACCTCATCATTCTGGCTCCAGTGCCCTCTTGGCTTGGCCCATCTCTCCCTTGAGGTATTCTTTCTGTTCCTCCCTTAATAAATTTGTTTTTGCCACTGGTAAAACCTCAGATTCTTCTCTGTGTTCTTGCCAAGAACCAAGGCCCAAGGGAAGGGTCCTCTTTGCCCCTCTCCTACCTAATAACATAACCCCATGTAATAAACATAACAATGGTTGGTTTTAGAATTGAATGTTGAATATAGATTAAGGGAAAAATCAATGTCTACATACATTGTTTTGGAGTGCTACCTCTTGAACGTAATAGAATCTATATCCTTAAGAAAAAAATACAGGAACTTCTCTGATAGTCCAGTGGTTAAGACTTTGCAATCCTAATGCAGGGGGCACAGGTTCATTCCCTGGTCAGGGAACTAAAATCCCATAAACCAGATGGTGTGGCTATATATATATATATATATATATATATATATATATATATATACACAGTTAGTCTATGATTTGGTTACTAAATATAGTAATAACAAGATTAACTGAATCTCACTTTCAACCTATAGATTGAAAGTTAAGAGGGGTAAGGAGGCTACTAAAAGCAAGATGAAATTAGGTGACTTCAATTAATTTCTAAGGGTTAAAATGCCAGTGTGTTGGGGAAAGTGTCAAAGTAGGAAATTTAAATAAGCAGATGGATGTCATATTATTCAAGTTCTTTGCATGCCAGATGTATATTAGAAAAGCGATGAAGAATTACTGAAAAATCGTGAGCAGGGGACTGATAACAGTTTGCAAAGTAGAAAAAGTAGAAAGACAATGCTGAAAGCAGTGTGGTGTGAAAGTTGAGTCATAATAGTGGTGATAAGGGTGGTTCTAGATTAATGATATCACTGGACTAGAGGAAGCTAATACATAATGCATTTAGCAATGAAACAGGCTTCCCTGGTGGCTCAGATGGTAGAGAGTCCCCCAGCCAGTGCAGGAGACTTGGGTTTGATCCCTGGGTTGGGAAGATCCCTGGAGAAGGGAATGGCATCCCACTCCATTTTTCTTGCCTGGAGACTCTCATGGACAGAGAAGCCTGGCAGGCTATAGTACATGGGGTCACATAGAGTCGGAAATGACTGAGCAACTAATACTTTAGCAATGAAAACCTGAATTAAGGAACTGATATCAGAAACAATGTTGGAACATATCTGGGAAATACTTATATAAATTCATAATTATTTTTATTAGAATCTACATACATAGTTCCTTTTACTTAAAAAAAAAAATCCCTGCTAACTGGCCATACAACCTTTATCCTCTTTTCTTATTATACCCCCAGAGGCTTGATCCCTCTCTGCCAGCCCCCAACCACTCTTTTTTGACACTCCTGGTCTAATTCTTCCCAGAATGTTAACACACTGTTTAGCTACAGGAAGAAAGCTCTTTAAGGAAAAGAGCCAGGTTTTGCTTATTTTACCATCCAAATGTCTAATAGTCTGTAGTACATAGAAAGTACTCATTTCATTTCTGTTGAACAAATAAATAGATGACTTCCCTTTGATCACATCTGGAAAATCTACTGTATGTATCAGCTGAAGGTCTTCATTGCTAAGTACAGAAACCATCTCTGAAGGAACACTGAGGAAGCAAGGGTGTGGGGTAATTATAAGGAAGAAGGTAAAATTTCTTGCTTGATTAGCAGGTCTTTAAGCAACAGGAAAATACTGGAAGGCCACTGACAGACAACAAAACCTGAAGAAAGCCTAAGGAAAACTCAGGAACCTAAGCAAATCTTTGAGGGTTAAAATGTAAGAAATCCACAAACTTTCTGGGTTAGAGCATTAAAGCATCACTAATGGAATGGACAAAGTTCAAATCAACTCTTTGTCACCCTGTTCAAATCAAATCACAATGTAATAGCATCTAAATGGCACAATTTGTGTGAAACTCCTAACCATAATTAAGCTGAAAATCTAAGCACCTAGAACACAGCCCAGACAGAGTGAAATCTCAACAAGCAGCTGTTCAATGTTCAAAAAGTGCTAAACTTTTGGTTAGGGAGGGCAAAGCTGATTACTGTCCAGTCAGATTACATCCAAGGGTGAAAAGGTTAACTCCTTAAAAGTAAGTCTCTTGTTAGAAGTAGAACAAGATATTTGCCATGTCTAAAAAAATGTTAAAAATACATAGTTTTCATTATATTCAGAGTAGTCAGGAAATCCTGTAACTAATGATAGGAAATCCAGTAGCATTAAAAAAAACAAAAAAGAATTGGTGAGATTAAATTACCTTTATCAATAAAGTAGAGATATAAAACCGTGATCCCCCCAGATTTCTCTATTTCCTTAGTTCTTGATTTCCTTTTCTATTTGGTACAAAATTGAGGCATTGTGGCTTCTGAGATACTACCTACTACATGCCTAACTTTGTTACTACTAGTTGCAGCTGTTCATACACTCTTTTGATTCCCTATTCATCTCTTTCCTCCTTGGAAAGCAAGGGAAGAGATTATTTTGTAACCTGATGATAAGATTTGTCATGTCATTCTTTCTTTCTCTATTTCCTTGCTTCACTCTGGAATTTATCTCCTCCCCAGCCTCAGTTTACTAACCTTCAGGGTATGGTGTAATACTAAACATTTCCTTAATTGAGTCACGTAAAGAAGAGTGGTTTTTACTATCAAGTTTAACAATTTGCTATTTTGAAACTCTTGCTAGACCTACATTAAATGGGATGTTAGAGAATATTATGAAGAGTAAATTTCTCTTTTTACAGAAATAAAAATGTATTATTTTAATGTATCATTTGTGTGGTATTGATATGATAGCCACGAGATTTATCCAAACCCTGCAGTTACTGATTAGTATAACGTCATCTCTAACTTGCTGAAAAGCAACATGAGAGGAAATGAGAAAACTCATATGATATTCATAGTGCAGGACTTTTTCAGAAAAAAGCTCCCAATTATTAGTGAATAATTCTTAGAAAGAGATATTACAGGTTGACTTTCAGGTGATAAAGCCATAGGGCTGAGTGAAAGAGACACAGAGTTTAATGGCGGAAGTGCCTTTCAAGTTGTGTCCTTGAACGATGTGGAGAATTTGATACTTTGAATGAACCAGAATGATCAAGTATCTTATCTCAGACAGTGGGAAAGAAAACTGTAGCAATATTGACATTCCCATATACCTGATAAATTATTAATGACTTGTCTATCAGTTCAGTTCAGTTCAGTTGCTCAGTTGTGTCCAACTCTGCAACCCCATGGACTGCAGCACCAATTCCCGGAGTTTACCCAAACCCATGTCCATCGAGTCGGTGATGCCACCCAACCATCTCATCCTCTGTCGTCCCCTTCTCCTCCTGCCTTCAATCTTTCCCAGCATCAGGTCTTTTCAAATGAGTCAGCTCTTCGCATCAAGTGGCCAAAGTACTGGAGTTTCAGCTTCAACATCAGTCCTTCCAATGAACACTCAGGTGTAATCTCCTTTTTGTCTGACTATATAGCAATGGTTATACAAATTTGGACAGAAGAGCCTATGGGCTACATTCCACAGGGTTGCAAAAGAGTTGGACACAACTTAGTGACCAAACAACAATACAAACTTGGGTTAAATTCTTTCTCTCAATTCAGTTCAGTTCAGTTCAGTCACTCAGTCGTGTCCAACTCCTTGCGACCCCATGAATTGCAGCACGCCAGGCCTCCCTGTCCATCACCAACTCCCGGAAATTACTCAAACTCATGTTCATCGAGTCAGTGATGCCACCCAGCCATCTCATCCTCTGTCGTCCCCTTCTCCTCTTGCCCCCAATCCGTCCCAGCATCAGGGTCTTTTCAAATGAGTCAACTCTTCGCATGAGGTGGCCAAAGTATTGGAGTTTCAGCTTCAACATCAGTCCTTCCAATGAACACCCAGGACTGATTTCCTTCAGGATGGACTGGCTCGATCTCCTTGCAGTCCAAGGGACCCTCAAGAGTCTTCTCCAACACCACAGTTCAAAAACATCAATTCTTCGGTGTTCAGCTTTCTTCACAGTCCAACTCTCACATCCATACACGACCACTGGAAAAACCATAGCCTTGACTAGACGGAGCTTTGTTGGCAAAGGAATGTCTCTGTTTTTTAATATGCTATCTAGGTTGGTCATAACTTTCCTTCCAAGGAGTAGGTGTCTTTTAATTTCATGGCTGCAATCACCATCTGCAGTGATTTTGGAGCCCCCAAAAATAAAGTCTGACACTGTTTCCACTGTTTCCCCATCTATTTGCCATGAAAACCAGATGCCATGATCTTAGTTTTCTGAATGTTGAGCTTTAAGCCAACTTTTTCACTCTCCTCTTTCACCTTCATCAAGAGGCTTTTTAGTTCCTCTTCACTTTCTGCCATAAGCGTAGTGTAATCTGCATATCTGAGGTTATTGATATTTCTCCCTGCAATCTTGATTCCAGCTTGTGCTTCATCCAGCCCAGTGTTTCTCATGATGTACTCTGCATATAATTCTTTCTCTACTATTTATTAACTGCATGGCTCTGAGTAAGGTTTCACTTTTTAATCCTCAATGTCTAACATGGAGGTAAAAATGCTCTCTCTTCAGAGTTGTTGAAGGAATTAGTAAGACAGTACATGTTACTGACACATAAGAACTTTGTAATAACATGAACTTAATGGTTGTTTTCAAATCCACTATCCACAATCCATACTATCCACTGCTGCTGCTGCTGCTAAGTCGCTTCAGTCGTGTCCGACTCTGTGTGACCCCATAGACGGAAGCCCAACAGGCTCCTCCGTCCCTGGGATTCTCCAGGCAAAACACTGGAGTGGGTTGCCATTTTCCTCTCCAATGCATGAAAGTGAAAAGTGAAAGGGAAGTCCCTTAGTCGTGTTCGACTCTTAGCGACCCCCATGGACTGCAGCCTACGAGGCTCCTCCATCCATGGGATTTTCCAGGCCACAGAGATGCCCAATAAACAACATGATTTAACACTAAAAACTGAAGAACTTCCTAAATGAGAAGATAAAATGTCCAGCCATGAAACACTGAAATAAAGTACATCAATGAGAAAATAATTTTTTTTTAAAACCAGAATGTAATTCCTTTAGAATTTCTAGAGAATACATCAACTATTATAAGTCTTGGTTTAGATGAAGGGGAAGTGGCATGGTTCTCTTTATTTTTTTATTTAACTCGATTCTATGAAGATAATTATATATCTCAATTTTTAAAACAGAGCAAATGGAGGATTTCTCCAGATTAAAGGAAAATGTGTGTGTGTGTGTGTGTGTTAGTCACTCAGTCATGTCTGACTCTGACCCCATGTAGCTCACCAGGCTCCTCTGTCCACGGAATTCTACAGACAAGAGAACTGTAGCAGGTTGCCATTTCCTTCTCCAGGGGGTCTTCCTGACCCAGGAATTGAACCGGGGTCTCCTGCGTTGCAGGGAGATTCTTTACTATCTGAGCCATCAGAGAAGATAAAAGGCCATAAAAATAGTAACGAGATAGCACTTCTCTGGCTCTGGCTCTCAGACACAAGTGGAGGGGCTCTATTTTCTGCCGATTTGTGCTTGGAAGCATCCGAGTTCATCATATTTGCACTTCACAAATATAGCACACACACGAAACAAGACTTTTCTCTCGTCTAGTCCTTGGTTTCTGCAGTGTTGTCTCAGAGTATGACACATTTTCCTGCTTCTTTTTCAGGTATTGTTTTCTAGTCATAACTCAATGAGCATCAAAAGCAACCACAAGTTGAGAAGTGCCCCTTATTCAACAGCTTTGCTACATTCTGTTGCAGAGGATACAAGTAAGTGTTTCTCTGTCCCCTCAAGTTATTAGATATACCTCTTTTCATCATCTCCTCTTGTACGGCTCTGGCACAAGCGTCAGGGGACAAGAGTAAAATAAAGGGCCAAGGTCAGCAGCACATCTCCAGCTGTACCTAGAACTACGCTTCTGTGATGATACTGCTCCTCTGCCTTGGGACTGACTCAGGAAAGAAAGTGTGCTAGTTGCTCAGTTGTGTCTGGCTCTTTGTGACCCACCAGGCTCCTCTGTCCATGGAATTCTCCAGGCAAGAATACTGGAGTGGGTTGCCATGCCCTTCTCCAGGGGATCTTCCTGTCACAAGGAATTGAACCGGGGTCTCCTGCATTGCAGGCAGACACTTCAGCATCTGAGTCACACCAGGGACTGACTCAACTTCTCTGTAAATGAGTTCTGTTCCCGGTGGTCCTTCGGTCTCTTATGCAAATAGACCCTTGTAAGTTTTTCCAACCCAGTCTTAGAGGCAACCCAAATATATCTGAAACCTCTGAGGAACCCAGAAGAAATGTTCCACAAACAAAGATATTTTTTGCTTCACAGAAAAGGGAAAATTCTCTGCAGGATGCCCAAATGCTGGTGTAGGGTGTCTAGCTTCTGATTACGCTCTTGCAGGTCATCCTGAAGAGCCCTTCTTGCCTGATTCACTTTGGTTATAATAACTGAAACTGACTCTGACTTTTTAGGCAACAGGGGGATTTTATTATAAAGAATCAGTTTTCTGACTGAACACAGGGACAGGCTACCTGTCCTTGCTGCCTCAAGCAAAGCTGAAGTGGGAATTTAACTCAGCCAGGGTCTCGCTCAACTTTCATCTTTGCCTTTGTCTGTGACACTGGGTCACTGGTCACCTCCTCTCCCCTCCCCGCCCCGCTGTGCTCCTCCCCCCTTCTCCCCCACTTCGGCCTTGCTTTCTCTCTCTCACACCTTTCCTCCCTGTTTTCCCCCTTTACTTTTCTTGTTTCCAAGCCCAAGTAACAGAAAACCAAACTTCCAATGAAGCCTAAGGTTGAAGTTTAGTCATTCAGTGAGAAATGGTTTTCTCTTTTCCTGACAGTCTAATACCACATTCTTTTTTGACCCAACTTGGGTCAGGTGACTACCTAAAATTTAACAACCAGGCAAAAACCGAAAGAAAATCAAACAAATCAAAAGCTAGAATTACAAAGAATTAGCAAAATAAACTGCTTTAGATTTTATTTCTTTACCTATCATTTAGTTGAAATGACTTGTTGTCATAATTATAAAATAGATGATGATTAAAGAGATAGGATATCTTAAAAGTTGGTCAGTCAATATCTGAAGAAGTAAAAATTGACAGTAGAAGAAGTAAAAATTTACTAACGGTATTCTTCGAGACGGGCTTCCCAGGTCGCGCTAGTGCCTGCCAATGCAAAAGACATGGGTTTGGTCACTGGGTCGGGAGATGCCCTGGAGGGCACAACAATCCACTCCTGTGTTTTTGCCTGAAGAATCCCATGGACAGAGGGGCTACAGTCCATAGGGTCATAAAGAGCTGGACACGACTGAAGCGACTCAGGACATTCTTTGAGACGCTAATTCAGTCAAATGTCCAGGATGAAACTGTTTCATCATCAATTACACTTTGAAAAGCAGGATTACTACAGCCCTCTCCTGGACAGTCACAATACATAGTTATGTTCCAAAACATAAATAATTCTCTATAAACACAAGGAAATTGTTCACATTCTAAACTTATTCCTTTTTAATGATTTTTGAAGTTGCTGTTTTTCTAGCTACCATTTTATGCTATTATTGTGAATGCTTCTTTTATGCTCTTAAATCCCTGAATATTACCCAAATTTAGGATGGGTAAGGGCTTGGTTTCGTTAGACAATTTCCAAGAGTCTAGAGCAAGCTGGGGAAGCTAATAGAAGTTGAGTATGGGGCAAGGTCACTATCATCACTTTTAATCAACTGATTGTCAAACTCTAACAAATTCTGCCTAACTTAAAGTTTTGGATACTTTATCATCTTTGTTTTATTTATGAAGCAACTAGGATTTTGGAGAAATTTGGTGAGATTTAGCAAAAGAATTTTAAGTCAGTTTTTAGGCTTAAGTGTTAAACATCTATCTAGGCAGATTTGTTTGTAAGACTGTTAAATTTACTTTTGTTTTGGGAAGCCTTTATTATCCAAACATTAAAAGTTCATTAAATCATCATTATGTGCATTTCTTCTAAGATATAGAAAAAAACAAGGCATAAATTACTCGTATAGGTCAAGTCAGAGGCAACAGAATCACCCCCTAAATTTTGAATTTCTCATTAAACTCCTAATTTTGATTGGAATTTCTAACTTTTCACCCTCTCGATATAGCTTTATTTAAAAAAAAAAAAATTTTTTTTACTGGTTACCCCAGAAGGTGACATCTGTTAAAGAGTTAGAGATACATTGTATTTCAACATATATTGAGTCATCATATTATAAAGCATGTTGACACAAAACTTGTAGTGTCACAGGAAATTAAGAATTAATGTATTTTTGCATAAAAAGGAAGATGGAACTTTGCCAAGGCAGCTACAGCTGCAAGACAATTTTATAGTTAGGTTGAGTAGTTTTTCCTTTGTTGGTGTCTGGGTCTAAAATGTTAGATGTGAGTCACCACGCACGGAGGAGGATCTTAGTGACCCTGAAAACACTCTCTGCCAGGTGTTTTCTAATGTGTCATTTAAAAAAAGGTCATGGGGCCATCCCGCAATGTAATTATGCAATTATGAGAAATTTTAAAGGAAATATTTGAAGATTAAAAATTGGAAAATCCCAAAACCTTCCATTGTGATGGAAAAATCCCATGAACAAATAAATGAAGGGTATATCCAAACAGAAGTCACAAGTAAATCATCAGCATAGGTGTAAATCCTAGCCATGTAAACATTGTAAGACAGAGAAATCCAAGGGTAGGAGGCAGGTAAGTCTTTCTAAATACTAATGTATTTGCAATCAATAAAGAAAAAAGGCATTTTTCTTTTGCTGCAATCTATACATGTGACTCTAGAGTAAGAAACCATAGAATTGATTGTGAAAAGTATTTCAGAATAAGTTATTAAGATTCCAATGGAATCCTATGACTCCCTTCTTAATGCATTTGGAAATACATTGAAATGGTTAGACATCATCTGTATTTATTTTATGAGAACTTTAACCCAGCTGCATTCTTATTGAAAGTGAAAATTTGGCTAAACTTAAGAAATTATTTAAACTTCATCTACATCTGAATCTAGCAACTTTTGTATTCATATTCTTTATAATCTGGGTGTTGGAGGGTGGGAAAATGGATGAGGAAGCAATTTCTGTTTATTTTTACATTCGAATAAACCAATACTTGTTGGGTCTCTACCAGTCAATTACTCTTTATCAGACAGTATTCTTGGCACTGTGGAAATAGAAGTGAACAATAGGGACGAGTCCCTTTTTCCATAGAGCTCCCTTTCTATTAAGGAGACCAAGCAGTTAAACAAATAAACAAGTAACAAAGTTGGACAAGTTAACCAAACTGCGATAAGACCTAAAAAAGAGACAAGTAGGATAATATAATAGTACACAATGGCCCTGAGAGGTGAGGTGTGAATTGAAATACAATTTCAGCCACTTGAAAGTCTCAGTGAAAGGGTTTCATTTACAGAAAACAAGAAATGCTAAGACCTCAGGAAGCAAGAGTTTGAGTTTATTTGAAGAAAAGAAGAGAGTTCAGGGTAACTTCAGCATCAGGGGTATGGAGACCAGTGTGAAATGAGCCTGATGAGGAAAGAAGAGCCCAGGTTATTGCATGTTTGTATTTTACCGTAAATGCAGGGGTAAACTACTGAGCTTCTTGGCTAGGCTCAGTGGTTAGCATCATAAAACAAAATCATAAGTATTAATACTTCAAGACATAAATTTACACTTAAATTATGAGATAGTGAATAACTCTGTGAAAGATTTATTTTCATCATGAAATGTAACACTTGTCTTCTATACTTTACCTCATTGATGAAGATGTGAGTAGACCTTAGTCATGAAGTTAAGTATAGCAATTATTTTAAAAGATATCATTTGGAAAATTAAGGGTTTACATTTTGAAATGATTAATACTATAGATCATGAATAAAGGACAGTCTATCTGGAGGAAGTGGTCATGGAGTAAAGAGGTAAAAAGGTTTAAGAAGTTAACTCATTTCTATTGTTTTGAGATGAACTAAGAAAGGCTTTCTGAAATAGAAGGTAATAATACTTATTATTTTATATATGATTAAAAATGTAGCAGTTGCTATTTTCAGTGAATTTGGCTACTACCTAAAAGTACAAAGAAGAAAATAGTAATCACCCATAATAAAATAACTTCCTAGTCTTTCTTAATCATTGTGACATATATTTGACAAAACTGAAAATTTATAGGATATGAAGTTTTTCAACCCAATTAGCTTCACCTAATATTATGTTTTTGGTAACTCTCATGTCAATGTATATTCTTTGACAATGCCATCTTAATATTTACATAACAATTCTTCTTGTGGCTATAAAATGATTAATTTACTCATCTATCTGTTTTGGTTTCTTATATCCTCTTAGCAAGAGTTTCTGAGAAACTATTACTCACGGCACTTTTTTATTCTAAGATTTGTCTACTACGTTAAAAGACACAGCACCAAGTCCTTGGCAAGCAGAAATATAGGAATTTTTTGGTGGTGGAATACATTTCTTTTAGTTAATGTTACTAAGCATCTCATGGGCTTCCTTGGTGGCTCAGTAGTAAAAGAATCTGCCTGAAATGCAGGAGCCCGAGGTTCAGTCCCTGGGTCAGGAAGATCCCTGGAGAAGGAAATGGCAGCCCACTCCAGTATTCTTGCCTGGAAAATTCCATGAACAGAGGAGCCTGGTGAGCTACAGTCCAGGGGTTCGAAAGAGTTGGACATGACTAAGTGACCAGACCACCACCACTAAGCATCACAGTGACTAATAACCTAATCTCACAATGACAACAAAAAGATACTAATGGCTGAAACACTGGGATGTATTTCATTTGTTTATATCAGAAGACTATTTTTTCTGGGGGTGTTCTCTCACCTTATTTCATCCCTAGAGTGGTTTTAGAAGTTTAGTGTGGAATGAAGTGGGCTTTATATATTCACTGACTGAATTCAAAGTGTAATTCCCAGCCACCAGAGAAGTTCTATATTTCTAGGGAAGTCCCATGTACGCTAATGTAATGGGACACATTTTGAAAATAAATAACTGCCATGAGTAAAAAGATACTTCCGGAGGGAAAAAATAATGCTGGAGTTTTCATCAGTTGTCTGTCTTTAGTCTAAAGGTCAAATGCCATTTATATATTTAATAAATATTATTCATCATCCACTATTTGCCAAGAAAAGTAATCTCTGCCCTGATGGAGACTTCATTCTAGAGGTGAGGCAGGTATCAATCAAGTAATCATACCAATAAACAGTTACAGAGTGTCTTAGCAAAGACACTCAGCACTGGCAGTTGTATGACAAGCCTGACAAGAGAACTGTCCTAGCCTCTGGAGGATCAGGAGAGCTTTCCCCAAAGAAGTGATATCTGAGCTGAGATCTGAAAGAGAAATAGAGGCTACCCAGGGACAGAGGAAAACTTTCCAGATAGGAAAGACAATAAATGAATACTCATTACTATTACAAACCTTGGGAAGGGAAGATTTTTAACTAGTTCAAAGTACTACTTAAGATTTCACTAGAGCCTAATCAGTTTATTAGACATGTTTTATGTATGTCCTGGGTGTTCATTGGAGGGACTGATGTTGAAGCTGAAACTCCAGTACTTTGGCCACCTGATGAGAAGAGCTGACTCATTTGAAAAGACCCTGAAGCTGGGAAAGATTGAGGGCAGGAGGAGAAGGGGACGACAGAGGATGAGATGGTTGTATGGCATCACCAACTCGATGGACATGGGTTTGGGTGAACTCCGGGAGGTGGTGATGGGCAGGGAGGCCTGGCATGCTGCGGTTCATGGGGTCACAAAGAGTCGGACACGACTGAGCGACTGAACTGAACTGATGTTTGTACATTAAAGGGTGATGTCGTTTACTAGGCAACCAGTACTGACTCCAAACAGTGACATATAAACACTAAAAGAAAATAAGAAATAGCACTGGTTTTTCAGTGGTCTCTTACTTTAAGTGTTTGAACCAGAGCCTCACTTAAAAGAATAAAGATCCATGCTTCTTACTGTATTATACGTCATTAAGGGTATAAGGCAACAGTTGCGGGGAATGAGGAAGTACAAATACAATTTACCTACTGCTTTTAAAATGGTTTTAGCAGTAAAAATAGGTTATTTTAGCTTTTTTCCAACAGCTTATCAACTAGAAAGAAGCCAACTATTTAGACTTACATATTAAGACAGGAAACCATAAAACTTCTTTGAAGAGAATATAAGCAAACATACTCTGATATAAATCATAGCAATGCTTTCTTAGATCAGTCTCCCAAGGCAATAAAAGAAATACAAACAAAAATAAACAAATGAAACCTATCAAACTTAAAAGCTTTTATATAGCAAAGGAAACTATAAACAAAACAAAAAGGTAATCTGCAGACTGGGAGAAAATATTTGCAAATGATGTGACCTACAAGGGGTTTAATTTCCAAAATATATAAACAGTTCATACAACTCAATAGCAAAAAACCAAACAACCCAATCAAAAAATAAGGAGAGGACCTAAAAGACATTTCAACAAAGAAGATAGACAAATGGCCAATAGGTATATGAAAATATGCTCGACATTGCTAATTATCAGAGAAATAAATATCAAAACTACAATAAGGCAACATATCACAGTGGTCAGAATGGCTAACATTAAAGTCTACAAAAAATGAATGCGAAAGAGGGTGTGGAGAAAAGGAAACTCTCCTCCACTGTTGATGGGAATGTTTATGGAAAACAGTATGGAGGTTCCTTTAAAAAATGAAAATAGAGTTACCATATGATTCAACAAGCCCACTCCTAGACACATATCTGGAGAGAACTCTACTTTGAAAAGATACATGCACCCCCAAAGTTCATGGCAGATATATTCACAATAGCCAAGACACGGAAGCAACCTAAATGTTCATTGACAGATGAGTAAGTAAAGAAGATGTGTAATGCATGCTCAGTCATCTCTGACTCTTTGCGACCCTATGGGCAGTAGCCTGCTAGGCTCTTCTATCCATGGGATTTCCCAGGCAAGAATACTGGAATGGGCTGCCATTTCCTTCTCCAGGGGATCTTCCCCATCCAGGGATGGTGCCCACATCTCCTACATTGCAGGTGGATTCTTTACCACTGAACCATCAGGGAAGCCCAAAGAAGATGTTGTCATTGTTCACTCATTCAGTCATTCCCAACTCTTTGCAACCCGATGGCTTCCCTGTCCTTCACCATCTCCCAGAGCTTGCTCAAAATTGTGTCCATTGAGTCAGTGATGCCATCCAGTCATCTCATTCTTTGTCATCCCCTTCTCCTCCTGTCTTAAATCTTTTCCAGCATCAGGGTCTTTTCTAATGAGTCGGCTCTTCGCTTTAGGTGGCCAAAGTATTGGAGCTTCAGCTTCAACATTAGTCCTTCCAATGAATATTCAAATTGACTTCCTTTAGGATTTACTAGTTTGTTCTCCTTGCAGTCCAAGGGACTCAAGATTCTTCTCCAAGACCACAATTCAAAAGCATCAATTCTTTGATGCTCAGCCTACTTTATGGTCCAACTCTCACATCCATATATGACTACTGGAAAAACCATGTCTCCGACTATAGTTGAAAGAAGAATATATATATATATATATATATAATGGAAGCACTTGATGTACATTGAAAACTAACACATCATTACAAATCAACTGTACCTCAATGGAAAGAGAGAGGCCAAATTACAAGTCTTTATTGTGGATAAATGCATCCCAGAAATATGCTTACGATCATCACAAACATTAAAAGTGCTTTGGTACACATTTTAATCCAATTATGCAAAATTGCCAGTAAATAGAAGCAGTATTAGGACTAGTAGTCGTAGTAACAGTAGTTGTCAGTAGTATCAGTAGCAGTAATACCTGCAGTAGTTTAGTAGTAATAACAGTGGTGGTCGTGGCAGCAGTAGTTATAGTAGCATTAATATTAGTAATAATTACTATAATGCTGTTGTAATAGTTACTATAATATTTATTGTAGTAATTACTATAATATTTATTCTGAGTTCATCATGAATTTACCAATTTATTGCAAATACTTAAAATTACTGTCCAAGACATGTGTTATGATTTTTGCTTTATAGACAACATACTTTAGGTTCATAGAGGTTAAATGAACGGTGCAAGATCACACAGTGAGCAATGGAGTGAGGACTCAGCCCTGGTCTCTCTGGCTCTCTCTTCCAGATGAATACTGCTTACATTTAGAGGACTTATCTGATTCTGTTTTAATAATGTCAATTTCTTTCAGGGTAACTGTGTTTTCATAGCTGTAAAATAGTGACGTTCCATTTACATTCCATATATTTCAGGTTAGAGTAAAGCAGAAAATTCACTTAAAAATTATAGAAAATTTCTTCCAAGGGGCTAGACTGATGCTCAAGAACATGCTTATTAATTAATAGAATTCTTAGTAAAGATATATAGATGTTTCTGGAAAGACAAAACGTTCTACAAAGGGGGTGTTATTGTATAAAATATAACTAACAATATTTGCAAGAAGTACCAGCACAGTAATTCTTTTGACGATCATTTCCTTAAGATTTGAAATCTTACCTAGTTTCAATAATCCCCAGATAAAGAGGAACATTTTCTAAACAGAAGCAACAGTTAAAAGAGATATTAGATCTTTAATCCATTTTGAGTTTATTTTTGTGTATGGTGTTAGAAAGTGTTCTAGTTTCATTCTTTTACAAGTGGTTGACCAGTTTTCCCAGCACCACTTGTTAAAGAGGTTGTCTTTTTTCCATTGTATATCCTTGCCTCCTTTGTCAAAGATAAGGTGGCCATAGGTTCGTGGATTTATCTCTGGGCTTTCTATTCTGTTCCATTGATCTATATTTCTGTCTTTGTGCCACTACCATACTGTCTTGATGACTGTGGCTTTGTAGTAGAGTCTGAAGTCAGGCAGGTTGATTCCTCCAGTTCCATTCTTCTTTCTCAAGATTATTTTGGCTATTCGAGGTTTTTTGTATTTCCATACAAATTGTGAAATTCTTTGGTCTAGTTCTGTGAAAAATACCGTTGGTAGCTTGATAGGGATTGCATTGAATCTATAGACTGCGTTGGGTAGAATAGCCATTTTGACAATATTGATTCTTCCAATCCATGAACACGGTATGTTTCTCCATCTGTTTGTGTCCTCTTTCATCAGTGTTTTATAGTTTATATAAATGTAAGACCAGAAACTATAAAACTCCTAGAGGAGAACATAGGCAAAACACTCTCCAACATAAATCACAGCAAGATCCTCTATGACCCACCTCCCAGAATATTGGAAATAAAAGCAAAACTAAACAAATGGGACCTAATGAAACTTAAAAGCTTTTGCACTACAAAGGAAACTATAAGCAAGGTGAAAAGACAGCCCTCAGATTGGGAGAAAATAATAGCAAATGAAGAAACAGACAAAGGATTAATCTCAAAAATATACAAGCAACTCCTGCAGCTCAATTCCAGAAAAATAAATGACCCAATCAAAAAATGGGCCAAAGAACTAAACAGACATTTCTCCAAAGAAGACATACAGATGGCTAACAAACACATGAAAAGATGCTCAACATCACTCATTATTAGAGAAATGCAAATCAAAACCACAATGAGGTACCATTACACGCCAGTCAGGATGGCTGCTATCCAAAAGTCTACAAGCAATAAATGCTGGAGAGGGTGTGGAGAAAAGGGAACCCTCTTACACTGTTGGTGGGAATGCAAACTAGTACAGCCGCTATGGAGAACAGTGTGGAGATTTCTTAAAAAACTGGAAATAGAACTGCCATATGACCCAGCAATCCCACTTCTGGGCATACACACTGAGGAAACCAGATCTGAAAGAGACACGTGCACCCCAATGTTCATCGCAGCACTGTTTATAATAGCCAGGACATGGAAGCAACCTAGATGCCCATCAGCAGATGAATGGATAAGGAAGCTGTGGTACATATACACCATGGAATATTACTCAGCCATTAAAAAGAATTCATTTGAACCAGTCCTAATGAGATGGATGAAACTGGAGCCCCTTATACAGAGTGAAGTAAGCCAGAAAGATAAAGAACATTACAGCATACTAACACATATATATGGAATTTAGAAAGGTGATAACGATAACCCTATATGCAAAACAGAAAAAGAGACACAGAAATACAGAACAGACTTTTGAACTTTGTGGGAGAATGTGAGGGTGGGATATTTCAAAAGAACAGCATGTATACTATCTGTGGTGAAACAGATCACCAGCCCAGGTGGGATGCATGAGACAAGTGCTCCGGCCTGGTGCACTGGGAAGACCCAGAGGAATCGGGTGGAGAGGGAGGTGGGAGGGGGGATCGGGATTGGGAATACATGTAAATCCATGGCTGATTCATATCAATGTATGACAAAACCCACTGGAAAAAAAAAATAATAAAAATAAAAAATAAAAAAAAATAAAAATAAAAAATAAAAAGCAAAAAAAAAAAGAGAGATATTAGTTCTTATTGTCAATGAGATAAGTCATTCAGTCAGAAAAGAGAGAACTAGAAATGGAAGGCAGCGCAACTTAAAATGTAAAGCAAGATTTATTAGCAGTAAAGGTCATATTCAATTCAAAACAAAAGACATTTTCTATAAAAAAGTACAATGCTATATCCTTTCAGCTGGGTAATGGCAGAATCAATAATTAAACTCGTGTATCTAATTTGGGTTTGCTGTTCTCATCCAATCCTGAGGGAAATCAAATCCTAAGGGAAATCAGTCCTGAATAGTCATTGGAAGGACTGATGCTAAAGCTGAAGCTCCAAAACTTTGGCCACCTGATGTGAAGCAACAGTTAGAACTGGACATGGAACAACAGACTGGTTCCAAATAGGAAAAGGAGTACGTCAAGGCTGTATATAGTCACCCTGCTTATTTAACTTATATGCAGAGTATCATGAGAAACGCTGAACTGGAGGAAGCACAAGCTGGAATCAAGATTGCCAGGAAAATATCAATAACCTCAGATATGCAGATGGCACCACCCTTATGGCAGAAAGTGAAGAAGAATTAAAGAGCCTCTTGATGAAAGTGAAAGAGGAGAGTGAAAAAGTTAGCTTAAAGCTCAACATTCAGAAAACTAAGCTCATGGTATCTGGTCCCATCACTTCAAGGCAGATAGATGGGGAAACAGTGGAAACAGTGTCAGATTTTATTTTTCTGGGCTCCAAAATCACTGCAGATGGTGATTGCAGCAATGAAACTAAAAGATGCTTACTCCTTGGGAGAAAAGTTATGACCAAACTAGACAGCATATTAAAAAGCAGAGACATGACTTTGCCAACAAAGGTTCATCTGGTCAAGGCTATGGTTTTTCCAGTGACCATGTATGGATGTGAGAGTTGGACTATAAAGAAAGCTGAGTGCCGAAGAATTGGTGCTTTTGAGCTGTGGTGTTGGAGAAGACTCTTGAGAGTCCCTTGGACTGCAAAGACATCCAACCAGTCCATCCTAAAGGAGATCAGTCCTGAGTGTTCGTTGGAAGGAGTGATGCTGGAGCTGAAACTCCAAAACTTTGGCCACCTGATGCGAAGAACTGACTCATTGGAAAAGACCCTGATGCTGGGAAAGATTGAGGGCAGGAGGAGAAGGGGATGACAGAGGATGAGATGGCTGGATGGCATCATCGACTCGATGGACAAGGGTTTGGGTGGATTCCGGGAGTTGGTGATGGACAGGGAGGCCTGGCATGCTGTGGTTCATGGGGTCGCAAAGTGTTGGACACGACTGAGCGACTGAACTGAACTGAAATGGACTGTGAAGAATTGATTTCATTGGAAAAGACCCTGATGCTGGGAAAGATCGCAGGCAGGAGAAGAAGGGGATGGCAGAGGATGAGATGGTTGGATGGCATCACCGACTTGATGGACATGAGTTTGAGCAAGCTCCAGGAGTTGGTGATGGACAGGGTGGGTCACAAAGAGTCAGACACAACTGAGTGACTGAACTGAACTGAACTGGTCCATGCCTGTAGTAGATTCTAGACTAAATGAAGTGTAGATTTTATTGTAAATAGATGAACCAAATCCCTCACACATATACAAACTTTAAATTGTCTGCTGGTTTAGTCTGGGTAAGGGCAATAGGTGAAAATATAGTTATACTTAAGGAAAGATGAAAAATAAGCATTAACAAAATTCTATTCTCCTCTAGGTAAAATGGAATATAAACAAAAAAAGGTTATAAGAAGATACAATTATAATCACAATGACTATATTAAGAAGTTTTACCATCATTTCTTGAAAATCAGTGAAGGAAGAAGCTGGTCTCATTTTCATACTGTTTGTCAAATAAATGAGACCATTGCTCATGCCGGAATCTGAGTTTGCTCTGGTAATTCCCTCTCCTTCATATTATGCAACAGTTCTGCCTGTAATAATTAGATTGAGAGACAGGGGAGGGACTTCAAGGATCAAAGCCCTAAATAGCAGCACTTAAATTTTTTTTTAAAAAAGAAACAGAATGATTGGTCATCCCAGAAGATTTAAATCTAGTTTGATAGGGTTAGTGTGTGGGGAGAGGGTTTAAAAATCTGGAAGGCTCATGTGGCAGGATGTGAATAAAGAAAGAGAATTCTATAGGCTGCACAAAAGCAGGGGAATGAGATATGTGTGCTCAAGCTTTAAGAGTTAAAGGCTGCCCTGCCCCTGGAAGCACAGATAGATCAAGTTGAACAGAACAGAGGAGACACTTGCAGTTTCCCATACAAGGTGCACCACATATAGATTTAAATAAACAAATTAAGTCTGAAATAAAGACCTGCACATTCTTCTGAATTCCTGCATATGTGTGTGTGTGTGTGTGTGTGTGTGTGTGTGTGTATGTCAGACAGAGAGAGAGAAAGAGCAAGTAAGACTGAGTATATCCTAGTAAGAACTTGTCAGGATTAGGCTGTTAAGATAGATACACTGCATAAGGAGAAACCTTCCTGTCTATAGGATCTGACTACTTACCAGGCTCACAGTCTGACTTACGTTTGAAAAGAGATTTTTAAAATTCTAACAGTGCTACACAACTGCAAAAGAAACTTAGCCAACCCAGTTACTTGTATCAATCAATACAGACCGTTTTAAAAATGGAAATGACTTACTTCTTTCTTTATTTTTTGTTGTTGCACTAGGTCTTCATTGCTGCGTATGTGGGTTTTCTCTAGTTGTGGCAAGTGGGGGCTATCTCTTGTTTCAGAGTACAGGCTCTAGGGTGCGGGTTCAGTAGTTGTGGTGCCTGGGCCAAGGTGTTCCAAGGCACGTGGAATCTTCTTGGACCAGGGATTGAACCCATTGGCATTTAACTGCATTGACCCACATTGAATACATTGGCATTGGCATTGAACTGCATTGGCAAGTGGATTCTTAACCACTGAAACACCAGGTAAGTCTTGAAGTATCATTTACTTATAATATTGTATTATTTTCAGGTACAATATAGTAATTTGATATCTTTATAGCTTATACTCTGTACAAATTTATTAGAGAGTATTGCCTATATCCCCTCATAACTTATTTATTATGCACTACATCTTCACAAGTTATTTTACACCTGGGAGTTTGTACCTCTTAATCTCCTTCATCTATTTTGCCCCTCTCCCTTCTCCCTCTCCTCTGGTAGCCATTAATTTGATCTCTGTATCTCTGAGTCTGTTTCTGATTTGTTGTATTTGTTCATTTACTTTATTTTTCAGGTTCCACATATAAGTGGAGGAGTCAAGAATATACAGTGGGGAGAAGACAGTCTCTTCAATAAGTGATTTTGGCAAAACCAGAAAAATACATGAAAAAGAATAAAACTGGAACATTCCTTCACACCACATACAAAAATAAATTCAGAATAGTTTAAAGACCTAAATATAAGACCTGAAACTATAAAACTCCTAGAGGAAAACATAAGCAGTATGCTCCTGGACATTGATCTTAGCAATATTTATTTTTTTGTATCTGTCTCCTCAGGCAAGGAAAACAAAACCAAAAATAAACAACTGGGACCTCAGTTCAGTTCAGTTCAGTCACTCAGTCATGTCTGACTCTTTGCAACCCCATGGATTGCAGCACGCCATGATACCCTGTCCATAACCAATTCCCGGAGCTTGCTCATGTTCCCCAACTCATGTTCATTGAGTTGGTGATGCCATCCAATCATCTCATCCTCTGTTGTGCCCTTCTCTTCCTGCCTTCTCAGCATCAGGGTCTTTTCTAATGAGTCAGTTCTTCTCATCAGGTGGCCAAAGTACTGGAGTTTCAGCTTCACCATCAGTCCTTCCAATGAATATTCAGGACTGATCTCCTTTAGGATGGACTGGCTGGATCTCCTTGCAGTCCAAGGGACTCTCAAGAGTCTTCTCCAATACCACAGTTCAAAAGCATCAATTCTTCGGCACTCAGCTTTCTTTATAGTCCAACTCTCACATCCATACATGACTACTGGAAAAACCATAGCTTTGATTATAGGGACCTTTGTTGGCAAAGTAATGTCTCTGCTTTTTAATGTGCTGTCTAGGTTGGTCATAGCTTTTCTTCCAAGGAGCAAGCATCTTTTAATTTCAAGGCTGCAGTCTCCATCTGCAGTGATTTGGGAGCCCAAGAAAATAAAGTCTGCCACTGTTTCCCCATCTATTTGCCATGAAGTGATGGCACCGGATGCCATGATCTTAGTTTTCTGAATGTTGAGTTTTAAGCCAACTTTTTCACTCCACTCTTTCACTTTCATCAAGAGGCTCTTTAGCTCTTTGCTTTCTGCCATAACATGGTATCATCTAGATATCTGAGGTTATTGATATTTCTCCCAGCAATCTTGATTCCAGCTTGTGCTTCATCCAGCCCAGCATTTCACATGATGTACTCTGCATGTAAGTTAAGTAAGCAGAGTGACAACATACAGTCTTGACATACTCCTTTCCCAGTTTGGAACAAGTCTGTTGTTTCATGTCCAGTGGAACCTAATCAGGCTTAAAACTAGTTAAACTTAATCAAACCCTAAGTGGGATGTAATCAAACTTACAAGCTTCTCCAGAGCAAAGGAAACAATCAATGTAATGAAAAGGCAATCTACTGAATGGGACAAAATATCTGCAAATGACATGCCCAACAAGAGGTTTAATATCCAAAATACATAAAGAACTCATACAACTCAATATGAAAAAAGCAAACAACCCAGTTACAAAATGCATAGAGCACCTGAATAGGCATTTTTCCAAAGAACACATAGAGTTGACCAATAGGCACATGAAAAGATGCTCAAGATACTAATCACCAAGGAAACGCAAATCAAAACCACGAGATATCATCTCATATAGTCAGAATGGCTACTGTTGAAAAGACAAGAAATAACAAGTATTGGCGAGTATCTGAAGAAAAGGAAATTCTTTTTGTTTGTTCCTTTGCTCTGGGTCTTCATTCCTGTGGTCTGGCTTTCTCCAGTTGACTGTGGAAGCTACTCTTTGTCGCAGTGCATGGACTTCTCTTTGCAGTGGCTTCTCTTGTTGTGGAGTACAGGCTCTAGGTGCTTGAGGTCAGCAGTTATGGCACATGGACTTAGTTGCTCCAAGGCATGTGGGATCTTCCTGGACCAGGGATCAAACCCCTGCAATGGACAGTGGATTCTTAACCACCGGACCACCAGGGAAGTCCAGAGAAAAGGGAACTCTTGTACACTGTTGTTTGAAATGTAAATTGGCACAGACACCATAGAAAATATAATAGTATGAATGTTCCTCAAAAAATTAAAAATAGAATGTGATCACTATCATGTGATCCAGCAATTCTACTCAACATAGATTTTTATTCATAAATTTGATCATCAGACATTTGAAGAAAACAAAGTGAAGAGTAAGATCACTATAAACTAATAGAATAGTGGATCAAAAGGAAAAGATCATGCAAGAAATAGAAGGAAGCTGTTGAATGTTTATTGTAATCAGAGAAATTAGAGAATATTGCACTCATGAAACAAAAATAGTATTATAGTAAAGGAGCAATTGGAGAATTAGAATGTCCGAAATCTAGAAGACTGACAATACCCAGTGCTGGTGAGGATATGAACCAACAGGAACTTATTCATTGCTGCTCAGAATGCAAAACGGTACAGTCAGTTTCAGAGACAGTTCAGCAGATTCTTACAAAGCTAAACCATACTTTTACCACATGATTTAGCAATCATATTCCTTGGTATTTACCCAAAGGAGCGGAGAACTTAGGTCTACAAAAATACTACACAGGGATGTTTATAGCAGCTTTATTTATAGCTGCCAAAACTTGCCAGCAAGCAGTATGTCCTTTCAGTAGGTGAATGGATAAATAAACTGTGATACATCCAGACAACGAAAAATTCTTCAGTGCAGAAAATAAACGATCTATCAAAACATGAAAGGACAGGGAGAAACCTTAAATCATATTATTAAGTGAAAGAAGCCAATCTGAAAAGGCTGCATACTGCTTGATTCCCACTACATGATATTGTGGGAAAGGCAAATCTGTGGACACAATAAAAATATCAGTGGTTGCTAGGGGTAGCAGTAGGGGAGTCAGTCAGGGGAGAGATGAAAGGGCAGAGAACAGAGGATTTTTAGAGTAGTGGGAATATTCTACATATATTAAATGATGGATATGTGGATAGATACACATTTGTCCAAACCCATAGAATATACAGCCCCAATAGTGAATCCTACGGGAAACGAGTGACATTGGGTGATTATGCTGTGTCAGTGTAGATCATTCTTGGTAAAAACATATACTATTCTGGTGAATGGTGTTGATAATGGAGGAGGATATACACATGTGTGGGCAATGAATATATGAGAAATCTCTGTACTTTCCTCAATTCTATTGTAAACCTAAACTGCTCTGAAATAAACAAACAAACCTACAATGATTCAGTTTGAAAAGGTCCAATGCACCAAGTAAGGTGAATGAAGAAAAAGCCATACTGAGGTGATCAGACCTGTACTCCCTTCTGATGGTGTAAACCCTCCTGCCTCTGCACCATCTTTCTCTTCTTCCCTCCTGTGAGAAAGGAGGATGCACCCAGCCCCATCTCAAGACCTAACCTCTTCTGCTTGGGTCAGAGAGTTCCCACTTGTTCAAGGTTCACCCCCTCACTTAGCCCCTCTCCCTCCAGCAACATTATTTCCACCAATAGGAAAATATGTTTCAGAATTCTTATCATAAAGCAAAAACCAAAATCCTCCTTATTTCATTCTGTTTTATATCCTACTTCATGTTTCAGCTCTCCTTGAGAGCTTTCCTTTGCTGTAGAAATGTATAAGGCTTTTGTCCCCATTTACCTTGTTTTGTAGGTTTATCCATGTTGTTACATGTATAACTTCATTCTGTTTTATTGCTGAGCAGTGTGAGAAAAGAAGAGAAGCAAAAGGCGAAGGAGAATAGGAAAGATATACCCATCTGAATGCAGAGTTCCAAAGAATGGCAAGGAGAGATAAGAAAGTCTTCCTCAGTGATCAATGCAAAGAAGTAGAAGAAAACAATAGAATGGAAAGACTAGAGATCTCTTCAAGAAAATAGAGATAATCAAGGGAACATTTCATGCAAAGATGGGCACAATAAAGGACAGAAATGGTATGGACCTAACAGAAGCAGAAGATATTAAGAAGAGGTGGCAAGAATACACAGAAGAACTATACAAAAAATACCTTAAAGACTCAGATAACCTTAATGGTGTGATCACTCACCTAGAACCAGACATCCTGGAATGCTAAGTCAAGTGGGTCTTAGGAAGCACCACTGCAAAAAAAAGGGGAGGTGATGGAATTCCAGATGAGCTATTTCAAATCCTAAAAGATGATGCTGTTAAGGTGCTGCACTCAATATGCCAGCAAATTTGGAAAGCTCAGCAGTGGCCACAGGACTGGAAACAGTCAGTTTTTGTTCCAATCCCAAAGAAAGGCAATGCCAAGGAATGCTCAAACTACTGCACAATTGCACTCATCTCACATGCTAGCAAAGTAATGTTCAAAATTCTCCAAGCCAGGCTTCAACAGTACATGAAGTGTGAACTTCCAGATATTCAAGCTGGATTTAGAAAATGCAGAGGAATGAGATCAAATTGTCAACATCCATTGGATCATTGAAAAAGCAAGGGAGTTCCAGAAAAGCATCTGTTTTATTGATTACGTGAAAGCCTTTGACTGTGTGGATCATAACAAACTGTGGAAAATTCTTCAAGAGATGGGAAGACCAGACCATCTTACCTTACTCGTGAGAAACCTGTATGCAGGTCAGGAAGCAACAGTTAGAACTGAATATTGAACAACAGACTGGTTCCAAATCGGGAAAGGAGTACATCAAGGCTGCATATTGTCACCCTGCTTATTTAACTTATATGCAGAGTACATCATGAGAAATGCTGAGCTGGATGAAGCACAAGCTAGAATTAAGATTGCCAGGAGAAATAACCTCAGATATGCAGATGACACCACCCTTATGGCAGAAAGCGAAGAAGAACAAAAGAGCCTCTTGATGAAAGTGAAAGAGGTGAATGAAAAAGCTGGCTTGAAACTCAACATTCAGAAAACTAAGATCATGGCATCCAGTCCCATCACTTCATGGCAAGTAGTTGGGGAAACAATGGGAACCGTGACAGACTTCATTTTCTTGGGCTCCCAAATCACTGCAGATGGTGACTACAGCCATGAAATTAAAAGATGCTTGCTCCTTGGAAGAAAAGCTATGACCAACCTAGACAGCATATTAAAAAGCAGAGACATTACTTTTCTGACAAACGTGCATCTAGTCAAAGCTATGGTTTTTCCAGTAGTCATGTATGGATATTAGAGTAGGACCATATGCACCAAAGAATTGATGCTTTTGAACTGTGGTGTTGGAGAAGACTCTTGAGTGTCCCTTGGACTGCAAGGAGATCCAACCAGTCCATCCTAAAGGAAATCAGCCCTGAATATTCATTGAAAGGACTGATGTTGAAGCGAAGCTCTAATACTTTGGTCCCCTGCTGTGAAGAACTGACTTATTGGAAAAGACCCTGATGCTGGGAAAGTTTGAAGGCAGGAGGAGAAGGGGACGACAAAGGATGAGATGGTTGGATGGTGTCATCAACGCAATAGACATGAGTCTGAGCAAACTTCAGGAGTTGGTGATGGACAGGGAAGCCTGGCTTGTTGTAGTCCATGGGGTCGCAAAGAGTCAGACACGACTGAGCAATTGAACTGACTGACTGTGTTACTTAATATCACAATTTGTTAATCAGTTCTCATTGTTATGGACATCCGGATTATTTCCAGATTAGAGTGATTATGAAAAAAGTTACTGTATTTTTTAAAAAGTAAGAGACAATTTCTTCCCTCATTAGTGTATATTAAACAAAAAGAACTATTTTGCCTCCAGTTTTCATTTACATTCACTTATCAACCCTCTTCTATCTGGATTCCACTTCCAGATGTTCACTGAAGCTACTTTTTTTGAGGACACTACAGGCTGGATAACATCAATTTCAGTGGAGTATTAATCGGAGTTTGACACAGCTGATCACTCCTTCCCTCTCTGAAATTCACATGATCCTGACTCTTTTCTTTAAATGGTTGGTTTCTCTTTCACAATCTCCTTTCCTGATTCCTTCTCTCTTATTAAACCTCTAGACAGACTGCTACAGATCTTGCACTCTTCTTAATATCTTCTCTTTCCCTCCTCTTTCTAGTTTATCTCATAATTCCCATGGTGTAGCTTCTCTAAGTATGTTGTCAACTTTCATATCTGTGTTTCCAGAAAGATTTCTCCACTAAGTTCCAGACTTACATATCCAGTTTCCTCCTTGACATTTCAACCTGCACATCTTATCAACCTTTCAAATTTAAAATGTTCAGAATATGAAGTAAAACCTGGTTCTCACCTACAGCCCAAAGCTTCCCCATCTCAGAAATAGCAATCTACCTAGTTGCTTATACCAAAAACTCCAGGAAGTGTGATTTCTCCCTTATCTATATTCTCTATATCCAACCTATTCTTTCTCTAAGATGTATATTCACCCTCCCAACCTCTCCTAATCTCTTCTGTAGTGACTTATGGTATTATAGTCTCATTCAGTTACACTGTAATTTTTATAAATATAATTTAACATGATCCTCAAAATAACTAAGTGATGTATAGAGAAAATGGACTCTTATTCAAGGTAATTAACGACCAAGTTTCCACACTCAGTGGTACAGATGAAACACTAAACTAGTGTTTATAAGTATGTGAACAAAATGATAACTGATATTTGATTACCTGCTGTATGTTAAGCATTTTCCCTGTTTTGTCTCTTAGTGTTATAAGAAGAAGATATAATTGCTGTCCTTTCTTAAATCAAATTCAAGGGTATTACATCAGTTGCCCAAAATTAGAGTTCTCTGCTCCCAGTTCCAACTTCCTCCTTTCCATTTTTTCTCAATATTCTCATAGACATTTGTCAGAAATCTTTAATGGTTCAGAATTGGCTACAGACTTATATCCTTCTCAGGACATTTCGGTGCTTTTATGATCTGGCCCCTGCCTTTCTTTAGAATTCCATTTGATACTATTCCTCACCACATCATCACCTGGATTCCAGCCATATCAACTACCTTAGAGATCCAGTTTGAACATGCTGTGTTCTTTATGTCTTTATCTGAGCTGTTTCTTCTGCTTGAATGTTCTGCCTACATATAATGGCCATTGCATTTGCCTGACTACCATCTGTTTTGTTTCTTTCTATGAGTACTCCTATTTCTGTTTAAATAGCTACACTTCCCTTGTGATATGGTTCAAACTTGGTTCAGCGCTAGTTAACAAACATGATTTTATATTCTGGTTACAGTTCTTCATTCAGATGAACCAGAAACAGACAGTGAGAGATAAAATGAGACTTATGTGAAAAATATTTCCCGACTCCTTGGCGGGGGGGTGGTCTTGGAACTGCCATTCCCACACCACCCCCCCGACTCTTGCAACTGATGTGTAGTTGGTAGCTGTCTGATGAGCCTGAGGGTGAATGAGTCTTAAGCTGAAGCCTGACACTTCGGAAGGCAGAGGACAGGAAGGATTACATCAGGTCCTTCCTTAGTGATGTCACTGGGCTGCTGAAAAAAACCAACACTGAAGCTCATTTTGACTCTTGATTTTTCAGTTATGTGGATCATTTTATCAACAGATTTTTCTGCTACTTGCAACTGAAAACAGCTAACTGTTACACCACATTTTATCATATAGGCCATCTGTAGTTTCTCAGTGAAGTTACGTATTTTTCCCTCAGTGAAAGTTCCTTCTGCATGCCTCTACCAAAGCCTATACTACATTGCTTTAATTATTAGTCTGCTTCCCCAGGATACGGAATACCTTCAGTAAAAGAGTTTGTGTTATATGCTGCTCTGGTGACTGACACAGTAAAAAATCTGCCTGCAATGCAGGAGACCCAGGTTCAATCCCTGGATTGGGAAGATCCCCTGTAGAAGGGAATGGCTTATCTACTCTAGTCTTCTTGCCTGGAGAATTCCTTGGACCAAAGAGTCTGGTGGGCTACAGTCCATGGGGTCGTAGAGTTGGACACAACTGAGTGACTAATACTATATGCTGCTCTATCAGTTTATTATAAGACAATGTGCTCAGAAACAGCCCACCATTCCTCCCCCAAACACTCTTTTTTAATGCAAGGTTATCAACCTCAGCACTATTGTTATTTTGGGCCAAATATATCTTGGTTGTAAAGGGCTATCCTGTGCAATATTTAGCAGCATCCCTGGACTCTACTCATTAGAGACCAGTAACATTACCCCTGCCCTCAATTTGTGACAATAAAAAATGTCATCCTCTGGGAGATAAAATTGTGTCTAGTTGGCAACAACTGGCCAAACATAATGACCAACAGTTTAGATATTATTACAATCATTCTTTTTGTTTTGCTATTTTTTTCTTATTTTTTCTTTTTCATTTTTGCTGTGCCACACAGTATGTGGGATCTTAGTTCCCTGACCAGGGACTGAACCCGTGCCCCCTGCATTGGAAGGTAGAGTCTTAACCAGTGGACTGCTGGGAATGTCCTCTCTTGGATTTTTAAGTCAATGGCAATTTATAGAAGCTAATACTTAAAGGATCATATTAAATCCACCATTGAATATAAGGAAGGATGAAGGGTCCCACACATGGCAAAGTATATTGGTTCCATGTGAAGCTATTGGTCTGGTATGTAATAAAGGAGTGCTAGGGTAAACTCCACCTTTACTGGGCCAGGATGTGATCTCACACACCAAACCTGCTTTTCTCATAAGCCAATCCCTTTCCAGAAACTTCTCATTCCAAAAGGATGGGTCACTTTCATCATAGGAAAAGGAAGGACCAAAAAGAGGAGGAAATTTCTTAAACATAAGAAATATTATACTAGGCACCTATAACAGAACTTGGCATCAAACTTCTTTCATCACCTCCTCATATCTTACGCATACCTAGCCTAATCCCTAAATGGTTTCTCCCCACATACAGTGAGCTCTTTCACACTGTTACTAATTATAAACTCCTTCAGAGCTGAGGTGTTTTCTCTGAGAGTGAACACGCAGGTACTTGAGCCCACGCCACCTCCTTGGCCTGAGGGCAAACACTTCTGCCTTGAAATTGGATGAGGAAAACGGAAGCTGCAGAACTGAGTGAACCAAGTCAAAAGCCTCATGTGAGTGATTAAGTGTTCTCTAACATATAAAGAATTCACAGATGGGGCAGAGTGAATGCACCTCACTCTGATCTGACACAGTAATCTGTAGTTCTTATTTTTATGTCCAAAGCAAGTTTTATTTCTACCAAATTTATTTATTTTCTACTTGAATACATCATTTTGATAAACATGAAAATTAATTATTGCAGGTGAAATGTATAATTTATAAACATACATTTTGATTTCTCTTTTCCCTTACCCCTTAGGTTGATGCAAACAAAATATTTGCCTTTGAACCTAGATGTAGATTTGAAGATGTAGAGAATACTGATTTTCATATATAGGTTTATTTAAAAGTTTATAAGAATTTAATTGAAAGTCTTGATTCCAAACACAAAGATACTAATGAAAACAAAAAAATTATATATAATATTAATAACAAGGTCACTGATATAATTAATGATATATATGTATGGTATGCTTCATTCCCCATATACTCCAGAAAACAATATAATTTTGGCAATTGATCTAGACATGGATGGAGCTTCTAAATTCTCTCTGTAAAACAGAGATTTTGCAATGGAAAAAATTAGGTCACAACTATAAAGTAATTTCCCTAGAACCTGAAATGGAAGACTGTGGTATTTTTATGGTTTGCTTTGTAGAAGACAAAATTCTCTAGAATTAGTTGGGGATAGATGTATAATCTAGATTTTTTATTGCCCTAGAAACATATCAATACGTGAATAGTTAACAGAGCCAAAATATAAACTAATATAACAACTTCTCACTATTTTATTATGCTCTGTATCATGATTCATGTGGAGTTACTGTTTTCTAGCTTTATATCCTGTCTAAAAATAACCATCTATTAAATACCTATAATATACCAAGCATACATTATGTCATGTGATAACCATAATACATGTCAAATGATTGATGCATAATATATGTCAAATTATTGACATATATTAGGTCAATCAATTACTTTCTTGCAAAGTAATTCTGAGGTTATACTATTACTTCTATTTTACAGATGAGAAAACTGAGTTTGGAGAAGTCCATAACTTGCCCAAAGCCATAGAGCCTACAAGAAACAAAAAAGAAAGGCAACGAATATTTTGTCCATCAGATAGGTCATAAGCCAAAAGGGATCATCTGAATCCTTGTGTTCCACTAAAAGAGGACTTACTTATCAAATATTGGGTTGGCTCAGAACTTCAGTTGGTTTTTTCCATCAGACGGCTCTAGTTAGTGGTTGGTCTCCTGCATTGCAAGCAAATTTTTTACCCACTGAGCCATCAGGGAAGCCCCTAGTAGTTCTTAGTTATCTTTAACTTCATTAGAAACAATTTTGCTATATTGTATTATGACAGCTGTTGTATCAGCAGGTATTTAAAAAAAAAAACTTAACTAAATTGTATTTTTGTGTAGCCATTTTAATACTGAAGATGAAAGGAAAAAAAGCAACATTTTGGCATATTATGCTTTATTATTTCTAAAAAGGTAAAAATGCAACTAAAAGGCACAAATGATTTTGCAATACATGGAGAAAGTGCTGTGACTGATGGTATCAAAAGTAGTTTGTGAAGTTTAGTGCTAGAGATTTCTTGCTGGATGGTGCTCCTTGGTTGGGTAGACCAGTTGAAGTTGATAGCAAGTAAATTGAGACATTAATTGAGAGAAATCAATGATATACCACATGGGTGATAGCCAACATACTCAAAATATCCAAATCAAGCATTGAAAATCATGTGCACCAGCTTGGTTATGTTCATCACTCTGATGTTTGGGTTTCACATAAGTAAATAGAAAAAAAATTTTGACTGTATTTCTGCAAGTGATTCTCTACTGAAATGTAACAAAATATTCTGTGGAACAGGCAGAGGGAAGCAGCCTGAGGTCTGCTCCCTTCCTGTCCCTTGAACTGTTCTTTTCTGAAGTAAATGTACATGTATAAGTAAATGTTTAAATACTGCTTGGTATCTGAACTTGCCTCTCCCGTCTTCTTGAGATTGTTCTCAAGGGAAGGAGGTAAGAGAGTTGCCCTTGGGGCTGGGGCCAACTGGGGTCCCTGAGACTGATAGATGCTCTGTACCCCATTATCCCTCATAGCTTCAGGCCTAGGAACAGGACGTAGCAGCCCCTCCCCCTAGCCACACCCCTTGGGCCTACTGCTGCTGGGCCTGGGTTGATGGGTAATGAAAAGAGGATACTGTACAATTATGCAGAATGGAACAGACTGTGGGGCAAGTAAAATGAACCACCACCAACCCAGCAAAGGCCAGTCTTAAGAAAAAGTGATGTGTATATATTGTGGGATTAGAAGGGAGTCCTCTATTACAAGCTCCTTCTGGAAAACTAAACAATTAATTTCAACAAGTGCTTGTTCCCAGTTAGGTCAACTGAAAGCAGCACACAATGGAAAAGTGTCCAGAATTAGTTAACAGAAAATGCATCATCTTCCATCAGGATAATGCAAGACCGCATGTTTCTTTGATGACCAGGCAAAAACTGTTACAGCTTGGCTGAGAAGTTCTGATTCATCTGCCATATTCACCAGACATTGTACCTTCGGATTTCCATCTATTTTGGTCTTTACAAAATTCTCTTAATGAAAAAAAAATTCATTTCTCAGGAAAACTGTAAAAAGCATCTGGAACAGTTTCTTTGCTCAAAAAGATACAAAGCTTTGTGAAGGCGGAATAATGAAGTTGCCTGAAAGATGGCAGAAGGTACTGGATCAAAACGGTGAATAAGTTGTTTAATAAAATTCTTGGTGAAAATGAAAAATGTACCTTTTAATTTTTACTTTAAAACTAAAGGAACGTTTTAGCCAACTCAATCTGTAGGTGACATAAAATTGGACGTGAAAGCTAATAAAATTTAAAATGACCTTAGCAAGCTAAAGAAACAGATCCAAAATCAACAAGATGAAACCAGTATAAGGATGGAAGTAGTGGTTTAGAGTTACCTCGAGAAGACATCCATTGAGCAGTGAGGAAAAAGTGATTGATTTGGGGTGATGGTCCATCTTTTAACACTCATTGGTTATGGGCAGCTTACCACTATCACTTTGTCAAGTGCCTTAGGCCACAGGGGTCACATGGTATCTATGGCAATTCTCTCTTCTATCAACCTAGAAACCCTAGCAGAAATAAAATTGATTTGTTTAGCAAGACTTGTTCTTTCAGAACTCATGCTGGATTCTCACTGGAAACTATATTACTTAAGTTTTCCTATGCTATCTATTTAACAATATATTCTACAAACTCTTCCCAAGGATTGATGTGAAGTTGACTAGTCAGAAATTCGCAAACTCTATCATCTTCCTCTTAAAAAATTTAGATTTTGGCTATTCCTACACAATTTTCTTGAAGACAATCAATAGAGAGCTTTATGGTCACATCTCAAGTACTTTCATAAACCAGGATATTATTCACTTTGTCCTGTACTTTGAACACAGTATAAAGTTAGTTATCAAAAAATAAATAAATCAAGTTAGTTATTAGTTACTAGGTTAGGAAATGGAGAAAATTTAAGCATCCAGTAAGCTTCATGTATTATTCCATTTGATCCTACCTTACTATCTTCTAGTAGGTATTATTTTCACATTAAAAATGAAGAAAATGAAATTTTAGATACCACTCAGCTTGAACAGATCAACTAGCTTGCCTAGTCATGTACCTATTAAGACATATATACAAACTTTGCTTTAACATCAGACCCTATATTTTGCCATTATTGCATGCTGGCATTGTCCCTCTTTGTCCCCTTGATCAAATTTTAATTTTCTCTTTACAATCACTAGTTAATATATGTCAGCATGTCAGTTTAAATATCATTTCCTTAGCAGAAGATGAATGCAAAATAGTAATAGAGTAGTTCTGTTTTCTTTCTGTGAGCTGTTAAATTTAATTCCCATCCCAATATAGTACATCTATCTCTGCCTTATTCTTCTTACTCTGAACATAAAGAAAGAGGTAGGGGGGAAGAAGGGAGGAAGAGAGGAGAGAAAAGATAGGGAGAGAGAGAGAGAGAAAAGGGCAGAGAAGAGAAAGAGAGAGAAGAAACAGAAATTTTTGTTCATCATCACTTCACAGTTCTCCACTATCCTAGACATATTCTCTCAACTTACATGTTATTAATATATTTCTCAACCAGTTGTTCCTCACCATTATTAAACCCAGAGAGTTTCTCTTATCACTTCCAGGTAAGATATCACATTAAAAAAAAATCAAGAATTTTTATAAACTACTTTAACTCTATTTTTTTTCCCCAAGGTTTTAAAATTATTTATTTTTGCCTCACTGTGCACCACGTTGGATCTTAATCATGACATTGGATATCCAATTTTGTGAACATTGCCCATAAACACTATTTCTTGTTTATATAAAATAGTGTAGCAGTTAGAGTACCTCAATGCAGAGATTCTGTTTCAAAATCATCTTAAAAATAGTCAGCTCACTCAAAGCATGTTTTTACTTCCAAAACCCAGACACAGCCAAGAAATGCTGGTGCTAATAGTCAGGAAAGTTAAACAGGCCATTTCCTAAGAAAACATTTGTGATTAGTTAGTCAGTACAAATTTTCCCTTAAAATGTATCTTGTTAAAATGTTTTTGTTTATGCTTTTAAGGAAGAATTTTCCCATCTTTGTTTGTCACAAGATTATTTTAAAATATCTGTTCTAGAGCAACATTGATTTAACACATCATTTGAGACTGGCTAATATTTAGCATATGAACATGAGAATAGCTGGCCATTTAAAAATACTGTCAATGTTGAATAAAATCTGAAATATAATTTGAAGCCAGTGTTTAGGAAAAAAACAAAAACAAACAGTGGTGTTTCTTCTTTTCCTGTGTGTCCACTTTATTTTTTTTTTCATTTATTTTTATTAGTTGGAGGCTACTACATGCAAAACAGAAAAAGAGACACAGATGTACAGAACAGACTTTTGGACTCTAAGGGAGAAGGCAAAGGTGGGATGTTTCAAGAGAACAGTGTCTGCTTTAATTTACTAAGTTTTTTCCTGCCCCAAGCCACATCTCACATTAGAACAATCCCTCTTTCTCACTCCATTCTTCCAACAAGCAAGAAACAAGAAAGACTATCCTGTTGTTTTTATTGTGGAAAGATTTCCTCTGTCAGAACCTCTTTCCCACTGCCTTGTGTTAGCCCTCTCAAAACCTCTCACCAGGATAACAGAAATGGTCTTTAGTTAGCCTCCTGCTTAACATTATGTGCCCATTGCTGTCCCACATCTACACTGTCATATCTGATAACTTGCTTATTTTAATCCTCCATTGGATCTCTATTGCCTTCAGAATAAACTGGTGTTGGAATTCATAACTGGCTTCCATCAGCAGCTTGACCTTCCTATGACTCCACCCCTAGCCCTGGATAAGAAGCAGATCACAGTCTCAGCAGCTGTGATGCAGCCTTCCCTGAACATGCCGTGCTCCTTCACAGGCAGCTACCAGTGACTATTCATTGCACCTAAGCTAGAAACTTGTTCTCCTTCTTCTCTTTTCTACATCGATCTTCTGACTCTTCCATTTCACCATAAATGTCCCTTCCTATAGTGATTTGACTTTTCTTCCTCAGTAAAAATTAACCATACTCCCATCTTAGCCATAGCACTTTATTCACAGCACTTGTGTAATATTAACTTCAAAATGATAAGAAAAGCACTCTGAGAGAGACAGACAAGTCATACAGGGTGGAAAAGGGAAAGGAAAACTTAGTGCCTGACATCCTAAGTCCTATGAACGATGGTGAGTTCACTGAAGACAGCAGCTTGGATTTATTCATTATCCATTCAGCTGGACTTTTATATTGACTCACGGTGAGTGTTCAATACTTTTTTCTTAAATAAATAGTCTCCTTCAAAAAAGAGCTAATTACTAATCTTAACCATTGCTTTAATGTTGGGAGTCATATACTCACTTTTTTTTTTTTTTCCCAAACTGTTCAAGTGTGCAATATTAGTCTACCCAATAGGAAGCCAGTAAGGTCCTAGAGGTGAGGCATCCAAAAGACTCATACTGAATTAAATGGTAATCATAATAAACTATCTTTACGACAGACTTAACTTCCTGAATTATAGTTTCTATCATTTCCATATAAAAATACCAAAATACCAAAACTTTGCATCATCTGTTGTGTGGTCACTACTCAGACTACTTGGAATGTGATTTGAATATGTTAATAGTTTGGGGAATTTTTTCCACAAAGATGATACATGTGGTGGGTGAGAGATCACAGTGTTGACACAACAAATTGAACTCACTCATTTAAAGGTACAGTGGAAATATCATTAGTTATTTTAATCTCGTTAGTGATACGATAATCAAGAATAAAGCAGTAAAGGTAGCCAATAAACCTCACCATTTTAGAGTTTCCAATGTTACCATTATTTATGCTGTGCTGTGGTTAGCTGCTCAGTTGTGTCCGACTCTTTGTGACCTCATGGACTGTAGCCTGCCAGGCTCCTCTGTCCATGGGGATTCTCCAGGCAAGAATATTGGAGTGGGTTGCGTGCCCTTTCTAGTCCAGGAATCGAACCAGGGTCTCCCACACTGCAGGTGGATTCTTTACCATCTGAGCCACCAGGAAAGCCCACCATTACTTATACTAATTTTAAAAACGTGAATAAAATCCTAATACTCTGTGTATGCTTTTGGTTGGTTCTTAAACAATATAAAATCAGATAAATTCTATTCTCCTACAAACATTACCTCAAGTTAATAGATTTTAATCTGTTTTTAAAATAATCACTGGAAGTAAAATGACTCCCAATGGGGCTTGAGCATTTTTTAAAACTTCTTTGATACAAATCTATGAGAAATGTTATTTTCAATAATTTAGAGTTTTTGATGGCTTGACTTTGGCTAAAGAATAACTTTGGCTGAAGAACTATGGACGGAGGTTCAGGACATTGTACACAAGGCAGTGATAAACACCATCTCCAAGAAAAAGAAATGCAAAAAGGCAAAACGGTTCTCTGAGGAGCCCTTACAAATAGCTGTGAAAAGAGAAGCGAAAGGCAAAGGAGAAAAGGAACAATATACCCATCTGAATGCAGAGTTCCAAAGAATAGCAAGGAGAGATAAGAAAGCCTTCTGCAGTGGTCAATGCAAAGAAACGGAGGAAAACAATAGAATGGGAAAGACTAGAGATCTCTTCAAGAAAATTAGAGATACCAAGGGAACATTTCATGCAAAGATGGGCTCAATAAAGCACAGAAGTAGTATGGACCTAACAGAAGCAGAAGATATTAAGAAGAGGTGGCAAGAATACACACAAGAACTATACAAAAAAGATCTTCACAACTCAGATACTCACAATGGTTTGATCACTCACCTAGAGTCACACATCCTAGAATGTGAAGTCCAGTGTGCCTTAGGAAGCATCACTGCGAACAAAACTAGTGGAGGTGATGGAATTCCAGTTGAGCTATTTCAAACCCTAAAAGATAATGCTGTGAAACTGCTGTACTCAATACGCTAGCAAATTTGGAAAACTCAGCAGTGGCCACAAGACTGGAAAAGGTCAGTTTTCATTCCAATCTCAAAGAAAGGCAATGCCAAAGAATGCTCACACTACCACACAATTGCACTCATCTCACACGCTAGTAAAGTAATGCTCAAAATCCTCCAAGCCAGGTTTCAACAGTACATGAACCATGAACTTCCAGATGTTCAAGATGGATTTAGCAAAGGCAGAGAAACCAGAGATCAAATTGCCAACATCCGCTGGATCATAGAAAAAGCAAGAGTTCCAGAAAAACATCTAATTCTGCTTTATAGACTACGCCAAAGCCTTTGACTGTGGATCACAACAAATTGTGGAAAATTCTTCAAGAGATAGGAACACCAGACCTCCTTACCTGCCTCCTGAGAAATCTGTATGCAGGTCAGAAGCAACAGTTAGAACTGGACATGGAACAACAGACTGGTTCCAAATCGGGAAAGGAGTACGTCAAGGCTGCATACTGTCACCCTGCTTATTTAACTTATATGCAGAGTACATCATGAGAAACGCTGGGCTGGGTGAAGCACAAGCTGGACTCAAGATTGCTGGAAGAAATATCAATAACCTCAGATATGCAGATGACACCACCCTTATGGCAGAAGGCAAAGAAGAACAAAAGAGCCTCTTGATGAAAGTGAAAGAGGAGAGTGAAAAAGTTAGCTTAAAACTCAACATTCAGAAAACTAAGATCATGGCATCTGGTCCCATCACTTCATGGCAAATAGATGGGTAAACAATGGAAACAGTGTCAGACTTTATTTTTGGGGGCTCCAAAATCACTGCAGATGGTGACTGCAGCCATGAAATCAAAAGACGCTTACTCCTTGGAAGGAAAGTTATGACCAACCTAGACAGCATATTAAAAAGCAGAGACATTACTCTGCTGACAAAGGTCTGTCTAGTCAAAGCTATGGTTTTTCCAGTAGTCATGTATGGATATGAGAGTTGGACCCTAAAGAGAGCTGACAGCTGAGTGCTGAAGAATTGATGCTTTTGAACTGTGGTGTTGGAGAAGACTCTTGAGAGTCCCTTGGACTGCAAGGAGATCCAACCAGTCCATCCTAAAGGAAATCTTAGTCCTGAATATTCATTGAAAGGACTGATGTTGAAGCTGAAACTCCAATACTTTGGCCACCTGATGCAAAGAACTGATGATTTGAAAAGACCCTGATCCTGGTAAAGATTGAAGGCAGGAGGAGAAGGGTAAGACAGAGGATGAGATGGTTGGATGGCATCACTGACTCTATGGACATGAGTTTGAGGAAACTCCTGGAGTTGGTGATGGACAGGAAAGTCTTGTGTGCTGCAGTCCTTGGGGTCGCAAAGAGTCAGACACGACTGAGCAACTGAAGTGAACTGAATTGAAAGAATAACTTGACATCTAACAACTTTAAACAGTCATTTGTAATTCAAAGTATCTGATTATACAATTATATATCTAATATCTAAAAAATAAAGACTGCTATCTATCCTAAGGAAACAATTCCAAATTATTAAAAAATATGCCAAGTTGTTTATCACATCATGGTGTATGCTACAAAGTCAATACAACTTCAATTTCTAAAAATAAAGTACATTTTATAAATATTAGACTGGATATAATGTTACAGAATTTAAAAGACTGTAGCAATGCAAAAATGCTTGTGTGAATTAAATTTTAAAGCAGAATATAAAATTGTATGTTTATTATGATTACAAATAGGTAAAAAATTAAATATCTGTAAATGACTGGTTGGTGAACTTTGAGAAAGAGACTGCAAAATGTCAGCAATGTTCACTCAGTTTATGATTTGATGGAGAGGATTTTTCTCCCCTTATATCCCAAACTCTCTCTTATGTAGTTTCATTATTTTTAAAAATTTGTATTTATAATACTATTTGAAATATTATATTATCAGCAAACCATTTTATCAAGAAATTTATTTGGAACCTTAATTTACCAAATAGTTTTAGGTGCTTAAGCTAACATAAAATTATATTATCTACACAGTATTTACTACGTACAGATACTGTAAACTCACACATGTCCTTATTTTATTTGCAAAACAGTACACCACCACCAAGTCTATTCTGCTTGTTCTCACACTTCCTATTCTACTTTTTCTCCAATTTCAGTGTATTTCCTTAGGTACACCTTCCACTCACTGTGGACATGGGTGGGTCAAGGCCTGGCCAATGGAGAGGATCCAGCCTAGCTCAAGATTCTCTCTTGGACTTTGCTAGTGGTCCAGTAGTAAAAGAATCTGCCTACCAATGCAGGGACATGTGTGCATGCTAAGTCACTTCAGTCATGTCCGACTCTTTTCAACCCCATGGACTCTAGCCAGCCAGGCTCCTCTGCCCATGGAATTCTCTAGGCGAGGATACTGGAATGGGTTGCCATACCCTACTTCAAGGGATCTTCCAGATGCAGAGATTGAACCTGGGTCTCCTGCACTGTAGACAGATTCTTTACCACTGGACCACTTTACCATCTGAGCCACTACAGAAGCCCGCCAACGGAGGGAACACGAGTTCAATGCCTGATCTGGGAAGATGTCACATGCCACAGAGCAACTCAGCCCATGCAACACAACTCCTTAGCCCGCACACCACAACTACTGAAGTCCAAGCACCTAAAGTCCATGCTCTGCAAGCAGAGAAACCACTGCAATGGGAAACCCATGCACTGCAACTAGAGAGTAGCCCCCCTCCGCAGCAACTAGAGAAAGCCCAAGCACAGTGATGAAGACCTGACACAACCAATACATAAATAAATAATTTTCTCTCAGTCCATAGCTATACTGATTATTTTTTAAAATCACCTAATGGGGCCCTCCCATATGTTTCAGGCATAGTGCCAAATATTTAAATTCATTACCCTCCAAGGAGAGCTATGAAATGAGTTTCATTGTCCCTATTTTAGGTATGAGAAAGCTATGTCACAACACTGAGTATGTAACATTCATGTAAACCTGACTTTGGTAAGGGCCTCAGGCCATCAGTTGTAGCTGTTGTCCACTAGTCCACAGGCCCTCATTCTACGCTGTCTGTGTCTCTGTCCTTCTTCCAAGGCTCAGATGCAAAAAAAAAGGAAGGCAGTCTGAAGTCTGTGATACTTCTTAGACAGAGTGTCAACCAGTCATCCTGTTTTCAGCTCTTTATCTTCACCCCCACTTTCACAGGTACCTGATATCAATAATTTCTGAGACTTTGGGGATCTACAATGTTTTTTTTTTAATTTTTCTTGGATTTTCTCACTGCTAGTTAAGACTTGGGTTTTTCTGGTCTACTAAACTAGTTACCATTCATATTTCATTAATTCAACTTTTAAAATATTCCACTCCTCCACCACCTTCTCCTCCTGCTTCTTCTTTCCCACTCCCTCTCTTCATTCCCCCAAAATATCTTGTTGTGAAATATAATATGCACACCTAAGTAAACACATATCTGTAGTAGGCAAGATGATGACCCCAAGACATCCAATGCTAATCACCAAGAACTGTGAATATGTTGTTACTTTCTATGCAAAAAAGGACTTTAGATGTGATTTAAGAATCTTGATATGGGAGGAATTCCCTGGAAGTTCAATATTTAGGATTCTGTGCTTTCACTGCCAAGGGCCTGGGTTCAGTCCCCAGCTGGAAAACTAAGATCCTGCAAGCTACGTGACATAGCCAAAAAAAGAAAAACAAAACAAACAAACAAAAAAAACCTTGATATGGGAAGGTTATATTGGATTATCTAATATTGTCCCAATTATAATCACAAGAGTGATTAAAGTGAAAGAGAGAAGAACAGGTGGTAAGAATGATGTTATGTGATGGGGCTTTCCTGTTGGTCCAAAGGCTAAGACTCCACACTCCCAATGCAGGGGGCCCAGGTTTGATCCCTGGTCAGGGAACTAGATCCCACGTGACACAACTAAGAATTCACATGCCACAGTGAAGACTGAAGATTCCAGGTGCTGCAACTAAGATGCAGCACGACCAAATAAATAAATAAACATCTAAAAAAAAATAGTGTTATGTGAGAAGCTGTTCCTAACACTGAAGATGGAGTAAGGTGACCAGGAGTCAAGGAATGCCAGTAATCTATAGAAACTGGAAAATGGGAGGAAATCCTTCCCAAGAGTCTCCAAAAAGTCACAAAGCCCTCTTGATTCATTGATTTATGCTCAGTGAGACCTATGTTGGATTTCTAATTCACAGAACTGTAAGAAAATTAATTTGTGTTACTTTAAGTGACTGTATTTCCAATAATTTGTTAAAGAATCATTAAGAAATAAGCACAGCACAATAAAAATAATCAAAAGTTAAAAAGCATGTAACCATCATCCAAATCAAAACATAAAACTATATTTTTGCCTGTGTTTTTAGCATACCAAAGATGAGATCACACTATATGCATTCTTTCATGTTTTGCTCCTTTAGTTTAACATTTCTATATGATCCATACATGGTGTTGTATATAATTTCAGTAATTGTAACTGCTGTATATATATATTTTATTAATGCTGATTTTATCTCTTGGGCTTCTCTGGTGGCTCAGTGGTGAAGAATCCACCTGCCAATGCAGGAGACGTGGAGAAGATGCAGGCTCTGGGTCAGGAAGCCCCTGGAGAAGGAAATGGCAACTCACTCCAGTGTACTTGTCTGAGAAATCCCAAGGTCAGAGGAACCTGGTGGGCTACAGTCCATATGGGTTGCAAAAGAATCGGACTCAACTTAGTGACTGAA